>NW_022988043.1:10448219-11005719 GCF_902827165.1 Trematomus bernacchii
ACCAACTGAGCCTTGCCACTATTTGCATTGCATAGCTAAAACGCTGATATAACCTCAGTGTACAGAAACACGTGTGAGGGACGTGCTAGCTGATAACCGTACCACCATGTGTATAACGTGCTATTACGCTAGTTTAGACATTTAGCAAAGGCATATTTGTTCAAGACACAAACGGCATGTGATGTAATGAATAAACGGGGAAAAGTAATATAACTTTAGAGACTGTTGTGACAGCATGCCTCTTAGACAAAAGCAGGGAGCTAATATTGAACTCTACTGTTGAACAAAGCTAACGATTTAGCATGCTATTTAACATGCTAGCGCAGCAGTTCAAAACACACACAAAAACCCATGGAGCATTTTACCCTCACAGTTACAGTCCGCAGACCGTCCTACCCACCAAGTTAATTAGCTTAGGGGAACATATAAAATGTCCTGAAAGGAACAAATCCGTATAGTCTGTTTACCTGTCGACTCTTATGGTGCGCTTCCTGCTGCCTCCATGGCACCTGTGCTGCACCTGATAGCTCACTAGTACCAGCCGTGTGTTTGCGATATGTTATGTGACTTCTAGACACTCGTTTAACAACACTTACCGCAGTTTTGAAGATGTTTCGAGAATCCTATTAGGGTAAACTATTTCGTCCGCCGTTGCAATTAAATCGTTTGGTTTGTCTTGTTCTCCTAAACCAAACAAAGGTGGTTACCGCCACCGGAAGTGACCTGTCATCGTGGTGATTTGCACGATCTGAAGTTTAAATAAAAAAATTAAAGTTATATTATCAAAGAGATTTCTTGTATTTTATGTTATTTAAAACAACATTACACAATATGTTATGGATTTTTATATTTATTCTTGCATGGTGTCATCTTACAGAAACATTGGTCCTACTAGTAGTTTTGAGATACTTGTACTTTACTTGAGTATTTCCATTTTAGGCTACTTTGTACTTCTACTCCTCTTCAATTAAGAGGTAAATCGTGTACTTTTACTGCACTGTATTCATTCTGTACCTTTAGTTACTTTGCAGATTTGGATTAATGATGTGAAATACAGTAGGCTATAGTCAACACTTAAATAAGACTTAAAGGTGGGGTAGGTAAGTTTGAGAAACCGGCTCGAGAAACACTTTTTGTTATATTCCATGGAATGCTCTTAACATCCCGATAGCAATGAATATCTTAAGTGCTTTGACAAAAAATCCATACAAAAATGTCATCTGTGGAAGCCGTAATACTGTAAAAAGCACGACCAATCATTTTAGCCGGCCCGGCTAAAATAACTGGATGGCCTACCTGCCTGTCAGCCTTCCATCTGTGCACAAACTTATCTCGTGCCCTCATTGGTCATGTGCGCGTTTGTGTGTGTTGGAGGAGGGGCTCTATAAGGAAGTGGCAGATTTTCTCCGGTTGTGTATTTTCAAATTCTAGCGATCTCGAGCCGGTTTCTCAAACTTACCTACCCCACCTTTAAGTAACATTCACAAACTAACCTGCAGTATACAAAGTAATTAAAACTATCTGCACCTTTACCAGCTTTGACAACACTTTAATGCATCAATAATTATAAACATATGATATTTATTATTCTGAAATTCATCCAGTTGCATAATGAGTACTTTTACTTTTGGGTACTTCAAGTATATTTTGATGCTAATACTTTTGTACTTTTACTTAAGTAACATTTTGAATGCAGGACTTTTACTTGTAGCAGAGTATTCCGGTGGTACTTCTACCTTTACTAAAGTACACGATCTGAGTACTTCTCCCACCTCTGGTCCTGCAGCCTCTGGTCAACTCATTCAGCAAGGGGCAAGGCCGAATAGAGAGCACTTTTAATAATATCACCATTTAATATCCTCAGTTTAAATACAAAAACAAGCGCCGAAGCCTTGATGATTAATCTTTACCTTAACGACAATTATTGGACTCAACAATTCCAATTCAAGGTCCACTTACGGCCTTTTCTTCAGTTTCAACCTCTTAGCCTCTTAGACTATATTCAGAACATTTAACATTTTCCGTGGACCTTGAGTCGGGATTTTGTTTTGTTTTTAATTATAACAAAAATTAATTTCAGCAACAAATAACATTTTTTAAATGAGAAAAACGCTTCTGCAATAAAACATTTTTAAAGTTGGTCATTACCATAACAATTCTGCATTAGCAATCAGACCATATACATTTATTAATTCTTCCAAATATTAACATTTATTCTATTGCTTTTGGAAGGTGCCTTTTGTAATTTTAATTAAGTACACAATGGCATGATGCTTTAATAAGTTGCATACAACTGCTAAAACAGTCAAATACAAAAATATGTTCAGGTTTATAACTTGCAAAGTACATATGTAATTAGAACACAACCTTAAGGTTACAGGTTTTACTTTTGTTTTAATAGAACTAGAATCATTACAAATTAATAATATAATTGTGTATTAATATCATGGACAATGTGTAAAGGAGCTTTGGACATTGGAAGCACTAAGTGTGACAATACATTGAGAGAAATGTTGTTATGATAATGCATTTTTTGAAGGAATCTGTTTCCTACAATTTGCAGTGGTTTGCCCCAAAAGCTTGTCTTATCAATGTGGTCTCTTTCAGGTTCCACCCTGACTTTAAAAGGATCAAGTGTTAGTCTGACTGAAACCAGAAAAGAGGATCTTGTATTTGAGCCCATTGTGGAGTTAAGCCACCCTCTTGTTTGAGTTTCACAATGGTAACCCCTTTCCTGTGACTTGGCTGCATGGTTTAAACAGGGCAGGTCATCAGGAAAACCAGATAAACTATAGCCTGTCTACAGTAGGGGCTAAAAGAAGACTAGAGCCAGATAGATAAGAGACTCACAGGCAGTGAGTGCAGAAGTTTTATAGCTAAGACAATGAAAAACAAAAGTGCTAGGAGTATATCTGCCAATAAAATGCAATAGAATGAATTTTACTGAATGGCACTCCTAAAGATTCCCTGTGAGGATGCTTAATGTAGGGCTGTAGTTTACATGTTACTGAATCTGCTTAACAAATGGGGAAATTACTGTAAGTGGTGTGCACAAAACATCAAGCATTCATATCTCTCATTGTCACACTTTATAAGAAGACACTTGTTTCTAAGGCATCAGGGGAAGGATTTTTTCCATTGTACAGTAGGTGCATAAATGTATTGACTAGGCCTGGAGGGATTTATATATTCATCCAAAGTAATGTTGCTGATTAGTGCTCCCAAGGCACGTTAATAAGTAAAATCAAGAGCCAAAAACATCCAAAAATCATTTCTCTCTTCCTCCGTGCAATAAAAAACGATACTGGCATCACTTATTCGCTCAGTAAAAGGCTTGAGGGGAGAAGTTGCTGCACAGGTGTTTTCTCTGTAGGGCATCTTAATGAACAAAAACACTATAAGTTGATGGGTCTCCTTGTTTTTGCAATAGTTGTTTGATTCCTGTATTCAATCTGAATTGATGTTATGCTCTTTGGCAGCAGAGGAACAGGCGGAAAAAAATGACATTAGCTGCGTTCACACCGGAGTACTTTTCACCGTACTTTTCGCGTTTAGTTCCGTTAGTACCCCTTATGTCGCGTTCACACCAAAAAGAGTACTTAATCTCGGGAACTTTTACCCCCATTTTTAGTGCCTGCTGAGAGATCGTACTTTCCTTGGGGAAAAAAGTGCCCCAGTTCTGATTGGCTGGGCGAATTGCAAACCGCGCCCCGTAAAACTCTGAAATGATTTGTAGAGCCGCCATTTTATTTGCTCGCTACAAAAACTCAGCGCACCAACGGAGAGTAGTTTGTTTTGAAAGCAGTTATGGCAAGCATCAATAAATAATCGAAGTGGTGGAGTGATGAGGAGGTGTCGGCGCTTCTGGAAATCTACGCCGAGGACGCGACCCAGGGAATGCTACTGAAGCCAGTTCAGTAGCTTTCACTCGACCTGGGAATCCTGCACAGCGCCAAGGCATACCGGCTAAAAATAAAGATACTCAGGCAGGACTACAAACAAATTAAAGACTATTATAACAAGAGTGGTAATGACCGGAAGACCAGTAAATGGTACGAGCGCTTGGATGCTCTGCTAGGCCACAGACCTTTTCTCCCGGACAGCATCGACCTTCGATTCGGGCACGATGGTGTGGGAGGCCGCTCAAACGGCGGATTCAGTGGCCAACGATGACGACCACGACAAAGGTAAAATCAACTACATGCACTGGGGTTTTAATCTGCACAATAATGGTCTCAGATGTACCTTTATTTGCTCAGTAGATCAAGCTAGCCATGCTAGGCTGAACTGGCTAACACCGGCCCCGAGCTAGCTAATAACATCTAGCTAGCTAGATATTCTCGGCCGCTATGAAAACGTTTTGACTTGTGAATAACTGTGCAGTGTTTCTGTAATTTGCTTCACTAACTCATGGCACTAATCGTGTGTTTCAGGCGAGGATGGACAACTCTCGGGATTGGAAACAAGCAAGCTTTGCCTTCAAGATCACAGCGCTTGCTCGTCCCCCTTACCAGCAACCAAACGCAAAGGTACACACACTGTAACTTTGTCTTTAAAGAACGTTGCACATCGAACTGATGTTCACAATCATGTTTATTTCCTTCTTGGTACAATTATGAAACAGCGTGAAAACGTATTCGCCTAGACCGGCATTTACAAATGTTCGCGCCTTTTTACTCTCTCACAAACATTGTAAACATTCGGGCTAGAGGTCACATGACTTCCGGTAAGAAAACTTGCCTCAACAACATTAAACAAAGTTCAAGCATACATGAAGCACTCTTCAAAAATACAAAACAATAAAGAAGGGCACTTTGAGCGGCAGCTACACACACACACACACACACACACACACACACACACACACACACACACACACACACACACACACACTCAGTGTGTGTGTGAATATATATATATATATATACACACACACACTCAGTGTGTGTGTGTGTATATATATATATATATATTTTATGCTATTTGCTCCTATATTATCTTCTACTATACACCTCCATTGTGTACACTCAGTGTGTGTGTATATATATATATATATATATATATATTTTATGCTATTTGATCCTATATTATCTTCTACTATACACCTCCATTGTGTACACTGTCTTGTCCCGGCCTGCACCCTGTCCAATGTTGACTAGTAAACACATTCCTAGTATGTTGTAAAACTACATGGCGACTAAACAGATCTTGTATCTTGCTTATTTTCCCCTCTTAGGAAAGCAGACACGGGATGCGAATTTCTTTGACACCGTCCAGGCGTTGGAGGACCGGCGTGCCGTGGTGAAAGAGTCGATGCACGGGGATCAGATGGTGCTGTTCACCAAGGCCCAGGAAACGGAGGACAAGATGCTCACCAGATGGAGCACCAGGATGAAGTGTCGGTGCAGGATGAGCGACAAACCACTTTTCAGAATGGGTTTCTGGAAGTGCTTTCCCAGCTAGTGAAAGCCAACAGGTCTTCCTCCCTATAGTTGCCACTGTTAACAATGTCTGCTGCTGAGCCTATCCCTACACCTGGGACAGTTCATTTTGTATTGTTTTTATTAATACTGACACACAACTTTGCACTAAGGTGTGTATGCTGCTGAGCCTATCCCAACACCTGGGACAGTTTATTTTATATTATTGTTATTACTGTTATTATATAGTCTTGATACAACTGACACTTTATTTTATATTGATAATGTTAATTTACATGTACAACTTCTATTTTATTTACATAAAAAATGTGAACTTCTATTTACTGTTATGTCTTGAGAGTGCAATAAAGAGAACCTACATGGCGATTAAACAGATCCTGTATCTTGCTTATTTCTCCTGACACTTTATCTTTAGTGACCTGTGTAGCATCCTATACATCACATGTAAGTGATTATTCTGATACCATCATGTTTCATCGGTTATAAACTGGCGAAGCTTTATTTGTCATTTATTTATCATCAATGTTGCAACCTTGTGGAGGAATGGCAGGGGCACATAGACAAATATGATAATTTATATCATTTTAAATATTATTTGACCTAAAACTAAATGTTTTTATGATTATCCTCTGAGGAGGACATGGGGATTTGCAAACTTTTAATTCCCCCCCCCATTTTACACAACACAAAATGGAGTCCACTATGGGCCGAAACTAACATGTAGGTTTCCATAGTGTTTATGGCAGACGGATGCAGTGGGTCTCAGGAAGATATATAATAAATAATAAAGGTGGGTTTGCTGCTGAGCCTATTTACTGTGCATACAACACACCTGGCACAGTTTATTGTTATTATATTGCCACACTGTACACTATTATAATGTTGCCTGTCTTGACTGGAAAATAAAAGAGAGAAACAAAAGCACTGTACAAAAGATCAGCTTTATTGTCAAAATGTTTACAATGTACAATTTACACGCTGTTCAGATGCCTCATAAGGGCTGTGCGCGTGTCTTGCCCCCCAGCCTCTGCAATGGCTGGCCCATCAAGCTGGGTCGCCAAGTTGCTCAGGCTGCATTAACTCAGTTACAAAGCTGTATAACATGAGCACAAACAGCACAACTTCAGTCGACTCCATCTCCATCATGTCTGAGGTCGGAAGGTAAACAACAGACGCCTAATGTACAGCGAGTGGGTGGGCGTTGCAGTATACGCGGGAAGTTTTTCTTCTTCTTCTCTTGTTTTTGTAGCGGATTGCAAACAACTTTAAGGTGCATACCGCCACCTACTGTACTCGCCGTGAAGTGGTTTGTGGGCTGCCAGTAAAGCCAAAGCAGAAGAAGAAGAAGTGACGTCAGCGGCTCATTTGCGTAATCTTCCCTCAGGGAAAAGTACTCCGGTGTGAACGCGATCTGTACTAAGTGCCCTGGGGTAAAAAGCGCCGGGGCACTGAGTGCCGGAACTAAGTACTGCAAAGTACTTGGTGTGAAAGCGCCTAATGTCTCAACTTATAACGTTGTTATTTGGAATACAATCATTTGCCTATTTACATATCTAAGAGGTGCGGACCTACATTTACATGTTTTTGGAGTCATGTAACTGCCCACACACTGCCCAGTACAATTATTTTCTTTCAAGGTCTTTTTTGATCTCTACGAAGCCTCAAGGAAAATATCTGGCCCCTCATCTAGTTTGTTAACTTTGTCTCCCTGCTAATTGGTGGTGGGCGTGCAGAATAAACTAAGCCTGGCGTTCAATATTTAGCCAAAAACATCTCCTTGTTGCTGATGAAATCAAGGTTGATTAGTTGATGACTGTGAGCCAGAAAACCATAACACGTTAACAGAAGCTAAACAGACAGACAATCCTTAAAAAGTGTTGAGTACATCTCCCTAATGAATCTTTCGTGTTAATCATCAAGTAAATATATCAAGTCCGACATTTTGAATGAACATGACATTCATGCTTTGTACTGGATGAGCATGCCTTCAGCTTTAATAGGTGACAATGTTAGTTTGGGCTACATCACTTATGACAGGGCTACTCAATTAACAGCAGAATTACTTTTTTGGTTATGGTGTAGCTAACATTCATATCTATATGGCCTCCGTTTTGACTTTTCCTCATTAACACTTTATTCCTCTTCTTTTCTGTAACGTGGGAAGAGAGGAGTAGCTCTGATAGCGATGAGAAGCGGTGAAAAGCTGCAGCATACTCTCAGCCCTTCATCGCATGACAGCCCAATCCTATACACTTATCGGTTATTATGAATTAAATAACACATTTATTATAAATGCGAACATTTCATACGTTTTTAGTGTTGTCTCTAAACAATCTCTGTATTTCAGACACATCAACAACTGACTCTGAATCACCATGTATGGTTTGAACATCTTTAATTAGTATCCTTCCCATGTTGGTTTTTATCTGCATGCGATAGACAATGTCAATTTGGTATTTAGTGTACAGGGGGAATATTGAGATAATAAGGCATCTGCACACATTGAACGCAGGGCAGACATGCAAACACTCACTAAAGACAGACTGGTGCATGATGAGCATTTCAAAGAGGTTTCAGGATATGAGATCATTTGTTTGGACAAAATACACTTTGGAACAAACAAGTTGTCACTGGAAGACTCACACATGTGCACACATTACCTTGATAGCTAGTCACCGGTCTCAGGGGTTCCTTTGAATGACGCAACAGTGTGTACGTCAGGATGACTCTTCATTTATAAGAACATGAACAGTTTTTTCAGCAGCTTAAAAAGTATCCTTCTTAATATGACTGCCTTGTGTGTGTGTCCACGAATGTGAGAGAAGTACACTCACAGTCATTCCCATATTCACCCAGCCATAACCACCAATATGTGCCAATGTATGTGTTAGCCCCGTGTCATGTTTCATCATTGTTCATTCCATCACTCAGTGCCCTGATGCTTGATAAGCAATTTAGATAATTTATCAGCTGTCAATCACTAACACCCGTCTCTATCAAATTACCTTCTGCTCTCCTGGCTCCCTTTATGTCTCTGATCGCACATTTAGCTGCTTTTGTCATCTGGCAACGCAATGACACCCACAGAATGAGATCTGCCTTCAACAATCATAGACTGCAAGGATCATACATTAAAACATGAGCAAACACACACGCACACACCCACACACACGCACACACAAACACATTTGGCTCTCTGAGACAGGAGGATATACTGTAACGGGCCGTCTCCACGGCAGCGTTAAAAAATCTTGAAACGCTTCTGCCCATTCACTTTGAATGGGGTGACGTCACTTTTTTTCGCTTTCGCCGAAATGCATTGTGGGCAGGCGAGCGGAACAATGTTCAACTTTTGAAGCTGAGGAGGAAGCGTCAGCCAATCAAATCCCGTGTACGCAAATCTGACAGTTCAAGCTCTAGCCAATCAAACGGCGTGTATGCTGGGAGAGCCAGACCGCAGGTCATTTCCTCATATTCCAAAAAATGGAGGAGAAATTAGCGGTAGCGAATCAATCACCCGGTGCTTTATGACCAGACCTACCGGGATATAAACCGGAGGAGCCAGGCATGGAGGGAGGTGGCAGAGACAGTGGTATGTTTTCGCCTGTTTTGGGGAGTTTATATCCAGTTTACTTCGGGCTTTTTGGCTTCGTATGTCGCGGGCGGGAGATTCATGTGATTGGTTGATCGCAAAAAAATCCCCAAGCCTCAGATACGCCCACCTCCAAGATTTTTTTAACGCTGCTGTGGAGACGGTCCGTAACGGGCCGTCTCCACAGCAGCGTTAAAACATCTTGAAACGCTTCTGCCCATTCACTTTGAATGGGGTGACGTCACTTTCCCTCACTTTTCGCCGGAATGCATTGTGGGCAGGCGAGCGGAGATTCTCAGGATTTTCAAGATTCAAAGTTGAACAATGTTCAACTTTTGAAGCTGAGGTGGAAGCGGCAGCCAATCAAATCCCGTGTACGCAAATCTGGCAGTTCAAGCTCTAGCCAATCAAACGGCGTGTATGCTGGGAGAGACATACCGCAGATCATTTCCTCATATTCCAAAAAATGGAGGAGAAATTAGCGGTAGCGAATCAATCACCCGGTGCTTTATGACCAGACCTACCGGGATATAAACCGGAGGAGCCAGGCATGGAGGGAGGTGGCAGAGACAGTGGTAGGTTTTCGCCTGTTTTGGGGAGTTTATATCCAGTTTACTTCAGGCTTTTTTGCTTCGTCCCGGGCGGGAGATTCATGTGATTGGTTGCTCGCAAAAAATCCTCAAGCTTCAGATACGCCCACCTCCAAGATTTTTTTAACGCTGCTGTGGAGACGGCCCGTAAGTGCCAAGCTGAGTATTTGATTGTTGTTCTTCTGCAATGCAGTTAGGCTTCAGTGTCCTGGTTGCAACCCGGTATCACGGCAAGACGTGAACATGTGACGATCTACCATGCTGGGAGACGTGAATATGTCACGGTTTCGTCCCTTCAAACGTGACAGTTACACGGTATTGTTAACATGGCCCAGAGCCGTATAATAGAATCTATCTATATATGGCGCTGACATGGCCCAACCAGTGGAGAAATACCTGGAAGTGCCTAGCAAATGGTCTACCGCGCCTATTGGTCGGTTTTTATTGTCAAAATGAGATGTTTTTAATTTATTTTGTAATCGTCACACTTGATTTCGCCGATTTTCTTGTTGCCCTAGCTGGTCGACACCTCTTTTAGCAGAAACAAAGGCTACATTAATGTATTAAATCGATGTTAATCCATGTGTGTGGAGGTGAGGATGTGGAATTAACGGACGTGACGTTGTGCGATTGCGTTGCCAGGCAACGCAATTTACAAACTCTTCAACTACAACCCTAATTATATTTAAAAACATTTTAGAAGGTCTCACGAAATACTTTAATGTAAATTAAAATGTAAATGTGAAGGGGTGTGTGTAATGTGGTGATTGACATTATTCACCCACGGATCTATGGGTGGGGGGTATTGTTCCGCACGGACATTTTAGTTAAACGGACTTACTGTTGATGTGAAATCCGAAAAAAAATACGTTATACACACCATAACGGTGCACAGCTGATATAAAAGGACTTGTCGTTTTTAAAGATATTACTGATTTTCTTTGAATATAAGAATGTAAATACTGAGTTGAGAGAATAGTCAGGGGATTTGGGTGATGGGAGACACATCTATGGATTCAGAATTTCAATAGCTTACTGTTAAATGACGGATATACCTTTCTGTCTGATGTTTTACAAATCAGATATTATAAGTAAAACATGTGAAATAATATAGCAATATCCTGTACAATTATGTGAAAACATGAATAAAACTACACATCTTCAGATGTTATACAAGTGGACAAGTGTCCTACACTAAGCAACTATCAAATATCTCTCCTGATTGTTGGCACTTGACAATCACCTTTCCCTGAATTTTACTCAGGTGTAACTAAAGCCTGATTTAAGGGTTGTTTATATTTCACATCATTAATCAGAATCTGCAAAGTAACTAAAATAAATGTAGTGGAGTAAAAATACCAGGTTAACCTCTGAATTGTAGTGGAGTAGAATTGCTGTTTTGTTTAGTAATGGATATTGAATATGGAATAAAGGTTTTGACAAGACCTGGTGTAACAATAATCAAAAAGGACATTAAAAGAGCTCCAGATGTCAATGATCTAAACAAAACAGCACACCTGAAATGTATATTTAAATACTTTATTAAGGGCAGTGAATTAGTTTTTTCTGTATGTTTTTCAAATCAGTGTTATACAGTAAGTGTCATAGACAGTGTTACATTGCTATTATTATCCTTCAAATATATATAAAACAAAACCATTTATGATCTTTTTTTTTGGGTGGTTTACTAATGACAGTTAATTCTGTTTCTGCTATTGATGGTTTCATTTTTGTGAAAAATAATAAAATAATAAAATTCAATAACGTGCTTTAACCACTAGATGTGCCTTTCTATCAGCTGTGCACCGTTATGGTGTAAATACAGCCTATCTACCAATTGGATCAAATATAAAAGTCAGCCGAATTAGTATTGATACTGCAAGGAGACGTATTGTGTGAAAAGAAATGTAAGATGTTGTTTAATTGCTGATATATTTATGATCCACGTCACGTTTTCAGTTTTGGCGGCAGTGCTTCCTGTTTGTCCAGAAGTCTTCTCATCAGGGCTCTATAAATACAGAACTACGGCAGATATGTAATATTTAATGCAGCCGAACCGTGTATTACAATGCCGTTATGTGATGACCTCCAAAGAGAAAAGCAAGCAAACTCGGAATAAAGTATTATTTTATTTTTTTTAAATGTTTTCGGATTTTACATCAACAGGAGTCCGGTTAACTAAAATGTCCGTGCGGAACAATACCCCCAACCCATAGATCCGTGGGTGAATAATGTCAATCACCACATTACACACATTCCTTCACATTTACATTTGAATTTACATTAAAGTATTTCGTGAGGCCGTCTAAAATGTTTTTAAATATAATTAGGGTTGTAGTTGAAGAGTTTGTAAATTGCGTTGCCTGGCAACGCAATCGCACAACGTCACGTCCGTTAATTCCACATCCTCACCTCCACACACATGGATTAACATCGATTTAATACATTAATGTAGCCTTTGTTTCTGCTAAAAGAGGTGTCGACCAGCTAGGGCAACAAGAAAATCGGCAAAATCGAGTGTGACGATTAAAAAATAAATGAAAAACATCTAATTTTGACAATAAAAACCGACCAATAGGCGCGGTAGACCATTTGCTAGGCACTTCCGGGTATTTCTCCACTGGTTGGGCCATGTTAACAATACCGTGTAACTGTCACGTTTGAAGGGACGAAACCGTGACATATTCACGTCTCCCAGCATGGTAGATCGTCACATGTTCACGTCTTGCCGTGATACCGGGTTGCCTCAGTGCAGCAGGAAAGCTTAACTAGAAAAAGTTTGTAATGTTATTTATATTGTTTTATTTTATTCAGGCAAATAGTTGCATTTATTTAAGGGCCTCATCAAATGTTAATGCTTAGTAAATTAATCAACCAAGTTAATTATATCAAGGTAATAATAAAAGAGTAGTTTGGTTTCCAACACTATCCATTAAAAACCAAGCTGGTTGGGAGTCATTCATATATTTGCCTATTTAATGAAACATGGCTGGTGGGCTTGTTAGCCTTAGCCCCCTCACATACAGTAGAGGAAAAGTAACTGCTAAGTGTAGAAGCAAGAGGGGTTCCAGTTATTTACAGATGTAATTTAGACCCTGACATTAAACAAAGGGATTCCGGTGTCATACTTTGCTGTTATTACTGCTATTGCTTACAAATATGAATTCATGTCAGCCAAATCCAATCCAACCTATATACTCTTTTTCCTTAAGCTGATAGTTAGCTGGTTTTATGTCTCTATTTTGCTGTGAGTTCATGAATAATCGTATCGAAAACCTCGCAAAATGGCTTTGACATTTGACATTTAACATTACCATTAACTGCCAAACGTTAGGCTTACAAGAAATATTTATCTTAAACGTCTCAGTTGACATGTCCCACAATTCTGCCATGATATGATAGATAGCCATCAAGGATTTCCTCTATTATACAGTATATCTCTTACATTTCCTGTCTCGTAGTCGAAATGCTGGGGAATTGAATATATCAGAAACAGTGAAGAAGAATTACAGAACGTTGCTATTAATAACCTTTATTGGGCAATCTAAAAATATTGCAAATGTATATATGTAGACATCAATATCAATGTAATTGCTGTGAGTGCTTTATGGGTCAAAAAGACAACACTGAAGACCTTTGAATCTCCTAAGAGAGGTAAAAAAAGTATCATGTCGTTTTGAGAGTCGTTTGCCTGCTGGCCTACTTCTTGAGCATATTAATATAAAACAGTTAAAAGCTTTGAAAGAAGGATTCCTAAGCTAAACAAGGTTTGAATGTTGAGAATGTGATAAGAAATAAATGCCTCTTTCTCTTTGCTCTACTGGTGTCATGTCTCGAAAGATTATTGTGAAATTATATTCTTTAAATTAGCTTTGTCATGTCTTGTGTCTCCTTGTTTATATTTTTGATAATCATTCTCCCTCTTGTTTCAGGTCACTGTGCTCCCTGCCCCTATGTGTCTCCTGCGTTTGTGATTGTTTACCCCGCCCTGATCGTTTCCACCTGTGCCCCTTACCTTGTGTGTATATATTGTCTTAGTCTCCACCTATCCTGTGCCAGTTCGTCTCTTCTCATGACTCGAGATACCAGCGTACCCATATGGAAGTATTTCGTTTTTTCCTCGAAAGACTGATTTTTTGTTCTCTGTTTTTGTTACTGTGAATAACCCAGTAAATAACTTTATTTTTGCAACCATCTGAGTCTGAGTCTGAGTTGTTTGGGTTCATGCCTCTGAGTTCACTCCTTGACAACTGGAAGCTCTCCTCCTGTTAGTCACATGGAGCCCTCCATCCACACTGATGAAGAGAGGCCAACCACGGAAATCAGTCACTGTTAGCTTCAAAGGGAGGAGGAACAGTGGGATGATGTCAGGAAACTAAGGTCAGCGCCCTCATTTACAAAATGGTTTTATGTTTAATTTGTTACTTGTTGATGTGAGCAAAAACCAACAATCAACTTGTTTTCAATCTGTTCTGTTCAACTAAGAAAATAATCTCCCATCAGATTTGGTTTAAAGATATGATTCATTTTTACTGTCTTTTTCAGCTAGGATACCTCTCTCATGTTTGTATGGTAAATATAAAGCTAGAGCCAGGAGACAGTTAGCTTAGATTAACATAAAGACAGAAAAAGCTTGTCTGACTCCGTTCAAGGTAAAATATTCTGCCTACCTTCACTTTAATATCTCACTAAATAACACGCTATATTTTGTTTTTTAATCCCACACAAAAAACGCAAGGTAAAAACATAAATATTTGGTTTGGGATGATCCTGAAACTCCAATCACTGTTAATAAATATAATAAATGTTATTTGTAAAGCACCTTTGATTGCTAAAAGTAATCCAAAAGTGCTAACCAGGAACTAGCCAGGAACACAAAACTGCTAAAAGGAAACACGTATAAAGTTCACATAGAGTTCATACATTGAAGGTAAAACAGTAATGCAAGTGTTTTTTGTGAATATCGCATAGCCATCCAGGAAAAGTGATTTTCAAACTTCATTTAGGTGTAAATTGAACGACACTTTCAGATTTGCATTGAAATAAAATGATACATCAATCACCTGGTACATGTAGGATACCCAGAGTGCACACATCAGTGGAAATCGTTGTAGCATTTTGTCAAAGATGTGGGAACCCTAATGACCCACTATATTGAAGAAAATGTGTCTTGTGATTATTTGTTATGGAAACTGTGCCAATAAAGTCAAGTCAGTTTCATTTATGTGGCCCAAAACAGCACACACCACTCTCTGTCAATTTCAACCCTCGCTTTGAAATGTGCATTCCCCACCCCTCTCAAAAACTATTATAGGGAAAAATGATGGAAGGGACCCCTCTCCCAGGACCGATAAACATGCTTCTTTTAACATTTTCATTTAAGTTCCTCCTTCTCTTGCTCATATAGTCAGCCACATCCTCATATACACGCCCAGTGCACTCTAAATAGGTTTGAGTAAAAAGTTTGAAAAAATATTGATTTTTCACTGATTACTGTGAGTCCATAAATGAATCTTACAGTAGGGATCTAACGCTGGAGCTAATAATGAAAGGGAGGGTTAGGGTTAATCATCTTTAATCTTATTTTACTTTTTGTTTTGTTGCTGTCTGCATTGGTGAGTGTGTGTATGTGTGCGCGCAAGTAGCAGCATTTGTGAACACATGCAGTATATGTGTGTCTGTGTGTGTGCTGCTGACACTCATAATGTGTCACTGTTTGTGCAGTTTAGTGTTAGTCATCTGTTGCTCTATTTTTGGGCTTCAGTTTTTTCCTCGTTTGTGTTTGTTTGTGTTTGTTTGTGTCTGCGCATGTGTGAGGGTATGTGAATACGTGCATAACTGTGTGTCAAAAGGAACTTTGTGACCTTTACTTGATGGCCAGGCTAAATAAAGACACAGTCTTTCTCCCCTCTTCATATTCGGAAACCTCACTTGTCACACACAACTGCACCAGCAATCTATTTGATTGCGCGTTGATCCGTCAACACATCAGTTGCAGATTTTTTATTTCCATTTCACAGCCTGCGCACATACTTTTCAATCAGATGTTTCAGCTTGATTTGGATTCTCATCATAGTTCTGGCTAGGCTTCCATTTTTCTAGGAAACATAGCACTAATAGAGTTATAACAGCAGAGCCTGATGCTGCCCATGATAATAATGGGACAATTTGGCCTCTTCATTCTTTTCTTTATCAACACCAGGAGGCACAATAATGCATCAGTGTTTATACCCGTGAAAAACATGAAAGTAATTGTGTCCACAGGGAAAGCTGAAATGAGGCTCATTCCTAATTCAATGGTGAGCCACACAAGAATATTTTCATGAAAATCATCACACTTCCACCTAGAAACCAACATGGCTTTTATTTTTGACACATGTTGTTTGTCAATGAGGGAACTTGCATTTTGTGTGTTTCAATCTGGTTTATTTAAACTAACACAACCACATTTGCTGTGTTTCCATACTTGTGAGGACATTCTCTAACTTCAAAACTTTACACAATACATTAGCTTAACCAACCACTGATGCAAGAAAAATGATGAACTGGAACAGTCTGCCCTACTTTATAACACAAACTAGTAAAACAACATTTCTTCTAGAAATATTTTTGGGCAGATTTCGGTGTTCATGTTCATTAAGATGTTGTTCAATGTTTTGATGGATGATTTTTCAATCTAATGTTTTGTATACAAACAAATACATACTGTATTAGATTTGATGCAGAATGATTGTATTGAGGCAATAGTGATATACTGTTGCTATATTTAGTTCAAGTAAATACAACTTTATTTATCACTTTAAGGGCACCTGAAGTGATTTAACTATTATACTATTTGCTTGCATGCCACTGTGCACAGTGTCATACATTATTACTTAAAGCTGGGAGAAATAAATTGTGAAATCTCTCACATAAAAGTAAAAAAAAAAGAAATATGACTGCTGTGGGTCGGAAATAAATACAACAGTAAATAGGATAAATATCCAATAACATTTACATAGGCAGCAAAGTTATATGTTCAAGGCATACATTTAAATGAACCAACCAAGATGTGGTCAGGACTGTAGATACGTAATATTTACATTGTGTTGTCAGTGTGAAAATCTGTGTTAATGTTGTATTTTTCTGACCCCAATAAAAGCAGGTTTTGCCATGGTAATAGCTAAACGGCTAAAGCAGACAAATACAAGCCAAATAAAACCCCTTTAACTAAGTCTTTATTTTCTCACTTTCAAGGTTAATGGCTTAATTTGGTCCTCACACACACACACACACACACACACACACACACACACACACACCACACACACACACACACACACACACACACACACACACACCAACCCACACACACTCCACTATTGAATACCACTCTGTTAAACAGCCACAGACTCCTACAGCGATTCTAATCATAATTGCCTGTGCCCCTAAAAATTGCATTTGAATGCCTCCACCTTCAATAGTGAGAGAGCCTGTGTGTGCTCCGTCCCTCATAATTCATCCTGTCTCTTGGATGTTTTCAGCAGCCACATTACAGAGTTAAGCAATCCTTCTGGCGTTATAACGTGCAGAAGATTGAAAATGGAAAATCTGCACTGGAACGCCATGCAAACACATATTCATACCATGGAATGCTATATCCATCATCATTTTCAAAATGAGATTGAATATATCTGTCTTTGTTTCTTTATTTGTGGGTAGGTGTTGGCATGAACATCCCTCCTTCTACAGGAGCTAGCATAAGCATTGTCCTTATCCTCAAGGCTACTATCACGTAGGAATAGGAGGCCAATGAGAATTTGCTGTTTTTTATGTAAGTTGGACGCTCTCCATCCACTCTCCGGAGGGTCCACTGCCACCAATCAGGCTTGCTTTATATTCCAGCTGAGGCTGGAGAATAAGCAGCTTAGGGACACTGCGTCTGTCTGGATATACAACACTGTAAACATACACATCACGGCTCTCTATGCTCGGCTACGATAAGTTATCTGTTCACCTCCTCGTGCACTTCAAACCACAGAACAGCCATGAATATGGAAATGAAACTGTGTGGAGGTTACGGTAACGCATAACTTTAGTTGTGGGTCTCTTCATTGAGTGGAAATATATGTGGGTGAAGGAAAAGCAGGCCAGCCAGGCTTGATTCAGTGCTTAGAAATCCCCAAACTGCCCATCAGCATAAATCAATTACAATTCACCGTAAGCTTGCTGACCTCAAATATAACAAGCTGTCACTACAACTGTGTGTGAGTATGTGTGTGTCGAGCCTGTTTCATGACTTGAATACAGTATGTGACACTTGGTGCATAATGACACAAATACTGTAATGTGTGTGTGTGTGTGTGTGTGTGTGTGTGTGTGTGTGTGTTGGTGTGTGCGTGCATATGTGATTTTTGGCAACATGCTCCAAGTCCTTAAAGACTTTCTCTGTGTTTGTTGGCAGAGAGCTACATCACTGCTGCAGCCTACTTCTCATGTCCCACTGAGACAGGAGATTTTCCAATGACATCTTGAACTGCCATCAGCCCAAAATGTTAAGCACTACTTCCTGAACTTATGTTGCTGTTCAGGGTTTTTTCATCATGGCTGGGAATTGCTTCTCAGTTCAACATGAATGCAAGAAAAAAGCATTCGGTGAAAACTCCCATTATGAAACAACTAATCAGTAATTGTGTTCCTGAAATCAAACCCTCATCCCTGGGGTTGTATCATGTGAAGGTATATGAAATAAACAAACCAGGAAATTACTCGTGCTTTTTCAAGTAGCTTTATTTCCAAACTGGAGAGGGATGATGACAGATGGGGGATAGAAGATTGTAAAGCTCAGACCATGTTATTTGATCCAAACGCAATAAGAGACAATACAGGCGGTTTCAGGGGAGGGATGGTGATCATGAGGCAGATTACTGCATCTGTCACCTTTAAGCAATAATTCATACTTTTCAAAATCAAACAAAGCAGAAGTTTCACCACATAAAGCCATGGTTGGAAGGTTTGAGCAGCATTGCAACTCATATTTATTCGAAGCGGCCATGAATTCATGGCTTCTGTGCCTATTTTTGTTACAAAAGGGTTGCTATAGTTGCCGTATTTCTGGAGAGAAACTAAGCGTTTCAGATGAAGACAGGGAACAGTTGTATAAGTGCATGGAGCTCTCACTTTCCTCCATTTTGTTTTATCAGATATTTGGACCTCCAAGCAGCTGTGTGTGTTATTGATTGTAGCATTAATGTCCTGCACACATTCTGCAAATCATCAAACTGAAAATGTCTACGGTTGCTAATGTTATTTTCATATTCAAGCACTTTTTGATGAATATTTTTAAAAGAGATTTTCCTGCTGCAGTATGCATGATTAATTGTACATTCATGAGTGTGCTTGTATCTTTGATTTAACATTTTACTATCACCACATGAAACAAAGACAAACATTGCATTGTAGATTCTGCATTATGCACATAACTCGAAGTTCAACTTCCTTCAATTCAACACAAATACATACAACCCAAGCTCAAATATAGCTCAATCCCCACAAAGCAAGAGCTCAAAGGCATGAATCAATTTAGTTCTTTTTCGTGATATTACAAATCTGTACAGTGTTCTTGCTCTTTGATAGCAGTTTCACTTGACATTCAGAATAAAAGCACAGTAACAGAACAATAAATAGGTAACAGACAGAAAACACAAAATACTCTGAAATAAATTATACAGTTTCTTCAATCTTTGTGTCCCATCACACACACACTAAATAGAAAGGAATACTTTTTTAAAGCAACACAGAGCCGGATATCACAGAGTCAGGCTGGTGACCTATAAGGCTCTTTGGTCCCTTGGGAGTGATCACTAACAGCCATGTACTCAATATCACTGATAAACACTGACTTTCAGTTTGATAAGACTTTCTCAACATGGCTAAGTACTGATCTGTCAATCAAGTAGAAACATTCACAAAGTGATGGCGTCACCAGGACATCTGGTCTCTATTTTTACTAATATTACAGTAGTAGCAGCCAGGAGAGGCACTGTCACTCTCTACAGAAAGAAAAAGGAAAATTAACACGCATACACACACATGCACACACACACTCATACAGGTCAGCAGTATTAGACAATCAGTAAATTGAAGTGTTGCTGCTGACAGCCCTTGTCCCATTGAGTCAATAAGCCTGTGTTGTTCACAGTCACAGATACATTTTTATTTATTTATATTTGATCATGAAAGCTGACAGAGCCTCAGTCCCATGGTGAGAACAAATAAATGCACTATTCATGCTCTTTCCTCTCAGCTATAAACCCAAATGTGCCATGTAGAGGTCCACTGCAGCTGATGTGCCAGAGGCGTTTGTAAAGAGTGACTCAGCCAAATGGTTCTCAGAATAAACCATGTAGGCGTGATTAGTGGTTACATTACACATACATAATTGCATTATATGTCCTTTACAGTGAATGTAAATGTCTCCCTGCTTAATCAGGTTTTTCTAAAGTAATGTTGAATAATAGGAATCGAATTCCTATATGTCTTCTCCAGAGGCACCTCCAGTTAGATACTAGGAAAAACGTCAGAAGCACTTTCAAGAGGCTAAAAGCAGTTTGATTGTATCTCATTGTGTTCATTAGAAGAATTGCTTGATCCAGTCTATTGTTGTGATAGCCTAGATCAAGATGAAAAGCAGGAAACAACAAGCAAAGAGGATGAGGAGGGTCATACTGCCCTACTTTTACATCTCAATAACATACACATGTTTTTCTTGAAAAATCCCCTACACTTTATCTTGTTCTGCACATCATGAAAGGGGAAAGCCAAGAGTGTCATTACTAACAACCTGAGTGTCCATTATGACTCACACCAAGCCAGCAGCTAGGTGTCTGACGTGCAGGCTTTCCTCATGAAAACCCACAAGTTCAGTTTGAAAGGGTGTCATTGTCTGTGCTATCACATTTGAAGTCTTCAGAAACCTTCTCTTGTTGCGCCTTTAGATAAAAATCGAGGAACACATGTTTGCCTTGCAGCTGGGCAAATTAAGACTACAGACATAAGAAATCACCACTAACCTTGTGTGCTCCTTGTGCTCAGTATTGATAAATAAATGGCCTGAGGCTCACAGGACTCAAAGGTCACTTTTCCTTCTTTATATTTGCTTCCTTTCTCCATTAGTCCTGGAGTATTTAATAACGACAAAACAATATATATTACACATTAAACTGTCTATATTCTCATTCAGGAGTTCATTCTCAACGGGTTTCATGCTTCCCTCTGACAGTTTTATAGAGTCTTATTCTGCAGCACCCTGTGTCCCAGTGTACTCCATTATTCAATGTGATCTGGAGATTAAACTTTTTAATCAAAATCTTATCAGCAATACTGAAGTGCGAAGCAGTTAAGTATCTAGTGCTGCCTCTGTTCCATGTCCTGTTTTCATCCCACACCATGAAATATCTGTGCGTATCTGCTGCAAGCTGGGATTTCACAGTCCAAGTTGCCTGTTTGCACACACTGTGGCTGTAAAAGAGTGGCTCTCAGTTCTGATTCCTATGCTGGGAACAGCCCTTTGAGTGTTCTGAAAACATGTAAGTGATTGATTTATGATGCCTCAGAAGTAGCATTTTTTGTGTCTAGGTCATGTACAGCTGATACATCATGTATGCTAAAAGAACGTACCCTTGGTGCCACTGCACAATATCTTTTTGAAGGCCTTTCTGAAGTCTTTGTTGAAAATGGTATATATAACTGGATTAAGTGAGGAGTTGCAGTAACCGATCCAGAAGAAAAATGTGAACAGTGGATCAGGGATGGCACACGTCTCTGGGCAAACTGCCACCAGAGAATAGGAGAAGAAGAAGGGGAACCAGCACACCACAAAGACACCTATGACCACCGCCAAAACAAAGGTGAAGCGTTTCTCTCTGTTGACCATGGCTTTACGCCTCGCTGCTCCAGGGTTGTTCTCTGTCTTTGACTTCCTCCCCGGCACCAGCCGAGCCCCCTTTGAAGTTGCCATCATTTCCCGGTAGCGCTTGACTGAGGCCGGGGAGTGGACCCCCCCTCCTGCAGGGGACCCTGGCATGCTGGCGCTGCCTCGGCCTCCTCCATGGCTGTGCTCCATGTCGCTCTCTGTGCTCGAGCTGTCACCATTGTTATTGTCAGCTTTTTTCCCTGCCTGCTTCTTGCCCTTCTTCCCCTTCTCTTTAGTGTTGGCAGGGGCGGTCACAGAGGGGGGAGTTAAGGGGCCAAGAGGCGAGGTCTCAAGGGAGGTTGTGACAGGGGTCATGGCTAGAGAAGGGGATGGAGGTTGCAGGAGATTATTGGAAGTGGGATTTAGGGGGGTTTGAGTGTCTCCTGAGGAGGGGGACGGGGTGATGGCGAGGGTGGGGGGTCTGGCACGAGAGGTTTTGTTGGATGAAGGCGGTGTGCTTTCCTCATCATCCTTCCCGTTGGCCTGGATATGTCGTGGAGTCTGACCTGGTGTGGCACAGCCGACCCCATCCTTCCTGGGCTCTCCCGGGGGGCAACGTGTTCTCTGTTTGGCAATTTGGTAGATTCTTACATAGACCAGGATCATGATGAGGCATGGAGCAAAGAAGGAGCCAATGGTTGAGTAAAGGATGTACCAGCTCTCATCATTCAGCTGGCACTGGGGTCCTCTCTCAGTCCCCTCCTCTCCTGCCTCACGTTTGTTCAGTGACAGCAGGGGAGGAAAGGAGATGATGGCAGCGATGAGCCACACCACCACAATAGCGGCTTTGATGCGCTTGGGGGTGCGCTGGCGCCCGTATGTGACCCTGGAGATGGACAGATAGCGGTCCAGGGAGATGGCACACAGGTGAACAATGGAGGAGGTGCAGAACAACACATCCAGTGCCAGGTAGATCTCACACCACAGTGACTTGAAGTACCAGTAGCCAAGCAGTTCATTGGCCAGAGAAAAGGGAATGATAAGTGTGGCCACTAAAATGTCTGCAGCAGCCAGTGACACTAGGAACAGATTCTGGGGTCCTCGGAGGGACCGGCTGGTCAGCACCGCGATGATGACCATGATATTGCCCACGATAGTGAAGACGACCATTAGGGTGATGGCGGTGGCGAATACCGCTGTGGCTTCAGGGGAGTAAGGGGCGAGCTTCAGGATGCTCTGGTTGCAGGGCACGGAGGCTCCGGCACCGCTCGCGCTGCTGTTCCAGCCGCTCAGCTCCATGGAGCAGCCGTTCTCCGGAACCAATGCCATGCTGGGATTAGCTTTTAAATAGTCCTTGTAGACAAAAACATATGTTTGCCCACTGAATAAAATGTATTTTCAAATTCTATGTCACTTTTAAGGGTTCTCAATACTGTTTTAAAATATCATCATACATTGTTTGTGCGTAAAATACGTGTTACATTTATTGTGATATTTGTGATTATAGTAAAAGTATCATTTATATCATATTTACCTCAGTTTCTCTCGTTTTGTCCCTGAGCAGTGTCCAAACGATAGCTCCCTTGCATCCTCCACGGCAGCTCAGCCAGGTCCATTTTAAGCATACAAAACAGTCCTGGGCAATGCGTCAGGACACGGACCACTGCTTTCAATTAATAAGAGATTTGCCACTATGTCGAGCAGTTTTAAAACCCCCCCAAAAACGGAGGTATTTTTCGAGACGCTGACTGCTGTTCACCAACCACCAACCTTTCCAAAGTATAAACAAAGCCCGAAAACTAAAACTTCTATAGCGCACGAAGTTTAATGCTTTAATCTTTTACCGTTTTTAAGATCGTTTTTTTTTTAATAATGTAATTTGGTGTCATTTATAACGAAGTGACACTGAATACAAGGGACCAGACGAGAGAAAATAATCACTGTTCGATCTCCGTGCGTCCTCGTTTGGAGACGCGCGTTTGATTAGGAGTCTCATCTGTACGGCGATCACGGAGAGGTTTAGATAAAGTGAAATAAATGTACAGTGCAATATTTATAGGGATTTGTTAATAAAAATATACAAATGTTTCCATGCGATGGCAGCGTTTCGAGTCAATCGAATAAGAGAAAGCACAGAGTTAACCTCAGTCTCTCCAGCTTTGCGCGTGAAGCCAGATATGAAGTCAAAACGCGTTGTTTGTTCAGCAGTGAGTCTATTCCCAAAGAGCAGCTTCTGTGTGTGAGTCTCAGGAGATGTTTCCTCTTTCCGTGGTTCTTTGTATTTTCAGAACTTCATCAGGATGCGAAGATACAGCCGCTCCTCCTGCGCACATCACAGGCTCCCTCACAGAGGCGCAGCAGCACCCTCACTTGTGAACAGGAGGAAATCTAATAAGTGGGGTGCCTCCCAGCTCCCTCTTGCGCTTCTTTTTAGACCTGGTGATGTCATTGTGGAGCTGTGGGCGTCATGGGACCCTTACTTCCTCGCTCCCTGTGCCACCCCCCCCCCCCCCCCCCCCCCCCCCCCCCCGGAGCCCACCCTCTCTCCATCTAACATTAAATGTATATCCGCAGTTATATTAGAAATGGCTTGTTGGGTGCCACTGCTTTGGTCAATTAACTCCACGGGATACAGCTGAATTTATGCCATATGCTAGCTAGAGGAAGCATACGTTTCCTGCAGGGACTCCTGCACTAATTGAAGCTGCTCAGTCGTCATCAGCTCCTTCAATATGTGGCTCAGCACATTTGGCTTCATAATGCTTTTAATTTAGATAGCATGTTGTATCAATGCATTTGTAGCCTTAGTTTTTTCCCACCATGTTTCCATGTGCCACCCAACAGCTCCAGTTATTTAGGGCCAATAAAATGTTTCACTGCAGCAGCTGGAGATTGAGGGACTGATATTAACCTTTTAGATACCTAACCTGGTCACAAGCCTGTTCTGATTTTTAGACTTTTTTTTAGGTAGTTCATGTCAAACCTATATTTTTCAAACAAATGTAAGATACTGTACTTGCTGCCATGATGTATTGTGAGTGTTTTATCATGGTCACATATGTCCTACATATTGATAGAGCACTTTAAAGAAGGGCTCATTCCTAGTTGTTAGAAATTTGTAAAAACTTTTAAGATTTAAAAAAGAAAGTGAGAGCCCTCATTTAAACAAATATCACCTTAAAAGGTCTTATTACATTATTATTGTTTAAGATGGGCAGATTTTGCATATGCAGTGAAGAAACTGTTAGTTGCAACCATCAAATATTGTTGTTGTAAAAGTGAATTATTAACTTATGAAATATGGTCTAGGAAATGAGGAAGTCTCCTCATGCTCAGCTTACTCTCCCTCACAACTCACGGGTAAATGCACTGAGTTACCTTCCACCTCTGCTTATTGTGCAAACTGCAGGGCAGAGGGTTAGGCACTTACTTTCTGTGCTCACATCATCACTGACTTCCCTATCTAAATCCCTCTGCATTATGCGCCCTGACACACTCCCTCCCCCAGGAAGCACAGGCATCCACAGCCCCCTCACCATTTGTTGCCCACCTGATATCAAGTGCTCGATTGTTCAATTATCAGGTGAAACCTACGTCATGCTGGCTGAGCCCTAAATGAAAGGGTAGCAGAGTTTATCCTGTGGCTTTTAAAAGTAGGTGGGTGTATACCTGTGATATAAACTCACAAACAAACAAACACACACACACACACACACACACACACACACACACACACACACACACACACACACACACACACACACACACACAATCTTATGAATGGTGTGTGGGTAAAAGGTCTTGTATGCTTGTTTTGTAGTGCAGCCCCCACACGTTGCTGCTGTAATGAGAGAGAAACCCAGCTCACCACCCATGGAATTACAATTGGGAGCCATGCTCTCTGATTGTGTGACCTGATCCAGCAGCCAATAATGTTTTGTACATTTTCCACTCCACGCTACACATTCTAAATATAAAGGGAAAGAGAATAAAGCTTTTAGCGGGAGAGTGCACTCCAATCAAGTGTCTCTGTTTCCATGGGTGAATTGTGCTTAGTAACACGCTGGAAATGCATTCTGGGGGAGAGGGGTGTGTCACTGAAGCCAAGGTTATAGAGACTGAGCAGCACACAGCGTTCAGTGCACAGTACAGCGCTTCTCAAGTGCTTGTTGTGTAAGAGCATGTGGTATATAAACGTTTACACTGACACACGCACGCACGCACGCACGCACGCACGCGCGCGCGCGCGCACACACACACACACACACACACACACACACACACACACACACACACACACACACACACACACACACACACACACACACAATTAGTATTCCTGGAGGAAACTCCACCGTTATGGATCACTCACAGTGGATCAGTAAATCTTGCTGCACTGTAAAGATTTTACACCTGGTTTGTGGAGCATCCACTCTTTGAGAAAACGTTCTTCATTCCAAAACCTCCTGAAGTCTATTGGTACAATAGGATTTAACACAATAAAAAAGTGAAGTCAAATTGTCTTTAAAGACTGTTTTCCAAATGGTTGCCAAATAACTGCAGGTCAGGACCTTTTTTAAGTCATTGACTTGTATTTGTCTCCTGTTTAATATGCGTGCGTATTCTTGCACCTTTAGTTTGGAGTTTGAAAGTGGCAACCGTTTGTCTAGCAACGGAATAAGACCTGATTTTAGGGGTAAAATTGCACTATATTTTAGGTTAAGTGAAGATACTGGCCAGGGTTAGGCAAGAGTGTTTAAGATAAGGGGTGACACAGGCAGCAGTTATCAACCTTTTTGGCATTGGACCCTTCACAAAAAAGTTATGTCTAATTTAACCCACTTGTCAAACTTTGTATATGACTTTGTTCGGATATATTTTTCTCTTCTCAGTTTGAGTAGTGTATGGTTTTAGATGACTAAAGAGGTAAAAGTACTCAGGAAAGTACTTATTATTTTCTATTATAGACAAAGAGAATGTTGTCATTTAATTACCTATCCGTTGATATTGTTGGCAACCCCTTTCACTAACAGTCATTATTTCAGTGAGGATCCTCAGATTTATAGCATTAAAGTGAGAATGTGTTTGTAACCTGTAGACAATAACAGGGAGCTCTCCCAGAGGGTCACAATATAATTGTCCTCACTGCATTTGTAATGATTACAATTGCTGCTTTTGTGTTTGCATGTAGGCCAGTAATTGTGTGTTATAGCACCTCATTGATATCCCCCAGCTAACAGTATCACAGATATTGCTCATATTATATTGTCTGTTAGCAGTTTTACCCGACTGGGATTTCTTGTTTGAGTGACATAGTCTCCAGCTGTGAACAACAAATAATGTAAGTGTGATATCTGTGCAGATCTCTAATCTCCCACTCTCTTCTTTTTGTACATGCAGCACAGGCAAATGCACACAAACACACACCTTTGGGAGGTACAGCCACAGCCTAATGTTATATGATTTATCCTGACAGTGGTTAATGTGGACGCAGAGTGTGAGTAATGGTTTGAGTCTGTTTTCATCAAGGAGCCTGACTGACTGAGGAGGAAGTGAAGACAACAAACGAGAGGAGAGAGACATCCAAATAAAGGAGGTGGAGCAGTCTGCTTCCAGTGATAAATAAATGATTAAGCCAGATGCACCAAAAAGTCAATTAAATTAAATGTGTTAATGGACAATCATGTATTAGGAAACCTCTCAGATAGGAAGGGTTTGTGTGTGTTAGAGATGTGTATAGCTTTAATGTGTTATCTCTATAATAAAAGGCTGCCTCGAATAACAAACAGTCCGCTGGCGTCATCTGCTGGATACTTTTTAATCATTTAGATTTCTGCTGGTTTCAAAGGTTGTCACTAGAGAGCGCTGTCTCACTACAAACTAATGTCCAATGCTTGATATAACTTTGACTGGATGATAATATATCAGTGGTGGATAAAGCATTTGGATCATTTACATTAGACTACATTTCATTCATCCAAAGCAACATACAATAAGTACATTCAATTATGAAGAAAGATACGTACGTCAGTAAAACTACTAACACCACACTTATTTAAAATATATGTGTTACAATGTGAGGTGCAGGTGAAAGAACGATACGTGGAGAGAGGGTTTTCTTGCAAAAATAAACAGGTGTTTTATTCTTAGCCTTCCACATTATTCCACAGAAACAAAAACTGCATGCCTGGTGCTGCGTTCACCTGCAAGGAACAAACACCAATGCCCCCCTCCCCTCTCTTCCCAACCACATTTATAGGAGACTGCCCGCCTTCCCAATCCAATCCAACCTGGCCAATCAGGTCATGGTTCTGAAAGCGGAGTGAAGGGTTAAATACAAAATTAAACACTGTTGTCTACATTTAATAAAATCCTAAAGGCTTAAGTAAATTCATAATTGCATCAACATAAATATTGTACCTTCAAAAACAACAAGGTCTGCTTAAAACGGATATTTTTTAACCTAATTGACACTCATAAAATCACACATTTCCTGACCAATCGCGCCCAAGACTCCGCCTACTCATACGGCACATATAAGGAGTACTTTGGAGGCATGCTCCCCCTTTGAGCACTGGCACAAGATGGATGAACAGGGGAAATGGTGATTACTTTGTGATTGTGTGTTTTACAGACTGACAAATTAATTTAGATGCATTTTATTAGTTTTTCTATGTAAACTGTTTTTATAACTTTAACTAAAATAAACTCTGAAGAAACATGTACTACCTTTCTTAACAAACACATAGTTAAGCCAAAATGTTAGTGAGAGAGTGTGTGCGCTTCCTCACAATATGTCAATGTGCTGTATTGAAATTGTTACTAAAATTAAGTAAGTCTTATCAGAAGAATTAGTTATGGTACCAATGCAGAAAATTGGCCCCTGTTGCCAACACATTTTCTACAATCAACTAATTGATCTGGCTGTAAAACCACTTGAAATGGTGGAAGAAATACTCAGATTCTTTGCTAAATGGTAAGCAAATATGCAAGTAAAATTACCTTAAAAGTTCTGAATTCTAAATTCTACTTAAGGTATAAACAATTATGTATATATCAATGGATCTACTCAAGCAATGTACAAATACCTCTTTACTGTGCTTCAGTAATTATATCTAAAACTGACCTAATATTTATTTATCTTCTCCCTATCCTTCTTTTCCCCTGTTTTAATCATGAGGATTTTAATGGAAAGCGAATGAAAAATAAAGTGGACATTAATGACAGCTCACAGCAGGTAGATGAATAGTGCATGGATTACAGTGAAGGTATTCATATCGTATACATGGAATCTCAGCCCCAGTCCTTACAAAAACAATCACGCAGCTTAAGGCAACGCTTGAATTATCTATTTAAATCTTTAAACAGTGTCAAAACTTTGATAAACTCTGACGTTATTTCTCTGCTCTGTGTCTAGAAGCTCCGGATAATGGAAGGAAAAAGTCAAGTACAAAAGTTACGCTTGGATACAATTTGGGAAATACATACTTGTAGATTAAAGGAAGAGGATTATTAAGCTTTGCTTATGACAAGAATGTTGGTGGCATACTTGGAGGATGAGGCAGCTGGAGTTTTATGCACTACTTTTAAGTCAGAGTTCACTGCATGTTTATACTGTTGATTATAGAACACTTGAATTGAACACACACAATTCAATGTCTCAAATATTGTGACTTGCTGTGGACCTTGTGGCAAGGCATGGAAAGTAGACCTGTACCCGTGATAATACAATAAAGTAGATTAACTGTTTGGTAGTCTTGTGACTGATGGTCGACGGACATGTTTAGCACATATCAGGATGTCATTATAGTTAAGCTGAAATCTGGAAAAATGAAGAAACAGCATTTGGTCAAATGACATGCAGTGTGTAAAAATGTGTTGGAGTGCTTATGGGATAAGTCTGCAAGTTGTCATTTAGTTTACCTTTCACACTTCCTGACTACAATTGCCCTTTGTGGTTTACTGCTGTCTTGAACGTAGAATCAAGTTGCTAAAGTTGTCCAAAGTTGCAACTGAAGTAAATGGATTTGAAATTGATGTAAGAGGAAGTTGAGGTCAAAAGGACTTCAGACTGTTAAACCCATTATCTTTAGATAATCCTCCGAAAGCCTCAGCAAAGCAGTTTTAAAACTTTCAGGTTTAGCAAGGTCAGCTTATGAACTTATGCAGTGGAAATGTGGGTGATATTGACCATTTCTTTTTAGAATATAGTATGTGCAATGTGTGTCACAGCACACATGAAAGGACATTATACAGACTCGCATTGTTCTCCAACATGTTTTAATTTAAGTGGAAAAAACAGCAGGAATCAGCCAAACGATAAAGTGCAGTAAAAGACAGTAATAATGCTAACACCGTCAGACATACTGAAATAATAATTAAAAATAAGATTCACATGACAAAAACATCTTCTTCCAGCTTGAATGCACCGAGTGTAATCCATCTCAGGATACAGAATGATACCAAACCAACAGAAGTTATTGCATTTCTATAACTTTCACAAATAAACTTGAGTCTTCCAGCATTGCCTTAAGTAGTGTCACAGTGGTTGTAAATGTGAAGGAATGACTGCAATATAAAAATAAGACAGCCCTTACAATGATCAGGCACATAAGTCAAACACAATACCAAGACACACACACACACACACTCAACAACCAGGCCCCATCCCCTTGAGTATAAACAATGTCAGGGAAGTCACCCGATTGCTGCTCCAACTTGCTGGCTCAGAATCACAATTGTTCATAACACCTTTATATTACCATCTGCTGTTTTTCAGTTCCTCTTGAAAGTAAAAGTCCAGCTTCCCCAGCCTTGTGATGCCAGCAGCACAAGTAGCTTTCCTCATAAAAAAATAACAGTCATATAAAATGTGTCAATGTCTTCATCCCTGGCACAGCACGTCAGTTTCAAACTGCAGCAGCTGTCCCATGAAGGCCAGGTTGGGGGAGATGACCTGGCGGCGTTGCTTCACAAAGTCGAAGGCCTCGTCGAGCTTGACGCGCTGCGTGTGCATGAGGTAGGCCAGACAGATGGTGGCGGAGCGGGAAATACCTGCCTGGCAGTGCACCAGCACCCGACCACCACTCTGCTTCACCGAGTCTGTAGGCGGAAAGAGGAAGACAGATGAGCACAGTGCTTTCCATTTCACATTGGTTTCTCTGACATCAGTGGAAATGTATTACATGCAGAAACACAATTAAAGCTTTACACTGAATGACCAAAGATTTAAGTGCAGTCACCATGAATAAAGTGAGTTCTTATGAATAAAGTGAGTTCTTATGAATTCAACTCTGTGTTCAACTTAACTAAACTTGATAAAGGTGTCAAATAAAAACATAAACACAGCTGTCTTCTGCAGCCTAAGCCAGTTGTTTTGTATTCAGGTGATTACACTGTTGGTCCATAAGACTAGGCTACAGAATGAATTTCAGTGTACAAGCTCATTTTTTGGGATATTTTATGTTGAATCAATGTTAAAAAAGGTGACTCACTAAACTAACATGAGACCAATTCATTGTGTGCCAGGTGGGTCTTCTCATTTTGTTTCTTGACATTAAGCAAATATTGAATGTAATAATGAACTCACCGATGAAAGCGATGGCTGTGGAGAAGCAGGCTCCGATGTCAGCAGCCAGATTGTCCTCCACCATGAGCTGCAGATACTGAAAATCCCCCTCATAGAAGTTTGGGCATGTGGAGGAAACGTTGAGCACAGCAGTGATGCCCGCTGCTGCAAGGGTCTCTCTGCGGGAGGAGTGGATGGCACTGCCCAAAAACAGGAAGGGCAGCAGCTCCACCGGACCATCCTACAATTTACAAAATCATAAAAAAGGGTCAATGTTTATAATTCAAGAATAATCAAGCGGTCTTTTTTTCCACACAGATTTTTGATGCGAACTCTTGAATCTTTACATTTATTGTCTAATAGCTCAAAAAGATTATTTTGAATTTACCCGATCATATGCTGGTGTTCTCCGACCCGTCACCATGGGCTCTGGTTCCACTGCAGAGAGCTGACTGCAGGCTGAGCTGTAACAGAGCTCTGGATAGGCCTCCGAAAATCCCTCCAATCCACCTTAAAAGGGAGATAACATAGTATTAGCCAAGTTCCAAGCTATCACTAAAGTCATCCTTAAAAACAGTTATGCATGAAACAAGAAAAATGTTCTGGTAAACAAGAAAAACAAGTGTAAGTATATAAATAACTTTTTTTTTAAATTACAAATTCTCAAGTTTTTAACCTTAAGGTTTGATTGTGGATATTTAAACTGTTAGACTATATTGTACTATAGATATATTGTTCACCATATAGCTCATGTTTCCAAGTCAAAAAGTACAACAACTCAATTTTAACAGTAGCCTAAAATATTTAGTTGGTGCGTAAAAGCAGATGTTAAGTGTACCTTGTAGGAAGCAGATCTGCGTGTTAACCTCGTTGTGCAGGGCGGTGAGTAGCATCTGCGCCACGCTCTCCGGCCTCAGCTCGGCCACGGAGCGGCTGCTCTCATCCACCACCACCACCGGGGAGAAGTCCCCGCGCCGCAGCCGGCCCAGGAGCGCCTTGTCCGGTATGAGCCACTCCAGAGCCACCACCGAGCTCTTGGATCTACGGCGCATCATTGAGTTCCAGTTGACGTTTCGGGACTCGCAAATGTGCGCAAAGGAAAAATTGAGGAAGGGTCTGCAGTCGAGCACCACACAGCCAGCAGAGGTGTACTGCTCCATGGGGGTCCTCAGGATGTGAACCAGCTCATTGCTACTTATCTCCAAAGGCTCACTGCTTGAAATCATGACTGCAAATAATGTGTTTAAAAAGATTAAAAAAATAAAATAAACTATTTGTTCTAAGCAACAACAATTCCTGTGGGAATTCGAAGAGATTGATAAAAGTAAGTTACTTTTGGTGATGATATTAAAATCTACTACAAATGTATCAAGAGAGCACTTGTTGAATTCTCCGACAGGTCTGTTAAAATCAACTGTAGATTGAGAGTTTCATTGATAACAGCTGGGAGAGGGGCGTGGTCTCCGATACCCCGCCTTTGTTTTCCACAGAAGGAACGACGTCAAAGGCGGAACGACCATATATGGCCCGGCCGTCACTCCTCATATGGACACTGACGTCAAGTCAGATTTTCCTACCGCACACGTGGTGGTTTGGGGTTATCCTGTGTTTTTGTGTTGAGTGACGTTATGCTTTGAGTTAAACCCTCGCTGCCTTTAGAGATGATTTATTTGGGTTAGATAAACCTGAGCTTCTCTAAACTACTGCCTTCCAGCTTCTGTTTTCATGAAGATCACACACTAGAAAAACACTTTCCTCTCAAAGCTTCTACTTTGTTGCTTTTCACTTTCAGTGAAAGTTAAATGATGCACAGATACATTGTCAGAACCGGACTGATTGCCTTGTTGCTTCTCTGCTGGGAACTCATTCTTTCTTCTCTCATATGACATTACACTGAACAGAAAAACAAATCTCTGCCGTCTAGGCAACAGTTGCCCATTGCCAGTGGCGGCGCCAGAGCATTTTTGTTGGGTAATGTATGGTAGGGCTAACCCATACAGTGGTGGTGCTCAAATCAGTATTTGCAATGTAATTACATACACGCTATATCGCCCCCCTTGACAGTGAAACGCCACGCGTGAGGTTTAGATTATTTCCCTGTCTCAATCAAAATGGAACTGTATGAAATAAAACGGCACATTTGTCTTGTAGTAAATAAAAAGGAATCACTGTGAACGTGACGTATGATAGTACACGTTGAAGATCCAATGGGGATACTGAATGGCGGTTTCGATTGATCTCAATCAATAAGGCATGACGCAGATCCAACGTTGCGTTGCTCTGATTGGCTGAAGGTCTATTCAAATTGCATTCGGAGGCATTTTGATCTGACCGCGGCCGCGCTGATATTATAACGCCAGAGAATTTCCACACCTTTAGTGTATAAAACTCCCCCACTACTTAGACTATTCCTTGCACCCCTCTTATAGCATAAGCCCGAATGGTCTCAACCATATTGCATCAGTATGGTGCACTTGTTGTTACAGCAGGATCAGTTTGTGTGCTGTGGACACGACCCGTATATTTTCGCAATCCGTGTTCTCAACATTTAGCATTTCGCTTATTATTTAATTGAATTTGCATCACTTTTCATGGTGGGGCTATGGTGGGGCTATGGTGGGGCTAAGCCATTTCTTGGTATGGCTGTAGCCTACCCCAGCCATACCCTGGCGCCGCCACTGCCCATTGCACTGGTTATATCAGATACAGCATTTTTCCTACTTTTTGTACAAGGATTAAGGCCTGTGCCAGATATGGATTACGTTGTTTAAACAAACAGACATTTTATTTAGCACATAGGCGAAGTGTAAAGTAACTTAAACAATCCCATAATTGTACTACCATGAGTTTTCATAAACTTACACTTTGAATACATTCAATTACACTCAAACCATACGGCTGGTGATATTCTATTTTTTTTTATCTCAACAAATCCGAAGAAGCTAACAAGACAAACAATCTTTTAAAATGTTACAAAAGATACTTAATTTGTTTTAAAAGCTTAATAAAAAATTATAATAATTTACAAAAAAATGCTCTGAGTAATACTCTACCTTTTAATACAAGTTACTGAAAGAGGAGTGAACAGTAACTTAATTGGGGAACTTTTTAAGCTGTGGAATTGGTGCACAAGCGAGCATGATGATTTCACACAAAATCAACTACATTGTACTACTTGTTCATTACACTACGGCTCATCAATTTGCTTTTAATCGTTCTGGACAACAATGGAGGTCATGGAACAAAAGAATAAGATATATCAAAATGTGTTCCATAGGATTGATGAGGAAAATATATAATGTCCAGACGTATAAATTCAGTACAGTATTATACTGTATAATTTAAAGTAATGTGCTGAAGAAGAATAGGCCTTTAGCTAAGCAAACAGGATATAAATTGTGAGGCACTTTTGTCTCATACATTTGGTAGAAAGCTTTCTAAAAAAGGAAACAGCATAAAACAAATGATTGAAATATGTCTTTATCAAACTCTAAAGACCATTAATGGTAAAGATTACAAAGGTTGGTAGGGTGTTTTTCTTAATGTTTAGGTGGTTATAAGATGCCCCTTTGACTCTTTCTTGGTTACCTAAAGTCCTAAAAACCAGAGTGATTTCTACTTTTGTGTTTTTGTCTGTCATCTGCTCACTGGTTTTAGGGGGGCTCACTAGGGGAAAAGGGATGTTGCGGTTAGTATTTTTTGGATCAAAATGTAATAAAAGGTGTGGGTGACAACGTTGTCTACTTAAAGTTTAAACAATACCCACACGCCGATCAGGTACATTTGCTTAATGAAACTTATTGATGATTTAAAAATGTTTACTTATACTCAGATCTTTATTATTTAATTATAGAGAAACACTTTAGATTATAGGTGTTTTAATTACATCTCAAGATGGTTTTTATTGTGTTTTAACTTGAGTATTGCTTTCAATTTAACTTGTCTCAATCCTACATGAGTAATATTTAGTTTTCCTAAATGTGGCTCCCACCCCTGGATACAGTGGGTACACTCATTGTCCTGTAAGTAACCCACAGCAAAACATTCTTCAGTGTGGGATAGTTAATATCAAAGTGTAATCTGACGCCTTTGTCTTAATTTCCTCACAACCCACGTTAAAATGACCCTGCCTTCCCACATACGTCTCCCACTCAAACCTCTGACTCTACTTTCTTCTTGTTCCCATTTCCTTCTTTCCCTCCCTCAGCCTGTCTGCTGGCCCCTCAGCAGCCCTCCCACTTTGTCTTGCTCTCCCCCTGCTGAGGCTGCGTTTTCACTCCACACACTGACTTGGGTTAACAGTTTATCATGGCTGTCAGCAGAGCCGCTGAGCATGCATTTACTGTAGCCTCAACCTGCACTTTAGGGCTTGAACACACACATTGAGGTCTGTTGAGTAGGAAGAGTGTGACATGACTGTCTCTGTTTGAGGGTGTTTAAACAAAGATTTCTTTTTTTAACATTCGGCTACATCACAAGAGTCCCACAGGAAACAGCACTGCACACACACATCCTGTCACCATGCACACCCACTCTCACCCCTCCAACTTTGTTTCATTTGTCATAGCTAATAACACAAACAGACTTCCCTGACTCAAAATGTTTGTTGGAAATTACCCTGAAAAACCTGAGCAAAGATGAATGATTTCAGAGGTGACTAAGTTACTTAAATTCTGGATGCAGTGACTCATACATCAATCATTCACTAGCTTTCAGTTTTCTTTGGTTAGGATGTTTAACTTTTCTAAATTAGCACATCAGTCAGTCATTGTAGGCAAATAATCAGCCAAAAATAAATCTGGCCTGACATGATGCTGAGAGATGGGTGTGAACTTGTTGTTATTATGTCTATTGTAGGAAGTTTGACTTTTCTATTGACAGCGAGCTGAAGGTGCTGAAAATAGCTCAAGGCATGAAAGATAAATTGCTTCAGTGAGCAGATTATACGCCGCCTGACAAGACGTATAGAGGTGATGACGAGAAGGCAATGGAGATCATGACAGAACTTGTGTAGGTAAAGATGACTACTCTTTGAATCAGCTTGTGTCATCAAAATGTAGAGAGGGCAGACTGTAGGCAGACGGAAACAGAGAATAAAACATCTGGTGATGCAATAAAATGGTAACTTCAGACTAAGAACATTATTGGTAAAGCAAAAATGTGCCCCTTCTCTCTTAGGTAAATACACATTAAAAGAAACCCTTGTAAAATATCTGCAGCTAGCCTTCCTCCCTGCCGCCCACATGGGGATTATCCAGGATTAATTGGATGGCTGGAGCTATTAATCTCTGAAAAGAACACTGTAAACCGAGAGATTTACCTCGTCCCTGATTCCTCTCATAAACGCCCACGTGACAACGCCATAACTCCATATTGGGGGAACGTGACCCCGCTTGGGTCAGATCATTGATGTGTTCTGGCAAGCGTAATCTAAATGTTACGGAAAGTTGAGACATTTCTGGGGGATTTTTAGTGGGTGTGTGTCTCTAGTTTTATTACAACACGCACTTTCTGTTTTACGAGTGAGATCACAGTGTCTGATTCATAATGATTGATTGAGTTTTTTTCATTGCTTAAGACAAACAACATATCAACATGTTTCTCACTTCTGTGGAATTTCTACTTGGCTCTTTGTGTCGGGAAATTTATTTAGCTTTTAAGAGAAATGTCCAACCTGTGTTATAAGTGAGTAAAACTTCCCTGCCTGTAATGTGTGTATTTACTGTATACAGTATCTTTATCACACCGTGTTTGGTGTGTTCTTCCTCTCCGTCCTCCTCGGCTCCTCTGTGGCTCTCCTTTGACCCATCATCATTCTTAAAAAGATTACAAACAGTAATATTAAATTAGGTCCAGACCTAACACAAAGAAATAACAGCAAGTGACCGGATTACCTTGTTCGTGTGTTTAAAATCTAACACATTGACTGACATCACTTCCTGTAAGAAGTGACCATTTTTTCAGAGAAAACCGCTTAATTGAAAACAATAAACATATTTATAACTAAAATAAGTATGTCTCATAAATCATGATTCACTCCTGCAATATATGACTACTGTACATGGCCACTTCCTTTATCTTGCATCATTTTTAGTTTGTCATACTCTGTGACTGTTACGTGTCACCGCTTTCACACCCACCCCTTCCTGCTACCCTCTATCTCTCTTTCTCCCCCCACCCACTTAATGTCTCTCACCCCAGGACAACTGTGAGGCCTATGATCGCTGCCAGACTCATAGCAGTAACCATGGCGATGAGTGGCACCAGCAGGTCTTCAGGATGGAAAGTTGAGTAGTTGTCTCCGTGAGGCGGCGAGGGCAGCGTGACCACGGGTCGGAGAGTTGGGTCAGGCACAGGGGCGACTGTGAAGAGGGAGGAGGGCAACCACAGAGAGATGAAATAGTAGAGTTGTAAAAACATCTTTCTTTGGAGGAAAATATAGAAGCAGGACATGGGGTGACAGGGGTTTCCACACTGTCACCAACCTGCTGAGGCCGTGAACGTTTACAAAAAGCTTTCTCTCAGGGAATATTTATTTTGTTAATTTAGCAGGCAACTATAAGCATAAGGTACATATATCAACATGTTTTTTATGCATCTGGCATTGTTTTTTTTGTTTTTATTTGCAATAAATAGCACATTTTAATACAGGTTAACCCTGTGTGCTTTGTTTTAAATCCATTCAGCATAATGAACATCAAATAGGCCAAAAGAAAGCCCACCTAGTGAATAAGAAGAAAAACACCAACCCAGTTAAAGAAATTCATACATCCTGCATCCACTTAACCAGCAAAAAGCACAGACACACACATATGCAGTAAATAAGTATAAGCCATTAGTTTAACTTTTTCAACATTATGGGAATTATTTGTTTGAAAGTAACCATTTCAGAATTCGCCTGGATATCCTTTAACATCCCCATGGCCCTAGAGTCTAACATTTAAGGAGCACTTAAACACCAACAGCGAGACATTTGATCTGAGTGTTTAATTTACTGCCATTATATAGAATTAACAAATGTTTATTGGAGTATTTTTCTTCTTCTATGTTTGAACTGTTAAAAGTGAGAAATTGAGCATGTGTTGTTGCCTTTTGCCCTTTGAGCGACAATTTTCTGTGATGTCATGTATAAGAGCTGTACCCTACCAGTGAGGAGGAAAGTGACTCGGTAGAAAACGGTTCCATTACGGCCTTGCAGAGAGCAGCGATATGTTCCCTGTTCAGCCACATGCAGCTGGTTTAAGACCACAGATGAGTCGTCTGTCACTACCAATGCTTTGAAGTCACTCTCGTTCAGCTGCACACACATTAGGAAGTGATAGTTGTGAGTTAGTGGCTTGGAGTAAATGTGCATGTACATGATGATTGTGTTCATCTAAAAAAGGAACATATTGTAATACACTGGAATAAGGAAGTGTGCAAAGTGCTTGAAAGTGCTAAACCCATGCTGTTTGTGGCCACCTTTCAGGAAGAGATAGTGATTGCAAACATACTTTTTTAGTTCCTGGCACACCGGGGGCCCAGGAGTAGTGATACTCTGTTTTTTCCAACAGAATGCGATGCCATGGAAGGAAACAGTTCAACACTGCCTGCCCCCCCTCCTCAGCCTGCACTGGGTAGTCTACAGTGAGTGAGAGGAGAAAAAAGAGAGAAGCTAGACTCATTTGCGTCAGGATAACTTGAATAATATTTTGCAGCACCAGTGCCTCGCTTAGGAACCGATTACAGAAGTACGTTCATCCCACACCCACTCACCAACATCATGCACAAATATACACAGAAACAAATAAAGATATACCGCCACAGTTCTGCTGGCCTGAGGGAGAGGGACAGACGTATATCTGGTAGCGGCAAGAGAAGCAATCCATTACTCTTCGTTTCAAAAGCCCTGAAAAACCATACCACACACTCATGTCTTGTGAACATGCACTGAATATTGTACACACACACTGTTCTTCAACAAGGGATTAATACAGATACAGAGGGGAAGGATCATTAGAACAAAACTTACCACACTTGTTGGGGCACAATCCTAAAGGAAGACAAACGAATGCTCTGTAACTAATGCATCCTATACATGACAATGCCTTACACATGTGCCCTGCCTCACACTGTGCAAAACACATACTAATATTCATGCCAATTACCATCCTGGATGAATATGTCCAAGTGTTTTTCTAAGATCTTCCTGCCCTTCTCCATTATCTGAATGGCTTCAAATGTTACAGATCCTTTAAAAAAGAGCAGACTGCCTTAGAAATCTTGTCCACATTGAGTTTGTTCCGACTGCTTGTCTAAAAATAGTCAGTGATGACAAATAAAAACTTATTATGTTTCTCACCAGTGTGCTGGGTTTTCAAGAAGCGGTGAAATTCACTCTGGTACTCAGTTCTGACTCTGTATAGAGTGGTGGGATCTGAGCAATGAGCAACAGACAATAATATGTTACTGATCTTTTTTAATATGTCACAGTTAAATTATAAAACACTATAACGGAAAGATAGAAAGAACATATGGGACATATTTGGCTTAATAAAATAATCAGCATACTTCACACACATGCCATATTGTTTTTGTGCTGAACCAAATATTGATCTCACCAATAACTCCTTTTCGCTCCTGGCTGGTCTCTCTGTAGGTCACATATGCATAGTCACAAATCTTTTGTATTTCAATCTGGTCGTTCACAGAAGGAGCAGACAGGACAAAGTCCTCATGTAAGAGCCTGATGCTTCGGTCGCACTGCAGACAGGCCTTTGCTGCAGGGACACAGCAGAGCAGGGACACCAGCAGCACCAGCAGCATCTGCCCTCTGCACCCTGACAGTCAGTCTGGCTCCTGAGATATTTCCACCAGTGCAGCTTCTGAAACAGAGTTGCCAAATACTATTAGTGCTTCTACAAATATCACTAATACGTTTGCACTCTTACCACAAACAGTAGTTTTTCAACTGAAACAGTATCACAAGTTCTAGTGATATTCCCATCATGTCTTTTTTTACTTTTACCATGAGCCCATGTTCTTCCTTGCCTTAAAGCCTATTAAAAATATGATGGGTTAATGCTACCATCATGTTTTCTGGGGTAAGTTTACAACATATTGTAGTAAACAGTGTTGGAAGAAGTACTTAGATCCTTTAAGTAAAAGAACAATCATCATTGTCATAAATTACTCTTTAACAAGTAAAAGTCCCAATTCACTATAAAAAAAAGTACAAAATGGTTAGCATTAAAATGTACTTAAAGTACTAAAAGTAAAAGTACTCATTCTGCAAAATGGCCCATTTCAAAATAATAATAATAATAATAATAATAATAATAATAATAATAATAATAATAATAATAATAATAATTTCTTTTAATTGTCAATAAATTGTTCTTGGTCAATTTGGACCAAATGTAGTTAATTGAAACAATGTGTAGTTTAGTATTAAGTTTAAGTACTGCATTATACCATATCATATTTGTATATGTGTACAGAGTTCTGTTAAAGTTCAATTAATGTAGTGGAGTAAAAAGTATGATATCTGGATCTGAAATGTAGTTGAGTAGAAGTGTAAAGTAGCGATAAATGGAAATACTCGAGTACAAATACCTCAAAACAGTAGGCTACTTAATGGTAGGGTAGGTAAGAATGGAGAAACCAGCTCGAGTGCGCTAGAATTTGAAAGTACACAACCGGAAGAAATCTGCCCCTTCCTTCAGACTTCCTTACAGAGCCCCTCCTCCAACACACACGGACGCGCACATGACCAATGAGGGCACGAGATAAGTTTGTGCACAGATGGAAGGCTGACAGGCAGGTAGGCCATCCAGTTATTTTAGCCGGGCCGGCTAAAATGATTGGTCGTGCTTTTTACAGCACCACGACTTCCACAGATGAATTTTTTGTATGTATTTATTGTCAAAGCATTTAATGTTCAATTGTTTTAATGAGCATTTTGTGTCCTGTGGCTCTCTGTTTGATTCTGTCACAAACTCTGCATCTGTGAACACCACAGTCTGTGACTCTGAAAAACGTGTTTTGGAAAACCCTTTTAGTTTTACTCCTTTTACTGTTGATGTTGTTCGTGAAGCTTTAACCAAGTTAGATCCTAAGAAACCGGCCGGCCCGGACAACGTAGAACCTTTCTTTTTAAAGATAGCTGCAGATTTTATTGCTCCACCTCTCACTACTCTTTTTAACCTCTCCCTCAGCACAAACACAATTCCAAAATTGTGGAAGTCAGCGTATGTCCTGCCTCTACTAAAAGGAGGGGAGGCCACTTTATTAAATAATTATAGACCCATCTCTAAATTATCAGTTCTGGCTAAGGTTCTTGAACGCCTAGTGAGTGAACAGGTAAAGGTGTTTTTATGTACAAATGACATCCTGTCTAAACATCAGTCAGGCTTCAGAAAGCAACATAGCACCATCACTGCCACAATAAAAGTGGTGAATGATGTGGCGAGTATTTTAGATAATAAGCAGAGTTGTGCAGCTCTATTTAGTGACCTGTCCAAAGCGTTTGATACCGTCGATCATCGCATCTTAAAGCAGAGGCTACTCAGTATTGGCATATCCAGCCATGCAGTAGGGTGGTTTGTGAACTACCTCTCTGAAAGGTCCCAATGTGTTCATTTTGATGGGCTGCCTTCTGAGTGGTTAAACATTACTAATGGTGTTCCTCAAGGTTCTGTTTTAGGTCCACTTTTATTCTCCATCTACATCAATAGTTTAGGTGAAAATGTCGATGGAGCAACCTTACATTTTTATGCGGACGATACCGTTATGTACTGTGCAGGTCCCTCCATTAAGGAGGCTGTTGTTGAATTGCAAGCTGTTTTTAACATTATTCAGACTCAGCTCTCTGAACTAAAGCTTCTTTTAAATGTTGATAAAACCAAGGTAATGCTCTTTTCAAAAGCTAAAAAGACACCAGAGCCTGTTTTAGATATTGTAACTACGCAAGGAATAAAACTTGAAGTGGTTACCTGTTACAAATACCATAGCATCTGGCTTGATGAATGTCTCACTTTTAAACGTCATGTCAATAACCTGCTTAAAAAACTGAGGGTTAGGCTAGGTTTCTTCTACAGGAACAAGTCCTGTTTCTCGCTCGAGGCCAGGAAAAGGCTAGTCACTGTGACCTTTTTACCTGTGCTGGACTATGGTGATTTGATTTATATGAATGCACCTGCCAATTGCCTGGTCAAGTTAGATGCTGCGTATCACAGTGCACTGAGATTTGTGACAAACTGTAAAGCATTAACCCATCACTGTACCCTGTATGCAAGGGCTGGTTTGCCTTCGCTAACTGTACGGAGGCTCAGTCACTGGTACATTTTTATATACAAAGCCATGTTAGGGAAACTTCCATCCTACATCTGCTCCCTGATCTCACGGCGAATTGTAAGTGGCTACTGCCTGAGATCGCATGCTGTGGTTTTATTAAATGTGCCAACTGCTAGGACTGTCTTAGGGAAGATAGCATTTAGATGCGCAGCTCCACTGTCTTGGAATAGTCTGCAATTGAAATGGAAACTGAGCAATCTGGTGCCACTAAATGTTTTTAAAGCTCGGTTGGATGCTACTCAATCGGAAGCTGTTGGTACCTGTTCATGTGGATAGTTATGTAAATTGTAATCCCTGTAATGATGCTGTATGATGTCCTTTTTGTTGTTCTGTTTATGTTTTAATGTTTCATGTGGAACCTACTTGAGCAGGTCTCCCTTGAAAAAGAGATCAATGATACTCCTGGATAAATAAAGGTTTGAAATGAAATGAAATGTATTCATTGCTATCGGGATGTTAAGAGCATTCCATGGAATATAACAAAAAGTGTTTCTGAAGTGAATTACTTACCCCACCTACAATACTTGAGAAAATGTACTTACTCAAAAGTTATTTTACACCACTGAGTATACAGTATTGTTTTTGTCAATTTGGTTGTCGAAATGTTTAATACACATTTATATATTTTGGTTCTGCTACTAGTTTACTGCTTTTGTTAAAAGTACTAAGGTTAACTTCTTTATACAAGAGCTTCTAGTATGCTACTTGTCAAAGCTAATGTTACTGCTACTATTGCTATGCTAGGTTAGCTTAATTCTGCCACCAACGTTGCACATAAAAAGAACAGTTATAACGTTAACTACTAGCAAAATAATTGTACCATTGTATACTTTAGCTGGGACCGTTTAAACTTCTAACGAACTGATATTACAGTAAATGGAGTAACAGGAATATGTGCATTGCCTCAGAAGATAAACAAGGTTTCTAATATAGGGTAGGCCTACTTGTTTCACATTGCCCTCTTGTTCCGTCTTTGAGCTCCTATGTTCATAGTGTTTTGCTGTCACCCAGTGGCAGAAGGCATGTCTCAGTCACAACAACATTATTTTTACTCCAGATGATCTCACCTCTGTAGTTTGTTCAAGACAATCTGTGCAACCCTGCTCCAGTGTGCCAGATTATCAACACACTTGGTGAGAGTACACTCAAACCGTCTTTTCACCTTTCAAAGTAGTCATAGACAAATAGTTAACAATGAAAAATTCAGCTAGGTTAAATCACTTATATTCACACACAATATTCTGTAGGTTAATAAAAACGGATACAATTGTGTCTTTCATTGGCCTATTTGAAATGTTTCCATGGGCAACGCTAGCACATTTGATTAAAAACGCACACGAACAATCATTTTAAAATGATGCCCATAGCCTACTAGTAATCATTAGTTACCTACTTTATCCCTGCCCAGCTGAGAGTTTGACAATTTCAGTATCTGAACCAACTTGAAAGCTAGTTAGTAGATTCGTCTCTTTTACCATGTTCTCACACTACATTTCCCAGAAGCCCATTGGATGAGTGACAGATTAATTAACGAATCTTTGTGCTTGGGGCGGGACCGTGAAACTTCAAACCGCTCTGCAGCTGCGCATTGTGGTACTGCGCTCACAGCTGTGTACACATTGACCCCAGAGAGTCAGATGCAGAGGTAAGATAACTCTGTTTTTATCACCACGTTGCTAGAAACCACAGTTTTAAATGTGTTATCTAACTGTTTTGTGTCTTATTGACATGGCTAACTAAGCTTTTTAGCGGTGAACATGACCGTCTCCAACCACATTTCTGACAACTGGTACGACCGGTTACAGTGTCACTGTATGCAGCGACAACAGCGATATTCGTGTCGGAGAGTGCTTGTGGGTTATCGATCCGACACTGGCACATTAGTAACGCTTGATACTTTAGTTATACTGAGTCACATCGACACTATTGTAGAACATTATATAAACAAATACATAGCATCTGGAGGCGCTGTATGGGACCATCATTTCAGCAAAGTCAGATGAATTGCATGCAGTGTAATAGTTTGATAGCTTCAACTAAAGTGAACAAACAACAATTAGCAGTCACTATGGAGAAATCTGTTCCTGTGTTTGTGAGCTCGCTGTTCGGTAAGAAAAATGGATAACCCACAGAGACCAGACAATAGTACAGCACTGATCAGAATCGATACTTTCTACTGTATATCAAAACACTGCATTGCATCCATTTGGTCCCCATAAGCAACAACAATGAATTTCTGGTCACAGTGAGCAGGCCATTATCGTTAACTAGAGTATCCATAACATAATAGTTATTGCTTCATAAAACATTGTGTGTGCTGTGCAGTGATAATTGTACAAAAAACATTGTTTTATGCCTGTTTCCTGATAAAGCAGTTAGCTATAATATTTGGGACTTGAAAATTAAACACTTTCCCAACACAATGTATCATAGAATTGCTTTGAACATCAAGGCAATCGATTTAAAAACTCAATGAAACAAGTTACAAATGATGGTTGAAACAGGCAGTGCAGTTTTTTCTGTAATTCTACACACAGAGAAGGTAAAGGATGTAATTCGAACAGGGGGTTGTGTAAACTTTCTCAAAGAGGAACACAGGTCACGCAACAGAGGTTCTTGCTTGGTATGCACTTCAAAAATGTCCTTTTCTCCCTGCACTGCAACACTGAGGCATAATGATACCTGTTGCAACATTAAATATGGTTCTGTTGTAGATGATTGCCCTTTGCTATATCTGAAAACTATAGGCCTGCTGCAGTGCCCTTATTGGAGGTTTGCTACTTTTTTAAATATTATTTACTCAATCCCAAGGTGCTTTTACTTGAGGGATAAATGTCATTTAACTATGCTGACATTGTGTTTCTGATCAAAGCCTGTTTTTATGGTGTCACTGGTTCTGTTTCTATCAGTGCCAATGTGGCTTCACAGCACCTCTACCTACCATTTACCAGATTAAAGCTTGTGTGCTCTCTCTGTCTCTCTCTGCTGGGGACACTGCTGCTGCTGAACCACTGCAGTAGACACCTGGCAGCAAGTGAACACAGTACAGTAACATATAGCTATTTAACTTGTAAACAATATACCAACGTGGTGGTGGTAAATATACTGTAGCATCACTGAAGGGAAGTTAGATTGCTTATGAGTAACTGTCTCATGCAGAACTATTGTACACTATATTGTTTTAGGGTGTATTAGAGCATGCAGTGTGGAGAGCTCTAAAGCTATTTATAACTTAATTTATGGAGACTCAGTGGTAATATTAGAACTGGATTGTCAAACACCCTCTGTGATGTGGGTGACAAGGGACCAACAGTGGATTTGTATGTACTACATAGCATTATTATGTAATTATTATTAGGGCTTCAACTACAATTCCTTTCATTATTGATTAATTTGCCCATTATTATCCAAATGAATATATTAACGTTTTGGCCTATACCTTCCATAAAAAAAGTGAAAGATGCCCAAACAGTTCCAAGCTACTCACTTTGAATGTCTTGTTTTGTCAGTCCAAGATACTCAGTTTAACATGATATTAAACAGAAACAGGGCAAAAAACCCGTCATATTTGAGAGCCTAAAAACAGCATTTTCCGACATTTCTGCATGAAAATGTATTGATTATTTATATTGAATAGTTGGTAATTATTTTTCTGTTGATTTACTTTATGATTGTGGAGGACATTCTTAAGAGAAACTGATAAATGATTCATGGACAAAGTTTGTCTTTTGTTATATTTAATAAAGTAATAAAGAAAGTCAATATACAAGTGAAATCAATCCCAAATGTAGGAACAGAGCTACTTCATCCTCAGTGGATCTGCACCCAGAACACAGCTTACAGTCACACTATATAGTAGAGAGAATAGCCAACTGGTCCCACCCTTAAATTCCATTAGGCATCATCGAAACATCCCCACCATTAAACCATAACACCCCCTCGTCCTAAGCATTTGCATATCCCCCTTTTACACTTCCTTTTGCCCTCCTGAAATGTAAATCCTTAGCATAAAACTAAAAGGCAATCAGTGTATAAGACTATATGTTTTAAATGATTATATGATAATTTGACACGACAATGATGTATGACTTTCTTTGTATTGACTTGATATAAATTGAGCAAAAAATCAACTAAATGTAGATCCCTGTCTCTCTTTATTCATCTTGCAGGTTTGGACAAATCATTCAGATGGAGGCATTGCTCAAGATCGACAGGTAGACATCAGGCTTTCCTTTATTTCTACTTCTGTCAGTGTGACAGATATTCCATTTTCAGTGACACTGACAGCGAGTTCACTACAGCTGTCCACTCCAGCCACTCTTCCTCCAAAGCTGCTCTCCTGCACACCTCCTTGCTGTAAATCTTCAGTATGTACCAGATTGTGCCGGTGGCTCCTGGGGAGCAGCAGACAGTCGGTGGTTCTCCCATGAAGAAGAAACGGTCTCATGAGGGCCGGCCCATGGTGTTAGCAGGCCTGTTGGGCTGTGTGTTGGTGCTGGCTGCTGTGGTGTCCTGGTGCTACTACTCAGCGTCCCTCCGTAAAGCCCAGCTGCTGAAGGCCGAGCTGCTGGACCTCAACAAGGACGGTTTTATTATTCATAACATGACGGGGGCTGTGGTCTTCAGTATGACCTTCAGGTACGTTTACTGTGGGGACTATTTTCATTCTTTATATATATTTTTATTATTTATTATACATTTCTCAGTTTGTCTTACCAACGCTCAAAACCCCAAACACATTCAATTCAGAATAAAACAAAACAAATCAATGGAGAACATGCTCCAACATAAAATTGATTTAAGAAACTGGCACCAGAGATTCTTTGTCATTTTCTGTTTGGAAAGTGACTAGAAAGTGACAATCTAATTAAAAAGAGATTACTTTTTATGCAATCAGTGAAATTTATTTGCATTTATTACAATCCTTGTAACACAAAAAAAGTCAATATCACTTCTTTAAGATGGCGCATATCTATTTAAAATAATATATAAAATATTAACTGAGATCATCTTTTCATGTTAAATACACTATTCATCAAAACATATAGTGTCTTTGACAATCAATAAGTATCACAACACATAATATCGCAGGACGATACTGTTATTATAATTCTTTACACTTACTATGTTGTAGTTGCAGATGACATTTCTTCGAGCTGGAATATGCACATGATAACATCTATCCTGCTGCTGCCATGGCCATTTCAGAGCAATCAAAATACAATCAAAATAGGAACATTAATTAACTGTTTTCTGGTGAATCAGATACATCTTAGTTCAGAGTATTCTTGTACCATATATCTTTTTTTTTGCCTTGGCACAGTTGTTTCTCTTTCTGTGCTGATTTGTACTAAAAAGCTGCCTGTCTGCAATGTGTGGATGTTTAATGGAAAGCCACAGGAGGCAGACACATGATTACATCCTTAGGGGAAAGTGATTTGGTCAGGTCCTTTATCAGCAAAGCTCACATTCCCAGAAATAGCCATGGTATTTGCACTCTCAGTGAAATACAGTAATGAAATGTAGCAAACAATATATTTCAATTGCAAAGTATTCTCACAATTATTTGGAAGTTACAATAGGTGCTGTGCTTCACAAGTTCATTTATATGTTATAACTGTGTTGTTGCTGCCTTCCAGGTCTGGCACTCTGGATCTGGACTCCTGCTCCAAAGAGGGAAATATCCTGAGCTGCACTCAGTCAGATTCTGGCAAGCTCAACTTCTTTATCCAGACTGTTAGACCAAAGGACACTGTGATATGTTACCGTGTTCGCTGGGAGGAGCTGCAAAGTAAGCGCTCAGTGGAGCATGCCATGGCCTATAATGACTCTCATTGGTATGGAGGGGCGGAGACAGCAACACAGTACTGGCCTATCAGGATACAGGGAGAAAAGGAACCTGAGCCTTTCATCACCAGCGATGTCTACTCCAATCGAGATGCTTTTGGGGGTATCTTGGAACGCTATTGGCTGTCTTCAAATGCGACTGCCATCAAGATTAATGACTCAGTGCCTTTCCATTTGGGCTGGTCAGAGAAGGACAGGACCCTCAGGTTCCAGGCCCGGTACCAGGACTCTCCCTTCAAACCAGCAGAGGGACAGCAGGCCTTACCCGAACTCAGCTACAGAGTGTGTGTGGGTTTGGATGTCACCTCTATTCACAAATACATGGTAAGTAATGACATACTGTGGAATTGTAAGTTCACTTGTAACAATAACTTATTATTGATATAAGAGCACTATACAGTAGTTAAGTCTGAAGTGTTTGCTTTTGAGATTGTTTGGGGCAGGGGGGAATTGTTTACACTTGGATAAGCACTTAAAGTAAAAAGTAAAGAAAGTTTAAACAAATTTAAAAGAGCTAAATTGGAGTGAAGATGACAGGAAATATCAAAGCATAATGTATTCTTAACTGATATATTACAGAAATATTAATTATGAACAACTCTGACAGTTGTTGACAAATTCATGTATCTACCAAAATCTAGTTTCTAGTTTCTACATTGTTTGTTTTTGCTTCTCTCTTTTTTATATTACAATAAAGTGAATATCTTTGGGTTTTGGATTGATGATAGTACGAAAACAGGATGCTTTAAGGTGTAACGTAGGACTCTGATAACTGTGATCTATACTTGCAAAACATGTATTCATTTATAAATAAAAATGGCTAGTTGCTAAAGTTACAAGGACTTGAATTGAGATTAGTTTTGATTTCACACCGCTGGAGACATCTTTGCCACGTAGTATTTGAAGTCAAATTCTGACATTTTGGGGGAAATATACTAAGATGAGAACATTATTATCACCAAATACAGCAGTGGAGCAAACATTTCCACTGTAAATTGTTGCTGTGAATATTCCTGCAGTAAGTGTCTGCATTTGTTGTGCTCAGGTGCGTCGATATTTCCCAAAGCCCAGCAAGGTGCCATCCCCTGAAGTGTTCAAACAGCCATTGTGGTCCACATGGGCTCTCCATAAGACAGCTGTGACTCAGGACAAACTGCTGCAGTACGCCTCTGACATCACCGAGCATGGCTTCACGTGCTCCCACCTGGAGCTGGACGACCGCTACACTTCAGATTATGGAGAGTTTGACTTTGACCCGCAGAAGTTCCCCAACGCTAGCGGTATGTTTGACAAACTCAGAGAGGACGGGTTTCAAGTGTCGCTCTGGACTCATCCTTTTATCAACTATGACTCCATCAACTTTGGTGTTGCTGTGGAGAAAGGACTGTTTGTGCGGGAGCCGAGCGGAGAGCTGCCTGCTCTGGTTCGCTGGTGGAACGGCATCGGAGGAATCTTGGACTTTACAAACCCAGAAGCAAGAGAGTGGTATTCCTCACATCTGCATATGATCAAAACTCGCTATGGCGTCACGTCCTTCAAGTTTGATGCAGGGGAGTCAAGCTACCTCCCACGCCAGTTTAGCACCATGGTCCCACTGTCGGATCCCTCCACCTTCACCCGCCGCTACACAGAGATGGTCATCCCGTTCAGTGAGCGTGCAGAGCTGAGGGTCGGCTACCAGAGCCAGAACATCTCCTGCTTCTTCAGGATCATTGACAGAGACTCTGTGTGGGGTTACGAGCTCGGCCTCAAGTCCATCATCCCGACTGTACTGACGATTAGCATTCTGGGCTACCAGTTTGTCTTACCTGATATGATAGGAGGGAACGCATACCCCAACCGCACCACAGGTATGGTACTCCATAACATATTTCTACAGAGGCTGCGAACGAATAGTCCAACAAAATTAGGTCCTATGCCCTTTCCTAACCACTTTACCTTAACTTTGATTTTAAAAAGTCATGAGGTCAAGAAAAGATTTTGAGAAATTCATTCCTGGAAAAGACAACTGCCTGTTAAGTGAATCGGACTGCACTAATGCTAGGATGGGTGGATATTATTGATGTGCGTCACTTCAAATATTAATACTAAAGGGATGGTGGGATAGCTTTATTTACTTTCCTTAAATATAAAATGGTCTAGTGGAGCCTTTGCTAAATTAGAAAGTAAGCATTAAAGGTCCCATGTCATGGCCATTTCTACTGATCATAATTCCATTGTTGAGGTCTACTAGAATAGATTTACATTGTTCAATGTTCCAAACTCACATTGGTTTCTCATACAGCATGTCTGTATAGTATGTGTATTCACTCTCTGTCCTAAACGGCTTGTTCCTGCCCCCCCCCCCTATGAGCCCACTGTGCTCTGATGTGTGTTTATGTGTTACAATGGCGTTTGTTAGCAACCAGAAAATGACACCTGTAATGACAAACAGATGAGAATGCTGCGTGGGGTCTGGGTGCCGTGTTGACGGGAGGTTGCGGGGCTCGCTGCTCCGCCCTTTGAGGCTCGAGGAGCGGCCAGTGTGAGCTGGGTTACTGGTGTCAAGGAAATGACCCCTGTGTGGGGTCTGCGAGACAGCGAGAGACCGCGGAACTCAGCCTGAGCACACACACACAGTGTGTGGCGAACTGTGAGTGGAGATCCACGGAGTCGCGGCTGAGAAAAGATAAGGCTGAGTGAGTGTGTGTGCCGGCGAAACTCCGCGCAGCACCGCTGCTGAGAAAAGACAAGGCTGAGTGTGTGTGTGTGTGTGTGTGTGAGGAGCTCCACGGATTGGTCCATTTGGACCTGGGTATGGTTACGTCACCATACTCAGGAAGAAAAAAATGGAAAAATGAAAATCTCCAACGAGGCGTTCTGGGGCAGCATAGACAGGTATTTTCTGTGTTAGAGTTTTACTCGCTACAGGGTGTACTTTGAGGGTTTGTGACTTTGCAGACCGTGTACATGCATAACAAGCTACATAGCACATAAGGGGACGGGTAATAACCAGAAAAGCATGACATGGGACCTTTAAAGCACCTTTCTTTAGTATTTAGACAATTCCAACATCTCCCATCATGGCTGCCACTAAAATACTTCCTGGTCATTTCGTCAAGTTATTAACCTTACAAACAATACAAGACTACTCCAACATTGCCTTGGGGTCCAGAGTTGGCTTTAAGTAAGACACATAAAGATATTGGATATGGTTTTAGTGTACTTTCTTACATCTGTTTTGTATTTTTAGGTACTTCAGATGGCAAAAACGTTCTTCCAGACAGAGAGCTGTACATCCGATGGTTGGAGCTGTCTGCTTTCATGCCTGCCATGCAGTTCTCTATACCACCGTGGGCCTATGACAATGAGGTAACCCAATTCAAACCACTCTAGGTAGAATTTGTATGTGCAAATATATTTCCATTCATGTGAAAGCTTGTCCACATCTTTGATGACAAGTTGTTAAGTCAAACAACTGAATTATGATTCCTGCTTATAATAGACTTTCAACAATGTACTGTAGATTGTTCTCTTTAATTATTTTTCTTACATTTATAAAAAGCACAACGTTTCAAGCCAGAATTAGCTCGACACTAGGAAAGCATGACAACCATTTAATGTATTATTGACTAGATGATTAATAAATGTAGATAAATGGTACACACATCTAATAATAGTAGGTATTACTTACTAACCCCTCGTCCTTGTCTTACATGTATTGCTATCAGAAATCTAGAAGAAAATGTCTTAATAAACCAGCCTCCATGCTATGGGCTCAGAACAGTCTCATAATACACACATGCACACAGAAGGATTCACACTTGTATTTCATGATCCGCAAAAGGATTCACACTTGTATTTCCGGATCCACACTTGTGTTTTTCAATGCACACACAAATGTGTTCCGTTTCATATACATGTAAATAAAATCCAAATACAGAAAAAAGTTTTACATATGTATTTTTGATCCTCACATATTTGTTTTCCGTTTAAAACCGCTGCACCTGCAAACACAAACCGCTTTCTGTGCATGGATCGCTCTGCATTCGTGTGTGGGTTTTTTGAGACTCCCCTGACGGTGACCCGATTCGTACTTGTAATTTTTTCTATCTATAGCCAATCAGATGTCTCCTCAATTCTAAGCCAATCACATGAGCGCGCCCCCCACAAGGGTAGATTTCTTGCGTTCATGACGTAGCGCTTCATGTACGCATTTTGCGCTGTCCGGAGCTGACAGGTCCATGGAGCCTGCCTGCAGGCGCTAATCTCAGGACACCTCCACTCTCAGTACATTACCACTTTCCGATCAGGAAATGCACGCAAATACAAGCCTTTATATTATTAAGGTACAGTGCCACTTTCCGAACCATTAATGAATGCTTGTGTACACAAAAACGGCAGGCAAAACTGTTTTAAATGTGTGTTTCCTGTATGGCGATCAGCTGCTTTATTTATGTCTGTATGAAGTTGTTGTGAGTGTGGAGGTTAGCTTAGCCTAATCGATCAGTGCACTACGAAGCCAGTGCTAGACAGTGAACTGTCAACGGGGGGAGCCCCGCCGGTCATTATCGGCCGATATTCACTCTTAATAGTTTGATCGGTGCTCTCTATAAAGGCCGATCAGGAGAGCTGGATCTGATCGATATGGACATAAACGCGAGTGAAGTTTTAGCGAGCTGCATGAGAAACTGACGGGCTGTCAGGAGAGAGGGAGGGAGAGAGGAAAAGAGATGATCCTTACTCCCGTGTTATTATCCGGTCATAGTCCGGTAATTACCTAACGGAAACGCTGCTACACAATTCTTATTATTATTATTATTGAAACATGACCGGTAAGTTTCAAATTTGTCCGGTAAAATTAAATTCTGTCCGCGGAAACCCTGCTCCGGACTACGCAAAATGCGTATATGAAGTGACATGAACGCAAGAAATCTACCCTCGTGGGGGCGCGCTCATGTGATTGGCTTAGAATTGAGGAGACATCTGATTGGCTATAGATAGAAAAAATTACAAGTACGAATCGGGTGACCGTCAGGGGAGTCTCAAAAAACCCACACACGAATGCAGAGCAATCCATGCACAGAAAGCGGTTTGTGTTTGCAGGTTCAGGGGATTTAAACGGAAAACAAATATGTGAGGATCAAAAATACATATGTAAAACTTTTTTCTGTATTTGGATTTTATTTACATGTATATGAAACGGAACACATTTGTGTGTGCATTGAAAAACACAAGTGTGGATCCGGAAATACAAGTGTGAATCCTTTTGTGGATCATGAAATACAAGTGTGAATCCTTCTGTGTGCATGTGTGTATTATGAGACTGTTCTGAGCCCATACCATGCAGCTCTATTAGGCTAACTCTGTATCTCTGTGTTTTGACCTGCAGGTTGTACAGATAGCACAGAAGTTCACAGAGCTTCACAAGACTCTGGTGGCCCCAAGGGTCCTCGAGCTGGCAGGCGAGGTCCTTGACACAGGAGACCCAATCATAAGGCCCCTCTGGTGGATCGCCATCAACGACGAGGCCGCCTACAAGATCGACTCCCAGTTCTTGATCGGGGATGACCTGATGGTGGCTCCGGTGCTGGAGCCAGGGAAGCAGGAGAGGGACATCTACCTGCCTGCCGGACGATGGAAAAGCTACAAGGGAGAACATTTTGATAAGTGCCCCATGTACCTCACTGACTACCCCGTGGACCTGGACGAGATAGCTTTCTTTACATGGGTTCACTGAAGACATTAAAGGCACTTAAACTCGCACACACATTCTGTTAGCACACATGCCAAGAAGCAGCAGGAGATGTTTGTTGTTCAAAGGGAAATGACCACTAGGGGAATTCACTGCAATCTTTTGGCAAGATGAACTACATGTCTACTCTGCGTGTACATATTAACCGTCCACTCACAGAATAACAATGACATTTGTGTTCACTCCTAATCATCTTGCTCCATCATTAAGCTGATCCTCATGTGCCTTCCACAGCCAATAGTAAAACCGATCTCAGATTGTATCGTCACCTTGTCTTCCACCAAAGCTAGTATGGTTTAATAACAACTGTGCCAGAAGTAATCTCACTTGTGTTTTTATTGTGGCCTGAGAGGGTGGGGCACTGAACCGGCAATACATATGCACTCAGAGGGCATCCCTAACCTTATGTCACTATTACATGTACTTATGTTTGAGCTAACGTGCATTAATTTGCATTGAATTGACACTAACATGTGACTAATTTCTTAATTACATTCTATTTATTAACTTATTTTCTTTCAATTTGTTGGATAGTATTTTAGTGTATTAACAGTAAAGTCACATGTTTAATCTGGGGTAATTGTCATGATCAACACACTGCAAATATTTACTACTAATTTGCCTTGGAACAAAGGTATTGTTCTCAAAGATGCCATTTTGCCATACTACGTGCCGTCCATGTCTGCCTCGTGACATTATTTGCCTTATCAGCTGAACTAAGCTATGCCGACACTCACCTCTGCTCACAGTGATTTAAGGCTTGATGATTTGTACCTATAGTTTATAACACACTGGCATCGCAGAGTATGTGAGGATCTCCCATCTCAATACATGCTTGTCTGCAGTGATTTCTGGGATGATAATATATAGTATAGCACTCCACTGGCTAAGTAATCTAAATTCCTTGCTCGAAAATAATTCTGCCGTATAAGGTAGAGTCAGTATTGTTTTGTAAAATGTTTAAGTCACTATATATAGAACTGTTACGGGATCAGAGTATCTTTTTAACATTATTCTGATATTTTTGTCAGTTGACATTTCTTTTGTAAATCAGGAGCCTTTTTGTTGCGTTCTTGCCTTCTTGATACTACCACCAGATGGTGCCATAGTGATACATGTTCCAAGTTTACATGCGTTGGCTTTGACTTGTAAATTAGCAACATTTCTAAATGAAAAAAATGCATTATATGGAATAATATAACAAATGTGTTTTTAAACATAAAAACACTACATTAACTTCTGTAAGAAATACGTTTCTGATACATTTAAAGGGATTTCGTCATTATATTTAATAAATTAACTGGCCAATATTTAAACAAAAACATTTGAACATTACCAAAACTAAAGTTAGAATATTTCAAAGAACAACATGCTCAATTTTACATCTTTTTCAATAATGCATTTTTTAAGATCCTGCAAACAAACTGACCTAACTTAAGTTTGTATCAGATTATACTCACTAAAAACATTTCTCATAAACCGCCTTTTGTATTATCTGTAGATTGTCTTCACTTTCTTCACCTATGAGCAGGGCCGTATCCAGGATTTCCTAAATACCGAGGTCCAAACATGCTAGGGGGGTTCGGGGGTATAGATTTGGGGGATTTTCATGATCTAGTTAGGTGCTTTTTAAGTCCTGTGGGGGGTCACAAATTGGATAATACATTGATTTCAAACCATGTCAGTGGGCTGCATAAATTATTTTTGAAAGTGTAATACATAAGAATCAGTTGATTGTTACTATTAATGATCTGGACATGCAGAAGAGGCTAAAATGATCACACAACATTGTCAACATTCAATTTCCATGTCTCTCTCCTTTCCATAACCTGCACCCTCTCTTCCATCTTCTTTAGTCTCTCTGTCTTCTTCCTGTTCATTACTCTCTCTGTCCTCTACTCTTTCTCTTTGTTCAATCTCTCCCTCGTTGTTCACTTTTTGCTCCTTCTCACTTGTCACTCCTGCCAGTGAATTAAAAGCAATTCAGCAATTTAGTTCATTTCACTTGTTTGTTTGCATTACTTTTTTTATTTAAATCTGTTTTGTTTGATTCTCAAAAGAGAACAAAGATGTAAGCAAATTGTGTTTTATACAATTGTATGTTATTATGACATCATAACTGCAATAGATGTATGTTGTTTGAAAATTATGCCTATTGTCTATATTGTAAATGAAGACTATTGTTATAGATAGATAGATAGATATATAGATAGATAGATAGATGGATAGATAGATAGATGGATAGATAGATGGATAGATAGATAGATAGATAGATAGATAGATGGATAGATAGATAGATGGATAGATAGATGGATAGATAGATAGATAGATAGATGGATAGATAGATGGATAGATAGATAGATAGATGGATAGATAGATAGATAGATAGATGGATAGATAGATGGATAGATAGATAGATAGATGGATAGATAGATAGATAGATAGATGGATAGATAGATGGATATATAGATAGATAGATAGATAGATAGATGGATAGATAGATAGATAGATGGATAGATAGATAGATAGATGGATAGATAGATGGATAGATAGATAGATGGATAGATAGATGGATAGATAGATAGATAGATGGATAGATAGATAGATAGATAGATGGATAGATAGATGGATATATAGATAGATAGATAGATAGATAGATAGATAGATAGATAGATAGATAGATGGATAGATATATAGATAGATGGATAGATAGAGAGATACATAGATGGATAGATGGATAGATAGATGGATAGATAGATGGATAGATAGATAGATAGATAGATAGATGGATAGATTTAAAATATTGAAGTTAAAAGCATCAATCTGGTGCACTTTGAGAGCAAAATTAGGAGATATATGGATACATCTCTCAACACCCATATGAAACAGAACAGTAAGCAGATTTTCTTTTTCTTTATGGATATTTTACAAATCACTCCCCTTTCAAACTGTATTCTTGTTTATTAATAACAACTTTGTTGTACTGTTATATAGCATTTTATACCTGTTTTTCATATATTCTCTTATTTCTTTATAACTATAATGATCATATAAAGATATGTCTGTACCTCACTGAGCTGAGGTTATCAGAGCCTCTCAGTCTTTCAGGAGAGAGCTCTCTCTCCCCCCCCTCCCCCCCCCCGCGGCCCCTTACACAGTAAATGCCAATGTTAATAAAAGCACACAGAAGCTGTATACGTTTTTTGGGAGTTTGATTTATTTTAAATTAACACAAATACAAAATTAAAACCTATAATTGCACACTAAAAACCATTATTTCAACAAAAAAAAGGGCGCTGTACGCAATATAGGCGTAGTTCTGTTAGTATAGATGAATACCTTATAGAGAAGTTCAGCAAATGTTTTCTGTCTTTTTATTAATGCTTGTGTTGACCTGTTGATCAAAAGTAACTCACAGTCCAAACATTTTAGTCCGCTGATCTGCTCATTAATCCTGAGCAATTTAATTTATTCATTTCCTCAATATTGTTAATGTTTTATGTCCTGTTTTGTCACCCATGTTTCTTATTATGGCTTCATGACAAAACTGCCGTTGCTGTACATAGTAATGTGAAATGCAGAACAAATCAATTAAACAATTACATAATCATTCATAATGTTGTCTTTTATTGAACAAATGTTGAGATGCATTAGGCGCTATACAAATGTCATCTATTATTATTATTATTATAATTATTATTCATTTACAGCTTTTATACGTCCGGAAATGTATTTATTCTTCTAGGGTTCCAAAAAAAGAAGACACATTTTGTTAAGCTGTAGCTGCTCCGGAGCCTCAGAGAAAGACGGTGATGATGGCCGAGGAGAGCAGCAGGAGGAGCGGACTGCTGCCGGCGGGCATGGCGCTGTTACACAGGTCGTAGAAACAGCACTTAAAGGGTTCAACACATAACTCGCTGGTCATGCAACTCTTGGTTTTCAAACCTGCAAGGTGCGATATAAAGAAACTCAGTTTAAACAAGCCACCAAGCATTTGAAGAGAAATATAGCACTGATGATCTATTTGAAGTGCTAACTCACCCAAGAACTCGACGCTGGAACAACGGTTCAATCCGGAAGGACAAGTCATCACCGCTGAGCAGCCAATGCTTGCAACACATGTGTGGCATTTCAACCCATAGGCTATACAGAAATTGAGAAAAGTGCCAAACATTGTTCAGGAAACACATAATGTAATGCTCTTTTTATCACCATAAAAATGTATTTTGCCTCCAATACTTTTGCTTAGTTGCAGTTTCTGAAAATAGGTCTATTAAATCAAAGTATGGATGCACAACTAAATATTTTGAAGAAAGCAATTTTAAATCCGATACAAATATATGCCTTCAAATTCATTATAAAAGAATGTGCCAAATCAAACTACTGCGACATAATTCCAGGTCACCATCATGATAACTTAGAAAAAAATTCTTTCAACATGAAGCCAATATATCAGTTGTTTTTACCTGCAGACAGTGTCATGAAGAGGATCAGAGCTCCATAAAAATGCATCTTGAACAGAGAGGAAATCACACCTTAAATAACCCGTGTAGGAGAAAAACTGGAGGGAAAATGACAACCCCGTCAATGCTCTTCCAATTTATAGTCCTAAAAACAGGAAAACTTATTTCCCTCACTGGCCTCCTCCCAAAGTGATCACATTACCCCAGAGACAGCTGTGCACCAAACCGGTTTCTGTTTGTTTACGTTTGTTTCTGTTATACTATGCACATAATGAGAGTGCCTTATGTGGCACACCTTTTTTGATAACTGATATTTTATTGAAAGATTATATAGTTTTGTTCAATAACTTGCATGTCACATATCCAGACACCAGTGGCGGCGCCAGGGTATGGCTGGGGTAGGCTACAGCCATACCATGAAATGGCTTAGCCCCACCATAGCCCCACCATGAAAAGTGATGCAAATTCAATTAAATAATAAGCGAAATGCTAAATGTTGAGAACACGGATTGCGAAAATATACGGGTCGTGTCCACAGCACACAAACTGATCCTGCTGTAACAACAAGTGCACGTTACTGATGCAATATGGTTGAGACCATTCGGGTTTATGCTATAAGAGGGGTGCAAGGAATAGTCTAAGTAGTGGGGGAGTTTTATACACTAAAGGTGTGGAAATTCTCTGGCGTTATAATATCAGCGCGGCCGCGGTCAGATCAAAATGCCTCCGAATGCAATTTGAATAGACCTACAGCCAATCAGAGCAACGCAACGTTGGATCTGCGTCATGCCTTATTGATTGAGATCAATCGAAACCGCCATTCAGTATCCCCATTGGATCTTCAACGTGTACTATCATACGTCACGTTCACAGTGATCCCTTTTTATTTACTACAAGACAAATGTGCCGTTTTATTTCATACAGTTCCATTTGGATTGAGACAGGGAAATAATCTAAACCTCACGCGTGGCGTTTCACTGTCAAGGGGGGCGATATAGCGTGTATGTAATTACATTGCAAATACTGACTTGAGCACCACCACTGTATGGGTTAGCCCTACCATAGATTACCCAACAAAAATGCTCTGGCGCCGCCACTGCCAGACACCAATGCCTATCGGATGTTATGACATTCGTCCACATTCACTTTATTTGATAAGCTTTTGGAATGTTTCAATTGCATTCATATGAATGACCAAATGAGTCCAAATGAATGCAACATTGCAATCATGCAAACAAGGGTGTGTTGTCTCGTGTGTGAGCTGGGAAAGCCACACATGTCAAATATTTGACAGCAAAACAGAATGTCCAGGTGAGGTGCTCAAGCTTCCTTTTGTGGTCTATGAACACGTCGGCCCAATCCCAAACCACGCCCTACACCCTACCCCTACACACTCCCCCTCCGTGACAGAGTGAACTCCGTGTAGTGAAACTCGCAGCTCAATAGGCGCTTTCACACTCGAGTACTTTTACCCGTACTTTTCACGTTTAGTTCCGTTAGTGCCTGGAATTTTGCGTTCACACCAAAAAGATAACTTTTACCCCCATTTTTAGTGCCTGCTAGAGAGGTGGGACTATCCTGGGGAGAAAAAAATACCAATTTCTGATTGGCTGGGCGAATTGCAAACCACGCCCCGTAAAACTCTGAAACGTTTTTTGAAGCCGCCATTGTATTTGCTGGCATTAGCATTATTAGCATTAGCATTAGCCCCGCGCACCAACGGAGAGAGAATAACTTATGGCAACACAAAAAAAAACATGGGAGCGGTGGAGTGATGAGGAGGTTCTGGCGATTTACTCGGAAGGCTTCAGTATTAGCTGCTGGGAGTCCCAGCAGCTTCTACTGAAGTCAGTCCCCAACTCCGGGGACTTCCGGCCGGGGACTTCGGGTGGCAGTATACGCCGTGAAGTTGTTTGCCTGCCAGTAAACCCAAAGCAGAAGAAGAAGGAGTGACGTCAGCGGCTTCATTTGACTAATCTTCCCTCAGGGAACTTATTCCGATGTGAACGCTATCGGCTCTTACGGCGCATTTCCACTACAGCGCGGAGCGCGGTTTAAGCGTTCCGTGCCGTGCACGGCCCGTTTTTGGTTGCGTTTCCACTAGGCGTAGTACCGGCTAGCGGGCACTATTTCACAGTTTTTCTGGCCCCATAAAATCGAGGTTTTTAGCGGGCCAACAACCAGGCTGAGTATGCTAAACTAGAGAGAGAGAATCGCTGGCAAGGGGGCTACAACTACAACAAAATGAACAGATTTGACCGTGATTTAATTGTAATACACGTTTCAAAATGATGCCGAAGTAACAACATACTGATACCGGTTAGTAAAAACCATGAATTAATGCTTTGAGAAGTCTGCAGACAGACGGCAGGCGAAAAACCTTTTAAAATGCGTGTTTTCTAAATGGAGATCGGCTAAGCTAACGCAGTCTATGCTCCGACCGTCCACACTCACAACAACGGCCTATACAGACATAAATAAACCAGCGACTGTATTCGCCATGACACAGGCAGTCTGTGGTTTGTACTTGTTTAACTTTTGTCTAGTTTCTGAACAGATATGAGGAGCTGTGAGCTTGAGTGCTAACAGCTAACGGCTGATGTTGTTTTTCTGTGGTTCGCATTGAAGATGACGTCACGGCTCCGCCTACACGGCGTTACTATAGTTACTGCCCCAGCTACTAAACTGTAATGGGAATGCAGCATAAAGTGAGCCTGGCCTAACAAGGCCTAAGAAGGCCTAACTATACCGTACTAAGTTGAGCGAGGCCCTGCAATGGAAATGCGCCATAAGTGCTGGGAACTAAGTACGGCAAAGTACTTGGTGTGAAAGCGGCTAATGTGGCTCCCTCTTGTCAGATGGAGGGAGTAAATACAGCGGCAAGCTTTGGGACAAACTCCCCTCTCTCCGGCAGAAACAGGAAATGCTGTAAAGTTGTAACAACGGTTTCAAATCAGCATCTCTTAGACAAACAATTAAAATGAATAACTAAAATAAAACTCCAAACATCTTTAATTGTGTTACTTTTTTGTAAAGCTCTTTTAGTTTCAAACCTGATGTTTATAAGCTTCTTAGTTTTTGCAACAGTCTGTAAATATACACAACTTTATAATAAAATGCACACATTTACCTTTTTCTAGACTAAACACAGGTATGATCCTAAGTTAAAAAAAGATCAGGTTATCATGAGGTTGTTAACATCGCAATTTATCAGTGGATGTTTGCTGGAACTACTTGTAAACAGCGTGTTTCCTGACGGACACACACAGCGTTGAGACCGATCAGGTAGAGACTTTTTTCTCTGTTCTTCATGAAATGTGATCTATTTGTCTCACGCAATATATATAAGGAGACTTCATGGTAACTAACTATTGGATTTGATTATCAACAAAAAACACACCAAGAAACCATCTTCTGAACATATCATTACAACAGTTTTGAAACCAACCGTCTTCAAACAGTATATGGCCAATTTAATATCCGGCAGAGGGACAACATCATTAGTTTGATTTAAACATTCAAAGACAATCTTATTGTGTTAGAAATAGAGGTTTGGAAGAGCATGTAAATATAATAATTGCTTATTCTTCTTCAGTTGGATCAGGAAAAGCGTAGAAATAACGAAGTCCCAGAACCTCAGAAAAAGATGGAGGCCAAAGAGACCAGCAGGAGGATGACGCAGGGAGCAGTGGGCAGGGCACTGTTACACAAGTTCCCTTCACAGCAAGCCATGGCACCGCCACATGCTATGCTGTTTTGGCAACCCTTGGTTACCATGGTATAACCTGCAAAAAGAAATATATGAAACCAGTTCACAAAACAAGACTATTGTATGATTGTTGTTTTTTGTGAGTGGAATATTACAGTTGCAATCCAAATTATTCAATCTCCATTGCACATTATTTATTGTTTATTTGCAAAATTTACAATTTCTCAGCTGTTTGCAATGAACAAATTACACAATAACTGTTTAAGTAGATTCAATGAAACTAATATTATAAGGCTTTTTACCCAAATTCAACACAAAATGCTAATTTGAAAGACTAATCCAAATTCAATATGCAACCCCTTCATGACAAGCATCTTCAGTACTTAGTGGAGCACCCTTTTGCTGTTATGACCTGCTGCAAACGTGATGCATAGCCAGACACCAGCTTCTGACAGCGTTCCTGAGGAATCTTAGCCCATTCCTCACGGGCAATGACCTCCCACCAGAGATTCTCAATGGGGTTCATAGAGTCAGGCGACTGTGACAGCCACTCTAGAATCTTCCATTTCTTCTTCAGAAACCAGGCCTTGGTTGACTTTGAGGTATGCTTAGGATCATTAATAAACTTAATGTGCAAAGGGGGTTGAATCATTTTGATTGCAACTGTAGCTTTAGAAATGTATTAGGTGAATGAACAACTAACCGTCTATTCTGAGAGAGAAACACCGGTTGAAGATGACTGGACAAGATTTGGTGTCAATGCAGGATTTAGGGTCGGTGGCGGTGCATGTGTAGCATCTTAATCCACAGGCTGTACATATACACAAAAAACACATCAGGTGAAAACATGCCAAAGATGCAGGGTTGGGGAAGCTACTGTACCAATTCAACAACCTGGAACAAGTTAAACTACAGCAAAGCTACCCTAGGGAGAAATGTAGTTAGGTTAATTAAAGTATTTTAAAGTACTTTGTAAAACTATGATCAAACAAACAACATATTGTGCAAAAAAGTCACATGCCAGCAGAAATTGCCACTCAATTGAGTTCAAAGAGCAATGAGCCCCCATGTCCACAGGTCATACATAACCACAAAAGATAAAATAGCCGGCTTATCAGGGTAAAGTGTAAGGAGTGTCTGATTTGGTTTTGTTTGCAAGTGTGCAAAGGTGGCTCTATTGTATTTGCATTGCCTGGTGAAAGAAAAAGGGAAGGTCAAAGGAAGTTTAAATAAAGTAAAATAAAATGGCCCATAGTTATTTTTAGTTCCAATTGTTAAATATACAATATATGTGAAACAGTAATCCTTTTTCAAAATCACTACAACAGTGGGATCAATCTTTTCAAAGTGAATATGCATGTTTCCAAAAATATCTAACTTGTTACTTTTTGAAACCACTTTTCAGCTCTTATAATACACTTTAACATCAACACATTACCTTTCTTCATGTTTGAATGTTCAGTCAGTGCACATGAGTCTAAATCAAAAGCTGTTCTTACCTGCAGACAGAGTAATAAACAGGATCAGAGCTCCAAAAAGCTTCATCATGAACGGAGAGAAAAACAGATTTGCCAAGTGAGAGCGGGACTGTAGAGTACCCTTCCTCTTTCAGCCAGTCTTTAAGAACTTGATCATTTGCATTTCCTCACAATGCCTCCTCCCAAGTGACCGGAATAATGCCCCCACCTAAATTGACCCCATTATTCCTGAGACAGCCATGAGACCCTAACGCTTTTAGAAAGATGTTGAGATCATCCTTGGTGGTAGAACAAAATACAATATTCTGAGAGTTAAAAGTGTACAAATGTACCTAAGATTGCATTTTTTAGTTGTTCCCTTTTTTTGCCCCTCGACAAATACCGAGAAAGCACTTTCACTTCCCTTTTTTAAGGTTAAAAATATACTCTTACACAGGCACTAATGGCGCATTTCCACTACACGGCCTCGCTCGGCCCCGCTCGGTATGGCTGGGCCTCGTTAGGACTGGCTCACTTTATGGCGCATTTCCATTACAGTTTAGGAACTGGGGCAGTATCTATAGTAACGCAGTGTAGGCGGAGCCGTGACGTGATCTTCAGAGGACCCCAGAAAAACAACACAGCCGTTAGCTGTTAGCACTCAGAGCTCACAGCTCCTCATATATGTTCAGAAACTAGACAAAAGTTAAACAAGTACAAACCACAGACTGCCTGTGTCATGGTGAATACAGTCGCTGCTTTATTTATGTCTGTATAGGCCGTTGTTGTGAGTGTGGACGGTCGGAGCATATACTGCGTTAGCTTAGCCAATCTCCATTTAGAAAACAAGCATTTTAAAAGGTTTTTCCCCTGCCGTCTGTCTGCAGACTTGACAAAGCATTAATTCATGGTTTTTACTAACCGGTATCAGTATGTTGTTACTTCGGCATCATTTTGAAACGTGTATTACAATTAAATCACGGTCAAATATGTCCATCTTGTTGTAGTTGTTGCCCCCTTGCCAGCGACGCTCTCTCTAGTTTAGCATACTCAGCCCGACTCAGCCTCGTTGTCTCTGGCCCTGGACCCACGATTTTATGAGGCCAGAAAAACTGTGAATTAGGACCCGCCGGCCGGTACTAGGCCAAGTGGAAACGCAACCAAAGACGGGCCGCTGACGTCACAGCCCTCTTAAACCGGGCTGCGGGCTGTAGTGGAAACGCGCCATTAGTTACCAGAAAAATTCAAGCTCTGCAAAAAAGATAGAAATATTTCAAACCACATGGAAAACCAAGTGACCGTACTTGTTGCCCCGAGAGTCAACCTCTGACCAGTGTTCCAGACAGTTTCTTCAGTTTGATACAGTTAAAGTGTGTTTAAATTGACCATTATTATTTTGTTACAAACTCAGTGTCCTGTTCAGAAGATGTTGACCCCAACCCACAAATAATAGGGTAATAATGAAATATTGATGCTTTAACATTTATTAATATCTGAAACATTTTGGCATGTTAATAGAAATAAATATTGATTTGTTTTAAAATAACAATTAGTTCCTATTAATTATCTGATTGTATAATTTTGTTTATTATTGTCTTGCAATGATTTTTATAGTGTGGGGCCTAACACGATTGCATATTTTGCACTCCACAACTTTGTAATATACTCAACAATCCAAAAAAACACAATGATCCAGGTAGAGTTTAAATGCTCTATTTGTTTTGCTGATAATAAAACATAATGAAGTATCCTGAGGGCTTGTTCCATAAAAAAAAAAACAGAATTGTCATCTTATTGCTTTCTCATATATATATATGAGAAAGCACTAAGATGCCCCCAGTGTTCATGTATCATTTCAATCTAAATTCTTCACTTTCTTCTTACACATTACATTTCAGCATAGCAGTTCAGCGTCAGCATAAAGCATAAAGCATTCCCACTAGCAATTTCTTCAGGAATTGCATTCTCTAAATTCCTTGCTCGAAAATAATTCTGCCGTATAAGCTAGAGTCAGTATTGTTTTGTAAAATGTTTAAGTCACTACATATAGAACTGTTATGGGCAGGGACGTGCACAGACATTTTGGGGGGCGGGTTTTTCAAGTGAGAAAAAGGGCACTTCCCATAATCATTTATAAAAAAGTGTTTTATAACAAAAAGTTAAATATAGTTGCACATCTCTGACTTACAGACCAATTTATTTGAATACCCTCACACTCACGCAATTGTTTAATACTCAACAGAATTCTACAAAATAATCAGCTAACACAGAGACAATGGTCTTCTTTAGTATTCACTAAGCACAAGAGCAGACAACAAACTAGTACAATTAATAGTTATTAAATGAGCAGCCAACAATCAAAATTATGAAGTTACTGTTTAAGGACATTACAGGCAAAAGTATCATTTTTTCATGTACTTGTTATTTTGGTCTATTTTGCTTCCATGTTTTCTTTCACTCTAATGGAAATAAAACTTCCAAGAAACACATATAAATGGTGTTCGTTTTACTACCATGTCTGAATTCAGATTTAAAGCTAATCTGCATTTAAACATAACATTTCAGGGGAAAATACTGACTTGACGAAGTTGACGTAAGTAACTATCTGGGGAATTTGTGAGGTGATATGTTTTTTTGTTTTATCCTTTTCACCTGCAATGCCTTGGTAACTGCATGCAAATTAGCGCATTTTAATTAAGCCTAGTTAACGCCTAATTTGCATATCAATGTGGCGATTGTGATGACGTTATTAGATACACATTTTACTGTATTCACTTTAAGGCCACATTTACACGAGAACGAAACGGCTTGTATCTGCATAGTTTCTCTTACGTCTGACCCCACAAACGATAACGGGTCCCAAGGTGGATAGATTTGCAAACGAAACTCTCTGGGGGGTCAAACGAGTCTGTGTAATCGCCTCTATACGAATATTTCCTGAAAAAATAACGATAGCCCCACCTCTCCCCGCCTCTGCTGCTCACTGCTGTAGCATGGCCAATAGCTATACTGTCAGTAGCTACTGCTAGTGCTACTGCTACTGACCATGCTACAGATGTTAGTACAACATCTACAGCTCGACCATGCTACAGATGTTAGTGCAAAATCTACAGCTCCTCTACCACAACCATCAGCAACAAGTGGACATGGAGAATTACATTAACTACTACAAGTTGCTAAATCCACCGTGGGGCATAAACAGAAGGGTAGCCATGGCAACATTGCTGCGGGGCTGCTCCGGGGTCTTCTTCGCTGCTTTTGGTGTATTTTGGCGGAAGTTACAGCGCCACTTACAGTCCCGGCATATGTACTTCAGCGTTTCCAGCGGTCTCGTTTGAACAGACACGTTAAATTAAACGAATGTATGTGAACGGAAGACTTTTTTGAAAGCGCATACTGTGCATAAACGCAAACGTTCCCGTGTAAAAGCAGCCTAAGTGTCTCCCCTTAAGTACAGTACTTAGCCTCAGTGGCGTTTTCTCCTGGAGGCCAAGGGAAGCCAGGCTTCCCCTGTTTTTTTCGGATTGTAGTTATAATTTTAATAAATAAATAAAAACACTTCGTTTAGTTTCGGAAATTCTTCTTTGCTGTGTGTTGCTGCCGGCCCATTTCTCCCCCATTCTCATTGAGTATTTTACAAAGAGTGAAACAGCGCCCCTCGAGATGTTATGGTAAAACAGTAGATTGCACTCACTGTTGCGAGAGGAGGCCAGCCGAAATTGGCTTCCCTTGGAGGGAAGCCAGAGGCGGCTGGCTTCCCTTGCCTCACAATCCAATCAAATCGCATCAACTTAGTGGTGCAGTGACGCGTCCTAAAACCCGGAAGTAAGCTGCGCTCGCATTCCCTCGACAAAAAAGCAATGGGATTTCTCCATAGGATTTTGGAAAAGAGCTGGAGATAAGGTCTGTGGAAAATGAAGCTGTTTGATAAATGCACATTTTGTTCAGCCGGATAATATCCACATGTCTACTCTACTTTTATAATTTTCGAATCATAAATCTAATCGATAGATAGATAGCGTCACTGCACCACTCTCACCACCGTTAGAAAGTAGCAAGCAACTGAAGCAAGTGCAATTATGGAGGGTGGAGATTTGGAGTATTTAATCAAAAATAATTGTACTAAACTTCCGCTACAGCAGCAACTAAAATCTGATGACAGGCCAATGCCCAAACTGGAGGAAAAAAGGAGCGAATCGGACGTAAAACTTTAAAGGTCTCCTGATTTAGTTTGTGAATGAATGCTTATTAGAGTTTCGGCTGGAGAGTGCGTGCGGACCTGTCAGTTAGAAAGCAGGCGTGTGTAAGTCCTGCATCTGTATGATACAAATGTGTGTAAAATGATACTGGGCGCTGTAATCACTCATCTGGTTACAGCGTTACATTGACCACCCCCCCCCACCCCAAAAAAAGGACGTATTATTGGCTTCCCCTAATTTTTTCCCCACGCCACGCTACTGCTTAGCCTGTATGCCCATTGCCCATGATAAATTGCCTTAGCTAAACCTTGAGCTAACTTATCCATTAGCTAGTAGCCTACCTTAGTTAACTATATTTGTTATTGTCTTTTAGCTAATTAGCTGTAAACTCGAGGCACTGGCAGTTTAGTAATTTGTTCATCACCACTCACCTTCAGACAAGCCAAGAAAAGCCGGCATAACATGGGACAGTAAAGTGGGAGGTGCTGCTACCTGTCTGTCTGAAGTGACTGCCGATGTCCGCACCGCTGTGCAGGAGACGTGGAGGGAGGGAGGGTAGAGAGAGCATCGGAGCTTCACAGTCTAATCTCCCGACCTCATATTTTAATTTTGTATTCAATCAATATATTTTTGGAAAGGGAAACTGTTCGCAAACAGCAGTAGATAAATATTAATTTATAAAAATAAAAAAAAGGGGGAAAAAGGGCACTTTCTCTGGAGGAAGAAAAAGGGCAGGGGCTCAAGCCCACTTTGATGTCTATGTGTGCACGTGCCTGGTTATGGGATCAGAGTATCTTTTTAACATTATTCTGATATTTTTGTAAATCAGGAGCCTTTTTGTTGAGTTCTTGCCTTCTTGATACTATCACCAGATGGTGCCATAGTCATACATGTTCCAAGCTTACATGCGTTGGCTTTGACTTGTAAATTAGCAGCATTTCTAAATGAAAAAAATGCATTATTTGGAATAATATAACAAATGTGTTTTTAAACATAAAAACACTACATTAACTTCTGTAAGAAATACGTTTCTGATACATGTAAAGGGATTTCGTGATTATATTTAATCAATTAACTGGCCAATATTTAAACATACAAAGTTTTAGATTTCGTCAATTTGGGTATATCCTCTCTGACACATCATAGTTTAACATGCTAAAGGGAAGTGTTTCTAATTGAATGAGTGCTTCATGCAGAAACATGTTATTGGTCTAGAATAGATGAATACCTTATAGAGAAGTTCAGCAAATGTTTTCTGCCTTTTTATTTATGCTGTTGATCAAAAGTAACTCAATTTATTTAAACAGTCCAAACATCTTAGTCCGCTGATCTGCTCATTAATTCTGAGCAATTTACATATAATTTATTAATTTCCTCAATGTTGTTCATGTTCTATGTCCTGTTTTGTCACCCATGTTTCGTATTATGGCTTCATGACAAAACCACGGTGGCTAAGAGGTGCAATCGACAATTACAAAGTGTGAAACACTTTAACAAAGCTTGAGACAAATTTACATTTTATTATAACAAAATTACATTTTATAAAACAAAATGACATTAGCAAAACACTTTTACCAAAGAAAGAACGATTTAATATTAACAAAAACAAACACTTTTACCAAGCTAGAGAGAAATTTACAAGTGTCGAAACACTTTAACATTTGCCGAAACACTTTAACAAACTAGAGAATCAAACCGGAAAGGGAATGCCCATCATACCAGAAGTGACGTGCAAGTGATTGACACAAACTTAAGTTTGTTTAGGCGGATATACCGCCGGTACCTATGGACGGTACGAGTGTGTTTATGGTCGTTAAACATGTTTTGTCCGTTCTGTGGAAACCACCTGGGCCAAGTGACATGGTTTTGCTCATCACTATATACTTTCTCGTGCGCAAGAGATACATTCTCGTGCTCACAAGAAAGTTACAGGTTCGCCAAGTTGGAAGTGGAGCTGTGCCTTTTACACACAGCCTACGCTGTGTTTACCTTCATTAGACAGCTAAAGAGCGACTGCAGGCTGCTTCGTTATAGCCACACACACCTCTACACACACACACACACACCTCTACACACACACACACACCTCTACACACACACACACACACACACACACACACACACACACACACACACACACACACACACACACACACACACACACACACACACACACCTCTACACACACACACACACCTCTACACACATCAAACTGCCTGATTATTCCCCCTATTACTCGTTTTATGAAGGAGATGTCCGGTCCACAAGGCGCATGACGTGTGTGTTTGTGCTGTGCTCAGTTCCGCTCTGTGTGTGTGTTCGGTGTGTTTGTGTGTGTCCGACACCGGCATTTGTTTTCAAATGACCATGAACAGTAATTTACACACATCTGGCCAACTCCATATGTGTGTGTTCCCAAATGAAATAAATGTGTTTAATCTTAATCTCGATGTAGTGCTCAGTGCTGTCGGAGTGCAGTGGAACACTGCAGTCAACTCAGCCGTCTCTCACGTTTGCTTGGTCAAATCAGCAGCTCTTCATTTGCAATTAATCGCGCATTTTCATTTCATTTCATTTCATTTCATTTCATTTCATTTCAAACCTTTATTTAAGCAGATTGGTCCCTTGAGATCATAGATCTCTTTTTCAAGGGAGACCTGTACTTTTTGAGTAATACTTGGTTAAACTCCTGTCCTGAGTACAATAATTCATAGTTCATATACAATACAGGAATTATTGTACTATTGTAGTATTATTATTAATCAAAAAGTACACAGTAAAAGTAGTTGATTGTACTTGTGCTAGTAGTCCAAGTAGTACTTAGTACTGACTGAGTCCAACAGTATCAATTTCATGTAGAACTTTTTGCAAAACATCATTTTATCCCTCAGCAGAATACATTAATTATTGTACTCAGCACGGGAGTTTGACAGAGTATTACTCAAAAAGTACACAGTAAAAGTACCTCATTGTATTTGTGGTAGTAGTCTAACAAGTACTGAGTCCAACAATACCAATATTATTAAGAACTTATAGCTACAAATAATTTTATCTCTCATCAAATATAGCAGAAGTGGCATGATGTTGTTCTCAGGAAGGGACTTTGAGAGAGTATTACCCAAAAAGTACACAGTAAAAGTACTTCATTTGTTGTTGGTAGCAGTCAAACTAGGACTGAGTCAAACAGTGTCAGTTTTATTAAGAACTTATGGTACAAATAATTTGTATCGCAAATAAAGCAGAAAAAACATGCATTATTTTACTCTTGTAGTATACTACTAACGTCAGTGCCCCTTCTCGGCGATTACCGTAAAGGCCCGATTAATTGCGCACTCAAAAATGAAGAGCTACTGATTTGACCAAATGCGAGTGTCACACACACACACACGCCCTGGTGACCGGACATCTCCTTTATAAATAGAATAATAAGGCGTAATAATCGGGCAGTTCGATGTGTGTAGAAATGTGTGTGTGTGTGTAGAGGTGTGTGTGTGTGTAGAGGTGTGTGTGTGTGTAGAGGTGTGTGTGGCTATAACGAAGCAGCCTGCAGTCGCTCTTTAGCTGTCTAATGAAGGTAAACACAGCGAAGGCTGTGTGTAAAAGGCACAGCTCCACTTCCTACTTGAAGAACCTGTAACTTTCTCATGTGCACGAGAACGTATCTCTTGCGCAAGAGAAAGTATATCGTGATGAGCAAAACCATGTCACTTGGCCCAGGTGGTTTCCACAGAACGGACAAAACATGTTTAACGACCATAAAGGTCCATATGGTCTATTCGCCAAAACAAACTTAAGTTTGTGTCAATCACTTGCACGTCAATTCTGGTATGATGGGCATTCCCTTTCCGGTTTGATTCTCTAGTTTGTTAAAGTGTTTCTGGAAATGTTAAAGTGTTTCGACACTTGTAAATTTGTCTCTAGCTTTGTAAAAGTGTTTTGCATCGTGTTAAATGGTTTTTTCTTTGGTAAAAGTGTTTTGCTAATGTAATTTGTTTTATAAAATGTAAATTTGTTTTATAAAATGTAAATTTGTTTTATAAAATGTAAATTTGTCTCAAGCTTTGTTAAAGTGTTTCACACTTTGTAATTGTCGATTGCACCTCTCAGCCACCGTACAAACTGCTGTTGCTGTACATAGTGATGTGAAATGCAGAACAAATCAATTAAACAATGACATAATCCATAATGTTGTGTTTTATTGAACAAATGTCGAGATGCATGAGGTGCTATACAAATGTAATCTATTATTATTATTATTATTATTATTATTATTATTATTATTATTATTATTATTATTATTATTATTATTATTATTCATTTACAGCTTTTATACATCCGGAAATGTATTTATTCTTCTAGGGTTCCAAAAAAAGAAGACACATTTTGTTAAGCTGTAGCTGCTCCGGAGCCTCAGAGAAAGATGGTGATGATGGCCGAGGAGAGCAGCAGGAGGAGCGGACTGCTGCCGGCGGGCATGGCGCTGTTACACAGGTCTTGGGAACAGCACTTAAAGGGATCAACACATAACTTGCTGGGAATGCAACCAAAGCCTTTCAAACCTGCAAGGTGCGATATAAAGAAACTCAGTTTAAACAAGCCACCAAGCAATTGAAGAGAAATATAGCACTGATGATCTCTATTTGAAGTGCTAACTCACCCATGTACTCGGCGCTGAAACAACGATTAAATCCAGAAGCACAAGTCACCACCGTTGCGCAGACAACACCTGGATCACATCTGTAGCATTTCAACCCATAGGCTATACAGAAATGGAGAAAAGTGGCAAACATTGTTCAGGATACACATAATGTAATGCTCTTTTTATCACCATCCTCCAAAAATCACAATAAAAATGTATTTTGGTTCCAATACTTTTGCTTAGTTGCAATTTCTGAAAATAGGTCTATTAAATCAAAGTATGGATGCACAACTAAATATTTTTAAATCTGATAAAAATACATGCCTTTAAATTCATTATAAAAGAATGTGCCATATCAAACTACTGCGACATAATTCCAGGTCACCATCATGATAACTTAGAAAAAACTTACATTTCTTTGTGTTTCAACATGAAGCCAATATATCAGTTGTTTTTACCTGCAGACAGTGTCATGAAGAGGATCAGAGCTCCATAAAAATGCATCTTGAACAGAGAGGAAATCAAACCTTAAATAACCCGTGTAGGAGAAAAACTGGATGGAAAATGACAACCCCGTCAATGCTCTTCCAATTTATAGTCCTTCAAACATGAACACTTATTTCCCTCACTAGCCTCCTCCCAAAGTGATCACATCACCCCAGAGACAGCCATGCACCAAACCGGTTTCTGTTTGTTTCCGTTAGACCAGGGGTGGGCATTTTACGGCCCGCGGGCCACATCCGGCCCGTTGGCCGGCCTTGGTCGGCCCGTGTGAGGTTGATCATAAATTATAACATAATGAAAAAAAACAGCAACCTTTTCAAAATAAAAGCAACACAGCTGTATTGCTTGCATGGCGTAAATACTTTTCTAACTGTGTTGCTTTTATTTTGAAAAGGGCGCTGCTGTTTTTTAAATTTATTTACGTAAACGCGCATGCTGTGAACAGCTACGAGTGATGCTGGCCGGCTAGTCCTCGAAATGTCCGCTAAGGGCAAAAAAAGAAAGATCGATACTGAATGCCGCGTTTTCAACAAGACATGGACCGCTAAGTATTTATTTACAGAAGTGAAAGGTAAAGCTGTGTGTTTAGTTTGTGGTGCGCAGGTCGCTGTGTTCAAGGAGTACAATTTGAGTCGCCACTATGCTACCAAACACGCAGACAAATACAAGAACCTGTCTGAGGAAGAGCGGGCAAAGGGGTCGGATGCTTTGCTAGCTAAGCTGCAAAGTCAACAACACATTTTCACAAAACATTCCACATCCAGAGATGCAGCTGTCAAGACGAGTTATGTCTTAAAAGTAAACCGTTTTCGGACGGAGAGTTCATTAAGGAGTGTTTGTTGGACTCTGCCGCACTAAAACCCAGAGTGAGGATGTTGTGAGTGCGCCGCCGCCGACTCCGAAGCAGCAACAATTCGAATTTGGAGGACCGGTAACCAAAGCAGAGATGGACAGGCTTGTAGCATCCTTCATAGTAGAGGAAATGTTGCCCATTTGCACAGTGGAATCACCATCGCATCGTTCAGAGATATCAGAGGTGGGGACTCGAGTCACATGACTTGACTCGAGTCAGACTCGAGTCGCATATTTTTGGACTTGAGACTTGCTTGACTAACATTGATAAAAGACTTGACTTGACTTTGACTTGGTATTCATGACTTGAGACTTGACTTAAGCTTGAGACAGATGACTTGAAAGGACTTGACTTTTTAAAATTAAATATTTGCGTTTGTTTTTGTATTGAGATATTACGTTTAGTTTTTTCAAAATGTGATTGGGTGATTATAGCGCTGTTACGTGCCAGGCAGGCTGTACTTGTGTGGTTCTCCTTCCTTCCTGCTTTTCTCTCTTCTCCCTGTCTTCTGCACAGCTAATCAGCAGCTGATCAGGACCTGCCTGTGCACCAGAGTCTGATGGCTGATTGGATCCTCTCACCCTAAGCTGGCCTATCAGCAGCCAGGGCCGACCATAAAGGAGGCACCCAGGAAGTCTTCTCGCTCTCTCACTCTGGGTAGATTGCTGATGGAGGAGCCTGCAATTTACTGCCTTGCAACGACAATATTTCTCTTTGTTTTGTATGACCTATATTGAAAGTGTGTGTGTTGAGAGGTGGAGGAGTTAGGTAAGTCTGGGGTACCCTGTACACTTCTCATCACGTAGTTAACTAATGTTAAGACACTAGGTTAGCGGATTGTTGCCACCCCTGTATTCTGTTTGGTCCAATTCTGAGTAGTTTAGGTAGTGAGGGTTTTTGTTTGAGTTTTGGTTTCAAAGGATAGACGTAGAGATAGGCCTGGTTGTTATGCTTGTTTCTTTTACTGCCCCGGTCATCACCAAGGCACTTCTGAAGTTTTTCTCCATGTTTGGTCTACCGAAGGTAGTTCAAACAGACCAAGGTACCAACTTCATGTCTAAAGTGTTTGCCCGGGTACTTGACACTTTAGGTATCAAGCATGTGACATCCAGCCCATATCATCCTGAAAGTCAGGGGGCATTAGAGAGGTTTCACCAGACTATGAAATGCATGTTAAGAAAACATTGCCACGAGTCTCAAAAAGATTGGGATGACGGTGTTCCTTTTGTGTTATTTGCTGCCCGTGAAGCTGTTCAGGAGTCTCTAGGTTTTAGTCCTGCTGAGCTAGTGTTTGGACATGAGGTCAGAGGTCCTTTAAGAGTTCTTAAAGAGCATTTGATCATGCCAACGAAAAAAGTTTGCAGTATTCCGGAGTATGTCGCCAAACTAAGGGATCGTCTACATCGTGCTTGCTCCTTGGCTAGAGAAGCTCTGACCTCTACTCAAGGGAAGATGAAGAAACGCTACGACCAGAAGGCGGTAGCGCGCTTGTTTCAGCCAGGTGACAAGGTGTTGGTTCTACTGCCTGTACCTGGTTCTGCTCTGTCTACTAAATTTTCTGGTCCTTATGTTGTAGATAAAAAGCTCGGTGAAACAAATTACGTCATTCAAACACCTGACCGCAGACGTCCTACCAGAGTGTGTCATATCAACATGCTGAAGGAGTACTGCACCAGGGATGACCAAAATGAATCTTCCAAAGCTCACCAGGTGGAGACAACCGTCTCTCCTATGGCTTCAGTTTCAAGGGTGAGCTCAAATGAGGATGAGGATGAGTTGGTGATGCGTAGTGCAACACCACAGGGGGCAAGACTAAGCAATACTGAGGTATTGGCTGATTTGCCCAATTACTTGTCTCATCTTCCTGATAACCAAGAAAGTGATATACAGAAACTGATATTCGACTTTGCATGTCTTTTTAATGACACTCCCTCACAAACATCTGTCCTAGCTCATGATGTGGTCTTGACCAACCCTAGGCCCATCAAACAGCGTGCGTACAGGGTTAACCCAGTTAAGAGAGAGATTATGAAAAAGGAAGTTGAGTATCTACTTGAAAACGGATTTGCAAGGCCTAGTTCCAGTCCCTGGAGTTCCCCTTGTGTGCTAGACACAAAGTCAGATGGAAGTCCCAGATTCTGCACTGACTTTCGCAAGGTTAATGCTGTCACTGTCCCCGATGCACACCCGTTACTGCTCATTGATGACTGCATCGATGAAATTGGTCCTGCACAATTTGTCAGTAAGCTGGACATGTTAAAGGGATACTGGCAAGTTCCTTTAACACAGCGTGCTTCTGATATTTCAGCCTTTGTGACACCTGACAGTTTCCTTCAGTACACTGTGATGCCTTTCGGTATGTGTAATGCACCTGCCACCTTTCAGAGGCTTGTAAATCTTGTATTAGGACATGTTTCAAACTGTAAGGCATATCTGGACGACATTGTTGTCTATTCTAATGACTGGGCTAGCCACATGTCTACCATAAGAGAAGTTTTTAAGTGCTTGTTGGCCGCATCCTTAACGTTAAACCTTGCCAAATGTGAGTTTGGAAAAGGTACCGTTCTCTACCTTGGTCAGCAGGTTGGTCGAGGATAGATAGATGGATGGATAGATAGATGGATAGATAGATAGATGGATAGATAGATGGATAGATAGATGGATAGATAGATGGATATATAGATAGATAGATAGATAGATAGATGGATAGATAGATAGATGGATGGATGGATATATAGATAGATAGATAGATAGATGGATAGATAGATAGATAGATAGATAGATAGATAGATAGATGGATAGATAGATAGATAGATAGATAGATGGATAGATAGATAGATAGAGAGATACATAGATGGATAGATAGATAGATGGATAGATAGATGGAAAGATAGATAGATAGATAGATAGATGGATAGATTTAAAATATTGAAGTTAAAAGCATCAATCTGGTGCACTTTGAGAGCAAAATTAGGAGATATATGGATACATCTCTCAACACCCATATGAAACAGAACAGTAAGCAGATTTTCTTTTTCTTTATGGATATTTTACAAATCACTCCCCTTTCAAACTGTATTCTTGTTTATTAATAACAACTTTGTTGTACTGTTATATAGTATTTTATACCTGTTTTTCATATATTCTCTTATTTCTTTATAACTATAATGATCATATAAAGATGCCTGTACCTCACTGAGCTGAGGTTATCAGAGCCTCTCAGTCTTTCAGGAGAGAGCTCTCTCCCCCCCCCCCCCCCCCCCCCCCCCCGCGGCCCCTTACACAGTAAATGCCAATGTTAATAAAAGCACACAGAAGCTGTATACGTTTTTTGGGAGTTTGATTTATTTTAAATTAACACAAATACAAAATTAAAACCTATAATTGCACTCTAAAAACCATTATTTCAACAACAAAAAAGGGCGCTGTACGCAATATAGGCGTAGTTCTGTTAGTATAGATGAATACCTTATAGAGAAGTTCAGCAAATGTTTTCTGTCTTTTTATTAATGCTTGTGTTGACCTGTTGATCAAAAGTAACTCACAGTCCAAACATTTTAGTCCGCTGATCTGCTCATTAATCCTGAGCAATTTAATTTATTAATTTCCTCAATATTGTTAATGTTTTATGTCCTGTTTTGTCACCCATGTTTCTTATTATGGCTTCATGACAAAACTGCCGTTGCTGTACATAGTAATGTGAAATGCAGAACAAATCAATTAAACAATTACATAATCATTCATAATGTTGTCTTTTATTGAACAAATGTTGAGATGCATTAGGCGCTATACAAATGTCATCTATTATTATTATTATTATTATTATTCATTTACAGCTTTTATACGTCCGGAAATGTATTTATTCTTCTAGGGTTCCAAAAAAAGAAGACACATTTTGTTAAGCTGTAGCTGCTCCGGAGCCTCAGAGAAAGACGGTGATGATGGCCGAGGAGAGCAGCAGGAGGAGCGGACTGCTGCCGGCGGGCATGGCGCTGTTACACAGGTCGTAGAAACAGCACTTAATGGGTTCAACACATAACTCGCTGGTCATGCAACTCTTGGTTTTCAAACCTGCAAGGTGCGATATAAAGAAACTCAGTTTAAACAAGCCACCAAGCATTTGAAGAGAAATATAGCACTGATGATCTATTTGAAGTGCTAACTCACCCAAGAACTCGACGCTGGAACAACGGTTCAATCCGGAAGGACAAGTCTTCACCGCTGAGCAGCCGATACCTCCAACACATGTGTGGCATTTCAACCCATAGGCTATACAGAAATTGAGAAAAGTGCCAAACATTGTTCAGGAAACACATAATGTAATGCTCTTTTTATCACCATAAAAATGTATTTTGCCTCCAATACTTTTGCTTAGTTGCAGTTTCTGAAAATAGGTCTATTAAATCAAAGTATGGATGCACAACTAAATATTTTTAAGAAAGCAATTTTAAATCCGATACAAATATATGCTTTCAAATTCATAATCAAAGAATGTGCCAAATCAAACTACTGCGACATAATTCCAGGTCACCATCATGATAACTTAGAAAAAACTTACATTTCTTTGTGTTTCAACATGAAGCCAATATATCAGTTGTTTTTACCTGCAGACAGTGTCATGAAGAGGATCAGAGCTCCATAAAAATGCATCTTGAACAGAGAGGAAATCACACCTTAAATAACCCGTGTAGGAGAAAAACTGGAGGGAAAATGACAACTCCGTCAATGCTCTTCCAATTTATAGTCCTTCAAACATGAAAACTTATTTCCCTCACTAGCCTCCTCCCAAAGTGATCACATTACCCCAGAGACAGCCATGCACCAAACCGGTTTCTGTTTGTTTCTGTTATACTATGCACATAATGAGAGTGCCTTATGTGGCACACCTTTTTGGATAACTGATATTTTATTGAAAGATGATATAGTTTTGTTCAATAACTTGCATGTCACATATCCAGACACCAATGCCTATCGGATGTTATGACATTCGTCCACATTCACTTTATTTGATAAGCTTTTGGAATGTTTCAATTTCATTCATATGAATGACCAAATGAGTCCAAATGAATGCAACATTGTCATGTATTCTGGACAAGTAAAACACAACTAATATTATTACAATTTTGTCCACATTATATTTTTAAATAAAAATAATGCAAATTTGAGTTTAATTTATTTTTGGGTCATACCTGTTGCTCAACCGAGACCCAGTTACATGTATTTTTTTCCCATTAACTTCAGGGGTCCAGTCTAAACTAATTACTTTTTCTCTCAGCATTGAGAACATTTCAGAACACATTTATTTACATGTACACAACATCACCATAGTCCTTTCTTGGCCTTCAGTAGCTTTATGCCACACACTCAGCACTGAACCTCCTTCTCACAGTCCTCTTCTGCTGAAGTAAAATACATGATTTATTAACATATTTTATTAATATTTTAGCTAATGACTCATATGAATATGTGCCATGTACACATTCAAGGACTTCAAAATACAAACAGGGGAGAGCAAATCATGCAAACAAGGGTGTGTTGTCTCGTGTGTGAGCTGGGAAAGCCACACATGTCAAATATTTGACAGCGAAACAGAATGTCCGAGGTTGCAGTCGAATAGTCCAAAAATCAGCTCCTAACGTCTATCCCTATCGTCTATCCCTTGACCTCTGTGTGAGACGTCACGGGGTTAAGGGATAGTGGATAGGAGAATTCAAAAGGATTTAGGAGAAGAGACTGCGGTACTTTAGAGAATCCGACTGCACTTTTTTTTTTAACGAGGGACTACTGTAAACTCATCTAGAGACTCTGCACCGTGCTCTGATGCTGTTGTTTTATGCTTTATGAATGTGGACAACAGATAAACATTTTCTTCATGACCAAAGTTGGAATTGAAATAAAAAAGGAAAGTGAAACTTATGCTCGTCACCCTCTCCCTCCGGTCCACATTAATACAAATGATCCCAATACGTATTATTGTATGAAAAGATCTTAAAATCAATACAAATGTATTTATTATAAACGTTAGTCCTTAAAATCTATCACTGTGTATATCACCATTCAAACATATTTTAAAAGTTGAACAAACCCCACACAGCTCAGTAAAGACTGTGAAATGTTGACTTTATTTGATCATTTCAGTAAAAACTAACTTTCATATTTATCTTTTTGATTATAATACTGATGAACGTTCAAAACAAAGCACTTTGGCAAGTTACCGTTTTAAAAAGCTTAATAAGCACCGTAACTTTCATGATATAATTTCTCGGTGCTGTTGTGTGACGGCAAATGCTGCGGCTGCAAGGCATTGTGGGCCAGCATTTTCTCCTCTCCTTTCGTAAAGGGAGGTCCAGTGGTTCCTAAGCTAAAGGAGGTTATAAAAGAAGTTTGAAGTGTCTTGTTATCCTGTGTTTAAATTCCCCTGTCTCCCATGTGTTCTTCGTCAGTTCGTCTTGTCTCATAGGTCAGATCTATGCTCTTCTTGTTGTCAAGATATTTTGTTCCTCACTACGCGAGCGATTTTGTTTTGTTCTCTTTTTGTCATCTCATCCAGAGATTTGATAGTGTTTATTTTGTTCATCTATCTGAAAATAAAGTATCTTACAAATACTTTACCTCTGTCTCCTGGGTCGTGCAATTGGGTCCTATACCCTGAGTTCCTGAGTTCGTAACAAAAGTTGGAACAACGGTTTCAAATCAGCATCTCTTAGACAAACAATTACAATTAATAACTAAAATAAAACTCCAAACATCTTTAATTGTGCTACTTTTTTGTAAAGCTCTTTTAGTTTTAAACCTGATTTTTATAAGCTTCTTAGTTTTTGCAACAGTCTGTAAATATACACAACTTTATAATAAAATGCACACATTTACCATTTTCTAGACTAAACACAGGTATGATCCTAAGTTAAAAAAATATGAGGTTATCATGAGGTTGTTAACATCGCAATTTATCAGTAGATGTTTGCTGGAACTGTTTGTAAACAGCGTGTTTCCTGACGGACACACACAGCGTTGAGACCGATCAGGTAGAGACTGGTCTACAGTCAGCACCGATGCAGACTGGGGGTGTTTCTCAATCGCGAGTAAAGCTGCTTCAGAGCCACTATTTCAAGCATACTACGTCATCGAGTGCCGCCGAAGTACTGTTCCAATCTCCAGTATACTTGGAAATCTACCGAGCGGTACTCCGTTTGGAGAAATATCGAGTCTGCACATGAGTAGACTTCGCGGTCTTAAAATCCCCACAATGCTTTGCGCACGGACCAATTTCCCCAAATCTGTGGCGGAAGATGTAAGGCGGGGCCTCTCATATGACGCACACCTGCACACTTGCTAGCGTGTTCCACACTTCGTTTTCCGAATGCCAGGAAGTATTCTTGACTCGCTTCTGAAGCAAGATGCTCGGCAGACATGTGCTACCAAGCAAGCGTACTCGCGATTGAGAAACACCCTCGCTGTTTGATGTCTTGATAACCCACTCCTCCTCCACACTCGTTGGTTTGGAACAGCACTTAATAATGTGGTGGACCCTCCGCGCGAACGCGCAAACGGAGGGGTAGTGTGTAGGGATAGGGTGTAGGGGGCCGTTTGGGATTGGGCCGACATGTGTAATGGAGCTATAGACAGGCACCAAAATGATCAGTTGATAGTGATGCAAATTGGATCACTCATTTGTATTATTATATTTCCTGCTTGGCAATTTTTGCTTTTTCCCCTTCCAAAACAGGAAGCAGGCACCACAATGATCAGATACTGTAGCAAACAATGTTTCTTTTATGTAATTTAAAGCACTTAAAAAAATATTGCATTTATTTCTACAGCAGCATCTAGCATTTATTCATATTCTAAAACCTAAGTGAAGTTTAATTTTTAAATGTTATCTTTTATTTTACTTGATCTGGTTTTACAAAATCTAAGAGTATACCTTTTAGGTTAAATTATTCCTTTAAAAGAGCTTTATTATTAAATGTACATATGATATTACAACAGCATTTAGTTGTTACAGCTGGTGGATGTCAAGCACACTTAAACTACTTTACATTAGCCCACTGTTTGTTAGTTTAATCTAAATCACAGTAGCATTAGATACTCCAGCAGTTACATGAACTTTGTTGAGTAAGAAAAGACTACATTTCCCTTGCAAATCATTGAAGCATCTGGCTCCTGTTGCTATCGCAGTGCTAAGCCAGTGCTTATCTTGACCCCACCTCATTGGTCCCGACTGAAATATCTTGGCAATAATTGGATTGGATTTTAAACAACTTTGGTTAAGGCTTTCACAGTCCCCAGAGGATGGACCATTGCTGTAGATGTTCGTTATGTACTGCTCTTGTTTACATTGTTTTCTCCAATGGGATGTGACAGGTTGAAAGCATATATGCACATTCTTCCTCTGTTTCTCCTTTCAGCAAAATGCACACTTCCAATAACTTATCAGCTGTTAGTTACTTGACATCCACAGCCACCTCTTCTGCCCTGCAATAACCTAACTACCATCATCCCCCGCCCCCACGTGTTCTTCATTCAATTTATTAATATTACAGCTTCATTTCCCCATGCAGCCTTATTATAGTGTGCACCATTAGCATAGTTTCAAGGTTCAAGTTACATTACAAGCTCTTTAATTTTATAATAACAACAATTACAGAGAGCAGTCCCTCTAATCATGCTCAATAACATTTCATAAAACACCACACACACACACACACACACACACACACACACACACACACACACGCGCGCGCGCACACACACACACACGGACATTTTAGTTAACCGGACTTACTGTTGATGTGAAATCCGAAAACATTTTTTTAAATAAAATAATACTTTATTCCGAGTTTGCTTACTTTTCTGTTTGGAGGTCATCACATAACGTGCATTGTAATACACGGTTCGGCTGCATTAAATATTACATATCTGCCGTAGTTCTGTATTTATAGAGCCCTGATGAGAAGACTTCTGGACAAACAGGAAGCACTGCCGCCAAAACTGAAAACGTGACGTGGATCATAAATATATCAGCAATTAAACAACATCTTACATTTATTTTCACACAATACGTCTCCTTGCAGTATCAATACTAATTCGGCTGACTTTTATATTTGATCCAATTGGTAGATAGGCTGTATTTACACCATAACGGTGCACAGCTGATAGAAAGGCACATCTAGTGGTTAAAGCACGTTATTGAATTGTATTATTTTATTATTTTTCACAAAAATGAAACCATCAATAGCAGAAACAGTATTAACTGTAAAACACCCAAAAAAAAAGATCATTAGTGGTTTTGTTTTATATATATTTTAAGGATAAGAATAGCAATGTAACACTGTCTATGACACTTACTGTATAACACTGATTTGAAAAACATACAGAAAAAACTAATTCACTGCCCTTAATAAAGTATTTAAATATACATTTCAGGTGTGCTGTTTTGTTTAGATCATTGACATCTGGAGCTCTTTTAATGTCCTTTTTGATTATTGTTACACCAGGTCTTGTCAAAACCTTTATTCCATATTCAATATCCATTACTAAACAAAACAGCAATTCTACTCCACTACAATTCAGAGGTTAACCTGGTATTTTTACTCCACTACATTTATTTTAGTTACTTTGCAGATTCTGATTAATGATGTGAAATATAAACAACCCTTAAATCAGGCTTTAGTTACACCTGAGTAAAATTCAGGGAAAGGTGATTGTCAAGTGCCAACAATCAGGAGAGATATTTGATAGTTGCTGCTTGAGAAGACTAAACATTTATCTGCAGATCCCTATAAAGTATATTCATTACTCGTTATTCTCTACTAATAGTTCATTAAAGACTGTATATAATGGCTATTTTGCATATCCCTTTCAAGATTTCAAGATTTTCTAAGGTTCATTGACATATCATATACACAACTAATTCAATAACGTGCTTTAACCACTAGGCGGTGCACACAGCCATAATAACTTTGTGTTATTAGTGTAGGACACTTGTGTATGTATAACATCTGAAGATGTGTAGTTTTATTCATGTTTTCACATAATTGTACAGGATATTGCTATATTATTTCACATGTTTTACTTATAATATCTGATTTGTAAAACATCACAGACAGAAAGGTATATCCGTCATTTAACAGTAAGCTATTGAAATTCTGAATCCATAGATGTGTCTCCCATCACCCAAATCCCCTGACTATTCTCTCAACTCAGTATTTACATTCTTATATTCAAAGAAAATCAGTAATATCTTTAAAAACGACAAGTCCTTTTATATCAGCTGTGCACCGTTATGGTGTATAACGTATTTTTTTTTTTCGGATTTCACATCAACAGTAAGTCCGGTTAACTAAAATGTCCGTGCAGAACAATACCCCCAACCCATAGATCCGTGGGTGAATAATGTCAATCACCACATTACACACATCCCTTCACATTTACATTTTAATTTACATTAAAGTATTTCGTGAGGCCTTCTAAAATGTTTTAAAATATAATTAGGGTTTAGGTTTTGCCTGGCAACGCAATCGCACCACGTCACGTCCGTTAATTCCACATCCACACCAGTCTATGATCCACACACATGGATTAACATCGATTTAATACATTAATATAGCCTTTGTTTCTGCTAAAAGAGGTGTCGACCAGCTAGGGCAACACGAAAATCGGCGAAATCAAGTGTGACGATTAAAAAATAAATTAAAAACATCTCATTTTGACAATAAAAACCGACCAATAGGCGCGGTAGACCATTTGCTTGGCACTTCCGGGTATTTCTCCACTGGTTGGGCCATGTTAACAATACCGTGTAACTGTCACGTTTGAAGGGACGAAACCGTGACATATTCACGTCTCCCAGCATGGTAGATCGTCACATGTTCACGTCTTGCCGTGATACCGGGTTGGTCTACACAGCAGCGTTAAAAAAATCTTGGAGGTGGGCGTATCTGAAGCTTGGGGATTTTTTGCGAACAACCAATCACATGAATCTCCCGCCCGCGACATACGAAGCAAAAAAGCCCGAAGTAAACTGGATATAAACTCCCAAAACAGGCAAAAACATACCACTGTCTCTGCCACCTCCCTCCATGCCTGGCTCCTCCGGTTTATATCCCGGTAGGTCTGGTCATAAAGCACCGGGTGATTGATTCGCTACCGCTAATTTCTCCTCCATTTTTTGGAATATGAGGAAATGACCTGCGGTATGTCTCTCCCAGCATACACGCCGTTTGATTGGCTAGAGCTTGAACTGTCAGATTTGCGTACACGGGATTTGATTGGCTGACGCTTCCACCTCAGCCTCAAAAGTTGAACATTGTTCAACTTTGAATCCTGAAAATCCTGAAAATCTCCGCTCGCCTGCCCACAATGCATTTCGGCGAAAAGTGAGGGAAAGTGACGTCACCCCATTCAAAGTGAATGGGCAGAAGCGTTTCAAGATTTTTTTAACGCTGCTGTGTAGACGCACCGTCACTGTTGCGAGAGGAGGCCAGCCGAAATTGGCTTCCCTTGGAGGGAAGCCAGAGGCGGCTGGCTTCCCTTGCCTCACAATCCAATCAAATCGCATCAACTTAGTGGTGCAGTGACGCGTCCTAAAACCCGGAAGTAAGCTGCGCTCGCGTTCCCTCGACAAAAAAGCAATGGGATTTCTCCATAGGATTTTGGAAAAGAGCTGGAGATAAGGTCTGTGGAAAACGAAGCTGTTTGATAAATGCACGTTTTGTTCAGCCGGATAATATCCACATGTCTACTCTACTTTTATAATTTTCGAATCATAAATCTAATCGATAGATAGATAGCGTCACTGCACCACTCTCACCGCCGTTAGAAAGTAGCAAGCAACTGAAGCAAGTGCAATTATGGAGGGTGGAGATTTGGAGTATTTAATCAAAAATAATTGTACTAAACTTCCGCTACAGCAGCAACTCAAATTAAATCTGATGACAGGCCAATGCCCAAACTGGAGGAAAAAAGGAGCGAATCGGACGTAAAACTTTAAAGGTCTCCTGATTTAGTTTGTGAATGAATGCCTATTAGAGTTTCGGCTGGAGAGTGCGTGCGGACCTGTCGGTTAGAAAGCAGGCGTGTGTAAGTCCTGCATCTGTATGATACAAATGTGTGTAAAATGATACCGGGCGCTGTAATCACTCATCTGGTTACAGCGTTACATTGACCACCCCCCCCACCCCAAAAAAAGGACGTATTATTGGCTTCCCCTAATTTTTTCCCCACGCCACGCTACTGCTTAGCCTGTATGCCCATTGCCCATGATAAATTGCCTTAGCTAAACCTTGAGCTAACTTATCCATTAGCTAGTAGCCTACCTTAGTTAACTATATTTGTTATTGTCTTTTAGCTAATTAGCTGTAAACTCGAGGCACTGGCAGTTTAGTAATTTGTTCATCACCACTCACCTTCAGACAAGCCAAGAAAAGCCGGCATAACATGGGACAGTAAAGTGGGAGGTGCTGCTACCTGTCTGTCTGAAGTGACTGCCGATGTCCGCACCGCTGTGCAGGAGACGTGGAGGGAGGGAGGGTAGAGAGAGCATCGGAGCTTCACAGTCTAATCTCCCGACCTGATATTTTAATTTTGTATTCAATCAATATATTTTTGGAAAGGGAAACTGTGCGCAAACAGCAGTAGATAAATATTCATTTATCAAAATAAAAAAAAGGGGGAAAAAAGGGCACTTTCTCTGGAGGAAGAAAAAGGGCAGGGGCTCAAGCCCACTTTGATGTCTATGTGTGCACGTGCCTGGTTATGGGATCAGAGTATCTTTTTAACATTATTCTGATATTTTTGTAAATCAGGAGCCTTTTTGTTGAGTTCTTGCCTTCTTGATACTACCACCAGATGGTGCCATAGTCATACATGTTCCAAGCTTACATGCGTTGGCTTTGACTTGTAAATTAGCAACATTTCTAAATGAAAAAAATGCATTATTTGGAATAATATAACAAATGTGTTTTTAAACATAAAAACACTACATTAACTTCTGAAAGAAATACGTTTCTGATACATGTAAAGGGATTTCGTGATTATATTTAATCAATTAACTGGCCAATATTTAAACATACAAAGTTTTAGATTTCGTCAATTTGGGTATATCCTCTCTGACACATCATAGTTTAACATGCTAAAGGGAAGTGTTTCTAATTGAATGAGTGCTTCATGCAGAAACATGTTATTGGTCTACAGTAGAATAGATGAATACCTTATAGAGAAGTTCAGCAAATGTTTTCTGCCTTTTTATTTATGCTGTTGATCAAAAGTAACTCAATTTATTTAAACAGTCCAAACATCTTAGTCCGCTGATCTGCTCATTAATTCTGAGCAATTTACATATAATTTATTAATTTCCTCAATGTTGTTCATGTTCTATGTCCTGTTTTGTCACCCATGTTTCGTATTATGGCTTCATGACAAAACCACGGTGGCTAAGAGGTGCAATCGACAATTACAAAGTGTGAAACACTTTAACAAAGCTTGAGACAAATTTACATTTTATTATAACAAAATTACATTTTATAAAACAAAATGACATTAGCAAAACACTTTTACCAAAGAAAGAACGATTTAATATTAACAAAAACAAACACTTTTACCAAGCTAGAGACAAATTTACAAGTGTCGAAACACTTTAACATTTGCCGAAACACTTTAACAAACTAGAGAATCAAACCGGAAAGGGAATGCCCATCATACCAGAAGTGACGTGCAAGTGATTGACACAAACTTAAGTTTGTTTAGGCGGATATACCGCCGGTACCTATGGACGGTAGGAGTGTGTTTATGGTCGTTTAACATGTTTTGTCCGTTCTGTGGAAACCACCTGGGCCAAGTGACATGGTTTTGCTCATCACGATATACTTTCTCGTGCGCAAGAGATACATTCTCGTGCTCACAAGAAAGTTACAGGTTCGCCAAATTGGAAGTGGAGCTGTGCCTTTTACACACAGCCTACGCTGTGTTTACCTTCATTAGACAGCTAAAGAGCGACTGCAGGCTGCTTCGTTATAGCCAGGGGTGCACATAACTTTTTTAGTGAGTTACTCAGATGAGTACCAGGAGACAGCGTTTGGTACTCACCCCACATGAAGCGTGGTTTTAATAAGTGCAGTCTGTCCTCCTCAGTGTCTCCTTCACTGTCCTCTATTTACACTTCTTGCATGCTAGATGATGAAGATGCACCTCCCTGTCTCTTTTTAAGCCTCCGATTTGCTTTCTCCAAAACTTGTTGCCAAAACTGTGAAGTCCTTGCATTTCCTGAGGCCAAGTTGAAGGATCAAATACTAAGAAATTATCACATGACTTGTAGTCATATCTGATTTCAGAGGAGGGAAGTAACAAAGTACATTTATTCAAGTACTGTACTTAGGTACAATTTATGCTACTTTGTACTTCTACTCCACTACAGTTCAGAGGTAAATCATGTACTTTTCCTCCACTACATGTAGTTAATACATTTTAGTTACTTCACAGATCTGGATGAATGATGTGAAATATAATCAAGTCTTAAATCAGACTTTAGTTCCACCTGGAGTAAATTCACAAGCTACCCTGCAGTAGCCTATACAAAGTCATTCAAACTAATTTTTAAACACTTTAATGATCAATAATTATAAAACATATCATATACATTATTATGAAATGGACCAATCTGCAAAATGACTACTTTTACTGTCGCTACTTTAACTAGGTGTTGATGATAATACTTTTCTAATTTTACTTGAGTAACACTTCATCCACCTAACCCTGTCTGATTTCAAACTCTTCCATTAACAGCCTGAGTAAGTTTGCAGGCAGCTGTGTGTTTTACTCCACTTTGTTGTAAATAAAACTGCAGCAGCTTGACCACAGAGCGTGAACGTTGTGATCAGCTGATTTTGCGCAGTTCTCCAGTGTGTGCGCGGGGCACAGAATGTGCACAGGGGAGTCTCCCACTGCAGCCAGTTGATGTAGTTTTGGTACAATTCTGTTGTACACACCGACGTTAACAGCAGCCCCGTCTGTGCACACGGCGACCTACTCTGTCGTCCAGTGATCTAAGCCTCTTTCTCCTGTGAAGCTTCACATGTCCGTCGGTTATGTCCTGCGCGGCACAGCCAGCACCCAGTTCAATCAGTCATAGAAAGTCCGAAGATTTTTGCAGGGAGCGAAACGACAAAGTGGCTGCTTAATGTCTTTGTTTTTTTTGGACAGGTCTAATAATTTACTCCACTGAGTGTTGACAAGAAACACGTATAGACGAAATATGTGTTTTTGTTTTGATGACCTATCAGGTACGCAAAGGCGCGTTGTGACACAAGTGACGTTACGCATTTCAGATTGTTGCCGCGCATGCGTACCTGCGTACCAGTTATGTGCACCCCTGGTTATAGCCACACACACCTCTACACACACACACACACACACACACACACACACACACCTCTACACACACACACACACCTCTACACACATCAAACTGCCTGATTATTCCCCCTATTACTCGTTTTATGAAGGAGATGTCCGGTCCACAAGGCGCATGACGTGTGTGTTTGTGCTGATTGATTGATTGATTGATTGAAAAGTTTATTAACAGCTTGTATATTGGGTACAGTACAGTACAGCTCAAAACATACAATTGTTAAGGGGATGCAGACCAGAGAAAGACTTTCGTCTTGTTTACATCAGGGTCCCCCATTTCCAATTCATCATATCATTTAAGACATATAAGACATATTTGACATACAGATGGCTTATTTACAATTTACATACAGGTGGTTTTTTACATACAGATGGCTTATTTACAATTTTCATTTTAGATTTCGTTCTAATACATCCTAACCGGACATTTAAGACATACCAAGTCTACAGATATACAGTTAGTAACAGAGTCTAAAATGCGAGTATATACATAGATGGGGGGGGGAAGCTGTCCATTGTACGACAGGTTGAGATTTGTACCATTACCGGGGCCAGTTTTGCAATGCTTTCCCCCGAAGGTGCTCTTTAAGAGAGGTTTTGAAGGTAAGTATAGTTTTACTTTCCTTTACAGTTGTGGGAAGAGCGTTCCACCTTGATGTGGCATAATTGCGAAACGTGTATTCCCCTTTTTTTGTGCCAAATCTGGGTTTTACATGATTTGTGGAGCTCCCTCTGGTGTTATGATCATGGTATTCCTTGACCTTTGGGAAGAATTTTGAGTGCTCAGTTCCGCTCTGTGTGTGTGTTCGGTGTGTTTGTGTGTGTCCGACACCGGCATTTGTTTTCAAATGACCATGAACAGTAATTTACACACATCTGGCCAACTCCATATGTGTGTGTTCCCAAATGAAATAAATGTGTTTAATCTTAATCTCGATGTAGTGCTCAGTGCTGTCGGAGTGCAGTGGAACACTGCAGTCAACTCAGCCGTCTCTCGCGTTTGCTTGGTCAAATCAGCAGCTCTTCATTTGCAATTAATCGCGCATTTTCATTTCATTTCATTTCATTTCAAACCTTTATTTAAGCAGATTGGTCCCTTGAGATCATAGATCTCTTTTTCAAGGGAGACCTGTACTTTTTGAGTAATACTTGGTTAAACTCCTGTCCTGAGTACAATAATTCATAGTTCATATCCAATACAGGAATTATTGTACTATTGTAGTATTATTATTAATCAAAAAGTACACAGTAAAAGTAGTTGATTGTACTTGTGCTAGTAGTCCAAGTAGTACTTAGTACTGACTGAGTCCAACAGTATCAATTTCATGTAGAACTTTTTGCAAAAAATCATTTTATCCCTCAGCAGAATACATTAATTATTGTACTCAGCACGGGAGTTTGACAGAGTATTACTCAAAAAGTACACAGTAAAAGTACCTCATTGTATTTGTGGTAGTAGTCTAACAAGTACTGAGTCCAACAATACCAATTTTATTAAGAACTTATGGCTAAAAATCATTTTATCTCTCATCAAATATAGCAGAAGTGGCATGATTTTGTTCTCAGGAAGGGACTTTGAGAGAGTATTACCCAAAAAGTACACAGTAAAAGTACTTCATTTGTTGTTGGTAGCAGTCAAACTAGGACTGAGTCAAACAGTGTCAGTTTTATTAAGAACTTATGGTACAAATAATTTGTATCGCAAATAAAGCAGAAAAAACATGCATTATTTTACTCTTGTAGTATACTACTAACGTCAGTGCCCCTTCTCGGCGATTACCGTAAAGGCCCGATTAATTGCGCACTCAAAAATGAAGAGCTGCTGATTTGACCAAATGCGAGTGTCACACACACACACACGCCCTGGTGACCGGACATCTCCTTTATAAATAGAATAATAAGGCGTAATGATCGGGCAGTTCGATGTGTGTAGAAATGTGTGTGTGTGTGTAGAGGTGTGTGTGTGTGTAGAGGTGTGTGTGGCTATAACAAAGCAGCCTGCAGTCGCTCTTTAGCTGTCTAATGAAGGTAAACACAGCGAAGGCTGTGTGTAAAAGGCACAGCTCCACTTCCTACTTGAAGAACCTGTAACTTTCTCATGTGCACGAGAACGTATCTCTTGCGCAAGAGAAAGTATATCGTGATGAGCAAAACCATGTCACTTGGCCCAGGTGGTTTCCACAGAACGGACAAAACATGTTTAACGACCATAAAGGTCCATATGGTCTATTCGCCAAAACAAACTTAAGTTTGTGTCAATCACTTGCACATCAATTCTGGTATGATGGGCATTCCCTTTCCGGTTTGATTCTCTAGTTTGTTAAAGTGTTTCTGGAAAGTGTTTCGACACTTGTAAATTTGTCTCTAGCTTTGTAAAAGTGTTTCGCATCTTGTTAAATGGGTTTTTCTTTGGTAAAAGTGTTTTGCTAATGTAATTTTGTTTTATAAAATGTAAATTTGTTTTATAAAATGTAAATTTGTCTCAAGCTTTGTTAAAGTGTTTCACACTTTGTAATTGTCGATTGCACCTCTCAGCCACCGTACAAACTGCTGTTGCTACATAGTAATGTGAAATGCAGAACAAATCAATTAAACAATGACATAATCCATAATGTTGTGTTTTATTGAACAAATGTCGAGATGCATGAGGTGCTATACAAATGTAATCTATTATTATTATTATTATTCATTTACAGCTTTTATACATCCGGAAATGTATTTATTCTTCTAGGGTTCCAAAAAAAGAAGACACATTTTGTTAAGCTGTAGCTGCTCCGGAGCCTCAGAGAAAGATGGTGATGATGGCCGAGGAGAGCAGCAGGAGGAGCGGACTGCTGCCGGCGGGCATGGCGCTGTTACACAGGTCTTGGGAACAGCACTTAAAGGGATCAACACATAACTTGCTGGGAATGCAACCAAAGCCTTTCAAACCTGCAAGGTGCGATATAAAGAAACTCAGTTTAAACAAGCCACCAAGCAATTGAAGAGAAATATAGCACTGATGATCTCTATTTGAAGTGCTAACTCACCCATGTACTCGGCGCTGAAACAACGGTTAAATCCGGAAGCACATGTCACCACCGTTGAGCAGACAACACCTGGATCACATCTGTAGCATTTCAACCCATAGACTATACAGAAATGGAGAAAAGTGGCAAACATTGTTCAGGATACACATAATGTAATGCTCTTTTTATCACCATCCTCAAAATCACAATAAAAATGTATTTTGCTTCCAATACTTTTGCTTAGTTGCAATTTCTGAAAATAGGTCTATTAAATCAAAGTATGGATGCACAACTAAATATTTTTAAATCTGATAAAAATACATGCCTTTAAATTCATTATAAAAGAATGTGCCATATCAAACTACTGCGACATAATTCCAGGTCACCATCATGATAACTTAGAAAAAACTTACATTTCTTTGTGTTTCAACATGAAGCCAATATATCAGTTGTTTTTACCTGCAGACAGTGTCATGAAGAGGATCAGAGCTCCATAAAAATGCATCTTGAACAGAGAGGAAATCACACCTTAAATAACCCGTGTGGGAGAAAAACTGGAGGGAAAATGACAACCCCGTCAATGCTCTTCCAATTTATAGTCCTAAAAACAGGAAAACTTATTTCCCTCACTAGCCTCCTCCCAAAGTGATCACATTACCCCAGAGACAGCTGTGCACCAAACCGGTTTCTGTTTGTTTACGTTTGTTTCTGTTATACTATGCACATAATGAGAGTGCCTTATGTGGCACACCTTTTTTGATAACTGATATTTTATTGAAAGATTATATAGTTTTGTTCAATAACTTGCATGTCACATATCCAGACACCAATGCCTATCGGATGTTATGACATTCGTCCACATTCACTTTATTTGATAAGCTTTTGGAATGTTTCAATTGCATTCATATGAATGACCAAATGAGTCCAAATGAATGCAACATTGTAATACTATTCTGGACAAGTAAAACACAACTAATATTATTACAATTTTGTCCACATTCTATTTTTAAATAAAAATACTGCAAATTCGAGTTTAATTTATTTTGGGTCATACCTGTTGCTCAACCGAGACCCAGTTACATGTGTTACAAAATAAAGTGGACATTAATGACAGCTCACAGCAGGTAGATGAATAGTGCATGGATTACAGTGTAGGTATTCATATACATGGAATCTCAGCCCCAGTCCTTACAAAAACAATCACGCAGCTTAAGGCAACGCTTGAATTATCTATTTAAATCTTTAAACAGTGTCAAAACTTTGATAAACTCTGACGTTATTTCTCTGCTCTGTGTCAAAAAAGCTCCGGATAATGGAAGGAAAAAGTCAAGTACAAAAGTTACGCTTGGATACAATTTGGGAAATACATACTTGTAGATTAAAGGAAGATGATTATTAAGCTTTGCTTATGACAAGAATGTTGGTGGCATACTTGGAGGATGAGGTAGTGGAGGCAGCCGGAGTTTTATGCACTACTTTTAAGTCAGAGTTCACTGCATGTTTATACTGTTGATTATAGAACACTTGAATTGAACACACACAATTCAATGTCTCAAATATTGTGACTTGCTGTGGACCTTGTGGCAAGGCATGGAAAGTAGACCTGTACCCGTGATAATACAATAAAGTAGATAATAATACTCTTCCAATTTATAGTCCTTCAAACATGAAAATGTATTTCCCTAGCCCCCTCCCAAAGTGATCACATTACCGAGACAGCCGTGCACCAAACCGGTTTCTGTTTGTTTCTGTTATACTATGCCCATAATAAGAGTGCCTTATGTGGCACACCTTTTTTGAAAGATTATATAGTTTTGTTCAATAACTTGCATGTCACATATCCTAGACACCAATGTGTTAGGATGCGTGGAAAGGGTAGGACCCAAATGCAGACTACAAAAAAAGGTAAAAAGGTCTATAAACAAAAAGCGAGCTTTATTTTAAAAGCTGAACAAAAACATGGCATGAAACACATAGGTAGCACAAAAACTGACCGTGACTGACATGGAGGGAGACAGGAAAAACCAACAATCAACCGACAAGGCACACAGGGGAAGACAAGACTAAATACAGAGAGGGGTAATCACAAGACAAGACACAGCTGGGGTAAGGGAGGCAGAAACACAAGGGCAACAGGTGAACACAATCAGACAATCAGACACACCAGGGAAACTAACGACAGGAAGGCAAACACAGGAAGAAGGAACAGAGAAGACACAAGGAGGAAAACATTTCAAAACAAAAGGTGGAAAATGAAAACATAAATACAAAACCGTAACACAATGCCTATCATGACATTCGTCCACATTCACTTTATTTGATAAGCTTTTGGATTGTTTCAATTGCATTCATATCAATGACCAAATGTAAAACACAACTAATATTATTACAATTTTGTCCACATTCTATTTTTAAATAAAAATCCTGCAAATTTGAGTTTAATTTATTTTGGGTCATACCTGTTGCTCAATCGAGACCCAGTTACATGTATTTTTTTTTTCATTAACTTCAGGGGTCCAGTCTAAACTAATTACTTTTTCTCTCAGCATTGAGAACATTTCAGAACACATTTATTTACATGTACACAACATCACCATAGTCCTTTCTTGGCCTTCAGTAGCTTTATGCCACACACTCAGCACTGAACCTCCTTCTCACAGTCCTCTTCTGCTGAAGTAAAATACATGATTTATTAACATATTTTATTAATATTTTAGCTAATGACTCATATGAATATGTGCCATGTACACATTCAAGGACTTCAAAATACAAACAGGGGAGAGCAAATCATGCAAACAAGGGTGTGTTGTCTCGTGTGTGAGCTGGGAAAGCCACACATGTCAAATATTTGACAGCAAAACAGAATGTCCAGGTGAGGTGTTCAAGCTTCCTTTTGTGGTCTATGAACACGTCGGCCCAAACCCAAACCACGCCCTACACCCTACCCCTACACACTCCCCCTCCGTGACGGAGTGAACTCCGTGTAGTGAAACTCGCAGCTCAATAGGCGCTTTCACACTCGAGTACTTTTCCCCGTACTTTTCCTGTTTAGTTCCGTTAGTGCCTGGAATTTTGCGTTCACACCAAAAAGATAACTTTTACCCCCATTTTTAGTGCCTGCTAGAGAGGTGGGACTATCCTGGGGAGAAAAAACTACCAATTTCTGATTGGCTGGGCGAATTGCAAACCACGCCCCGTAAAACTCTGAAAAGTTTTTTGAAGCCGCCATTGTATTTGCTGGCATTAGCATTATTAGCATTAGCATTAGCCCCGCGCACCAACGGAGAGAGAATAACTTATGGCAACACAAAAAAAAAACATGGGAGCGGTGGAGTGATGAGGAGGTTCTGGCGATATACTCGGAAGGCTTCAGTAGAAGCTGCTGGACCTGGGAGTCCCAGCAGCTTCTACTGAAGCCAGTCCCCAACTCTGGGGACTTCCGGCCGGGGACTTCGGGTGGCAGTATACGCCGTGAAGTTGTTTGCGGCCTGCCAGTAAACCCAAAGCAGAAGAAGAAGAAGTGACGTCAGCGGCTTCATTTGACTAATCTTCCCTCAGGGAACTTATTCCGGTGTGAATGCTATCGGCTCTTATGGCGCATTTCCACTACAGCACGGAGCGCGGTTTAAGCGTTCCGTGCACGTTTTTGGTTGCGTTTCCACTAGGTGTAGTACCGGCTAGCAGGCACTATTTCACAGTTTTTCTGGCCCCATAAAATCGAGGTTTTTAGCGGGCCAACAACTAGGCTGAGTATGCTAAACTAGAGAGAGAGAATCGCTGGCAAGGGGGCTACAACTACAACAAAATGAACAGATTTGACTGTGATTTAATTGTAATACACGTTTCAAAATGATGCCGAAGTAACAACATACTGATACCGGTTAGTAAAAACCATGAATTAATGCTTTGACAAGTCTGCAGACAGACGGCAGGCGAAAAACCGTTTAAAATGCGTGTTTTCTAAATGGAGATTGGCTAAGCTAACGCAGTCTATGCTCCGACCATCCACACTCACAACAACGGCCTATACAGACATAAATAAAGCAGCGACTGTACTTGCCATGACACAGACAGTCTGTGGTTTGTACTTGTTTAACTTTTGTCTAGTTTCTGAACAGATATGAGGAGCTGTGAGCTTGAGTGCCAACAGCTAACGGCTGATGTTGTTTTTCTGTGGTTCGCATTGAAGATGACGTCACGGCTCCGCCTACACTGCGTTACTGCCCCAGCTACTAAACTGTAATGGAAACGCAGCATAAAGTGAGCCAGGCCTAACAAGGCCTAAGAAGGCCTAACTATACCGTACTAAGTTGAGCGAGGCCCTGCAATGGAAATGCGCCATAAGTGCTGGGAACTAAGTGCTGGGAACTAAGTGCTGGGAACTAAGTACGGCAAAGTACTTGGTGTGAAAGCGGCTAATGTGGCTCCCTCTTGTCAGATGGAGGGAGTAAATACAGCGGCTAGCTTTGGGACAAACTCCCCTCTCTCCGGCAGAAACAGGAAATGCTGTAAAGTTGTAACAACGGTTTCAAATCAGCATCTCTTAGACAAACAATTAAAATGAATAACTAAAATAAAACTCCAAACATCTTTAATTGTGTTACTTTTTTGTAAAGCTCTTTTAGTTTCAAACCTGATGTTTATAAGCTTCTTAGTTTTTGCAACAGTTTGTAAATATACACAACTTTATAATAAAATGCACACATTTACCTTTTTCTAGACTAAACACAGGTATGATCCTAAATTAAAAAAAGATCAGGTTATCATGAGGTTGTTAACATCGCAATTTATCAGTGGATGTTTGCTGGAACTGTTTGTACACAGCGTGTTTCCTGACGGACACACACAGCGTTGAGACCGATCAGGTAGAGACTTTTTTCTCTGTTCTTTATGAAATGTGATCTATTTGTCTCACGCAATATATATAAGGAGACTTCATGGTAACTAACTATTGGATTTGATTATCAACAAAAAAACACACCAAGAAACCATCTTCTGAACATATCATTACAACAGTTTTGAAACCAACCGTCTTCAAACAGTATATGGCCAATTTAATATCCGGCAGAGGGACAACATCATTAGTTTGATTTAAACATTCAAAGACAATCTTATTGTGTTAGAAATAGAGGTTTGGAAGAGCATGTAAATATAATAATTGCTTATTCTTCTTCAGTTGGATCAGGAAAAGCGTAGAAATAACGAAGTCCCAGAACCTCAGAAAAAGATGGAGGCCAAGGAGACCAGCAGGAGGATGATGCAGGGAGCAGTGGGCAGGGCACTGTTACACAAGTTCCCTTCACAGCAAGCCATGGCACCGCCACATGCTATGCTGTTTTGGCAACCCTTGGTTACCATGGTATAACCTGCAAAAAGAAATATATGAAACCAGTTCACAAAACAAGACTATTGTATGATTGTTGTTTTTTGTGAGTGGAATATTACAGTTGCAATCCAAATTATTCAATCCCCATTGCACATTATTTATTGTTTATTTGCAAAATTTACAATTTCTCAGCTGTTTGCAATGAACAAATTACACAATAACTGTTTAAGTAGATTCAATGAAACTAATATTATAAGGCTTTTTACCCAAATTCAACACAAAATGCTAATTTGAAAGACTAATCCAAATTCAATATGCAACCCCTTCATGACAAGCATCTTCAGTACTTAGTGGAGCACCGTTTTGCTGTTATGACCTGCTGCAAACGTGATGCATAGCCAGACACCAGCTTCTGACAGCGTTCCTGAGGAATCTTAGCCCATTCCTCACGGGCAATGACCTCCCACCAGAGATTCTCAATGGGGTTCATAGAGTCAGGCGACTGTGACGGCCACTCTAGAATCTTCCATTTCTTCTTCAGAAACCAGGCCTTGGTTGACTTTGAGGTATGCTTAGGATCATTAATAAACTTAATGTGCAAAGGGGGTTGAATCATTTTGATTGCAACTGTAGCTTTAGAAATGTATTAGGTGAATGAACAACTAACCGTCTATTCTGAGAGAGAAACACCGGTTGAAGATGACTGGACAAGATTTGGTGTCAATGCAGGATTTAGGGTCGGTGGCGGTGCATGTGTAGCATCTTAATCCACAGGCTGTACATATACACAAAAAACACATCAGGTGAAAACATGCCAAAGATGCAGGGTTGGGGAAGCTACTGTACCAATTCAACAACCTGAAACAATTTAAACTACAGCAAAGCTACCCTAGGGAGAAATGTAGTTAGGTTAATTAAAGTATTTTAAAGTACTTTGTAAAACTATGATCAAACAAACAACATATTGTGCAAAAAAGTCACATGCCAGCAGAAATTGCCACTCAATTGAGTTCAAAGAGCAATGAGCCCCCATGTCCACAGGTCATACATAACCACAAAAGATAAAATAGCCGGCTTATCAGGGTAAAGTGTAAGGAGTGTCTGATTTGGTTTTGTTTGCAAGTGTGCAAAGGTGGCTCTATTGTATTTGCATTGCCTGGTGAAAGAAAAAGGGAAGGTCAAAGGAAGTTTAAATAAAGTAAAATAAAATGGCTCATAGTTATTTTTAGTTCCAATTGTTAAATATACAATATATGTGAAACAGTAATCCTTTTTCAAAATCACTACAACAGTGGGATCAATCTTTTCAAAGTGAATATGCTTGTTTCCAAAAATATCTAACTTGTTACTTTTTGAAACCACTTTTCAGCTCTTATAATACACTTTAACATCAACACATTACCTTTCTTCATGTTTGAATGTTCAGTCAGTGCACATGAGTCTAAATCAAAAGCTGTTCTTACCTGCAGACAGAGTAATAAACAGGATCAGAGCTCCAAAAAGCTTCATCATGAACGGAGAGAAAAACAGATTTGCCAAGTGAGAGCGGGACTGTAGAGTACCCTTCCTCTTTCAGCCAGTCTTTAAGAACTTGATCATTTGCATTTCCTCACAATGCCTCCTCCCAAGTGACCGGAATAATGCCCCCACCTAAATTGACCCCATTATTCCTGAGACAGCCATGAGACCCTAACGCTTTTAGAAAGATGTTGAGATCATCCTTGGTGGTAGAACAAAATACAATATTCTAAGAGTTAAAAGTGGACAAATGTACCTAAGATTGCATTTTTTAGTTGTTCCCTTTTTTTGCCCCTCGACAAATACCGAGAAAGCACTTTCACTTCCCTTTTTTAAGGTTAAAAATATACTCTTACACAGGCACTAACTTACCAGAACAATTCAAGCTCTGCAAAAAAGATAGAAATATTTCAAACCACATGGAAAACCAAGTGACCTTACTTGTTGCCCCAAGAGTCAACCTCTGACCAGTGTTCCAGACAGTTTCTTCAGTTTGATACAGTTAAAGTGTGTTTAAATTGACCATTATTATTTTGTTACAAACTCAGTATCCTGTTCAGAAGATGTTGACCCCAACCCACAAATAAGAGGGTAATAATGAAATATTGATGCTTTAACATTATCTGAAACATTTTGGCATGTTAATAGAAATAAATATTGATTTGTTTTAAAATAACAATTAGTTCCTATTAATTATCTGATTGTATAATTTTGTTTATTATTGTCTTGCAATGATTTTTATAGTGTGGGGCCTAACACGATTGCATATTTTGCACTCCACAACTTTGTAATATACTCAACAATCCCAAAAAACACAATGATCCAGGTAGAGTTTAAATGCTCTATTTGTTTTGCTGATAATAAAACATAATAAAGTATCCTGAGGGCTTGTTCCATAAAAAAAAAAACAGAATTGTCATCTTATTGCTTTCTCATATATATATATATATATATGAGAAAGCACTAAGATGCCCCCAGTGTTCATGTATCATTTCAATCTAAATTCTTCACTTTCTTCTTACACATTACATTTCAGCATAGCAGTTCAGCGTCAGCATAAAGCATAAAGCATTCCCACTAGCAATTTCTTCAGGAATTGCATTCTCTAAATTCCTTGCTCGAAAATAATTCTGCCGTATAAGCTAGATAGTACAGCGGATAAGCTCTCATATTATAACAATTGTGCATTTTATGAGAAAAGCATACCATAAGGTTTATTTTCAGATGTGGAGGGAAGTCAGATTTGACCCGTGAGGACCGTGAGAGGTCAAATCCAAGATGGCCACCAGTCTCTCGGGTCAAATGTTCAAACACGCTTAATTTTGGAACCAAACATTGTAGAAAAACATTTAAGGTGTCATATCCAACTAAATTAGGGATGCCCAATCATTTGGTGATACTTTTGAGATCGCCAGAATTCAAGAAAATGAATTTAGTTTAAGATAAAGGTAGAAATTGACCAAAAATAAGCTGTCAATCAGTTGAAATTTGGTGTGTGTGTGTGTGTGTGTGTGTGTGTGTGTGTGTGTGTGTGTGTGTGTGTGTGTGTGTGTGTGTGTGTGTGTGTGTGTGTGTGTGTGTGTGTGTGTAAATTAGGGATACCCAATCATTTGATGATACTTTTGAGATCGCCAGAATTCAAGAAAATGCATTTAGGTGAAGATAAAGGTAGAAATTGACCAAAAATTAGCTGTCAATCAGTTGAAATTTGCAAAATGTGTGTGTGTGGTATATTCCAGTGGATTTATGGTCACCCAGCGCTAGCATTACTACAGAGACTGGAGGAATATGGCTTTACTTGGCACAGTCTGCATGCTGATGAAAACATTTGTTTTTGTCTTCAAATACATACTAACATGATTGTGACGAGCATCATATTTGTTCCCCGCCCAACTCTCTAAGTCTAAGTGCTTGAACTCCGTGACAGGAGGATGAAGTATGTATAAATGGATGGAACTATCAACAAAACAGCGTTTTATTCCCCAATGTCATATTTAATAGAAAAATAATAATAATAATAATGTAAACCAAAGAGGGAGATGGAAAACAGTTCCATGTAGAGCACAAACAGCTCTCTTAACCCTCGCTGTTAACAAAGGGCTGCACTCAACTATAAGGTTCACCGCTGTCCCTTTCCACTTATAGAGGGTTGGGGTTAGATTCCCTGCCTGTCCACCTATAAAGCCAAGGTAGCGCAGCTTTTTTTCTGTTCTTTAGTGGCTCACATGGACATTTAGAGGTCATGCAAAGAAAGGGTTATGTATGTTGTGTGTGTGGCAGAGAGAACATTGGCAAAGGGGATTTGTTTGTCCTAGCATGGCTGTACAATTACAAATACAAAGGTTTACCCATTTAGACTCCATGGCATGGAGAAAAAAACTCATTTTAAATGACTCTAAGGATATAACAAGTTTTAGAAAATTGAAAGATTGATGGATTTTTGCCCACATGCGGTAAACATCTTAATTGAATTTTCTATGTGCAACATGAGGACAATAACCACAAGTGTACTCACAGTACCTTTTTTCTCTGGCACTGAAGTTGCAAGGTTTCAGCATGTTGTCCCTCTCTAAACCTTTCTGTTCCCCATTCTTCTTTCTCCAATAAGTGGTGCATCATTATTTTTCTATTAAATATGACATTGGGGAATAAAACGCTGTTGTTTTGTTGATAGTTCCATCCATTTATACATACTTCATCCTCCTGTCACGGAGTTCAAGCACTTAGAGAGTTGGGCGGGGAGCAAATATTATGCTCGTCACAATCATGTAAGTATGTATTTGAAGACAAAAACAAATGTTTGCTTCAGCATGCAGACTGTGCCAAGTAAAGCCATATTCCTCCAGTCTCTGTATTAATGCTAGCGCTGGGTGACCACACACACACACACACACACACACCAAATTTCAACTGATTGACAGCTTATTTTTGGTCAATTTCTACCTTTATCTTCACCTAAATGCATTTTCTTGAATTCTGGCGATCTCAAAAGTATCATCAAATGATTGGGCATCCCTAATTTAGTTGGATATGACACCTTAAATGTTTTTCTACAATGTTTGGTTCCAAAATTAAACGTGTTTGAACATTTGACCCGAGAGACTGGCGGCCATCTTGGATTTGACCTCTCACGGTCCTCACAGGTCAAATCTGACTTCCCTCCACATCTGAAAATAAACCTTATGGTATGCACTAACTATGTTAGAAATGTCATGCTTTTCTCATAAAATGCACAATTGTTGTGCTTATCCGCTGTACTAAGAGTCAGTATTGTTTTGTAAAATGTTTAAGTCACTATATATAGAACTGTTATGGGCAGGGACGTGCACAGACATTTTGGGGGGCGGGTTTTTCAAGTGAGAAAAAGGGCACTTCCCATAATCATTTATAAAAAAGTGTTTTATAACAAAAAGTTAAATATAGTTGCACATCTCTGACTTACTGACCAATTTATTTGAATACCCTCACACTCACGCAATTAGGGTGACCAGGTCCCAAGGACAAGGAGTATGTTTGTGTGGGACAATATGGGACACCCTCTCAACATCCCCCCCCCCCCCCCCCCCCCCCCCCGGGCTGATTTGTAGTCCCAGTCCGCCGCTGCCCACGGGTAAATGTCTTCCCAGTCTTTGTTGTATGTGCATCTTCTTCTTTTCTTAGCTGTAGTTTCAGTTTCCTCCATTTTCCATAACCTGCTGCGTCGCCTGCGTTATTGACTTTCATTGTTGTTGTTTGGCAGGGCCGCGGCGGTGTGTGTGTGAGTGAGTTACTCTCATTGGTTAACACTTGACCAGCACCCGCCGTGTCTTACAGTTTGATTGACAGCAAACACAGCTCCGTGATGATAGCCTTCCCTGCTTTCTCAACAGCCATTGGATAAATCTGATTTTAGAAAAGCGTTTTAGCCAATCAAAATGAAATATGCGGGACATCGTCTCAATTTGCGGGACGCACCAAAAGTCGTGAAAATGCTGTGCAGTCCCGCGCAAAGCGGGACATCTGGTCACCCTACACGCAATTGTTTAATACTCAACAGAATTCTACAAAATAATCAGCTAACACAGAGACAATGGTCTTCTTTAGTATTCACTAAGCACAAGAGCAGACAACAAACTAGTACAATTAATAGTTATTAAATGAGCAGCCAACATTCAAAATTATGAAGTTACTGTTTAAGGACATTACAGGCAAAAGTATCATTTGTTCATGTACTTGTTATTTTGGTCTATTTTGCTTCCATGTTTTCTTTCACTCTAATGGAAATAAAACTTCCAAGAAACACATATAAATGGTGTTCGTTTTACTACCATGTCTGAATTCAGATTTAAAGCTAATCTGCATTTAAACATAACATTTCAGGGGAAAATACTGACTTGACGAAGTTGACGTAAGTAACTATCTGGGGAATTTGTGAGGTGATATGTTTTTTTGTTTTATCCTTTTCACCTGCAATGCCTTGGTAACTGCATGCAAATTAGCGCATTTTAATTAAGCCTAGTTAACGCCTAATTTGCATATCAATGTGGCGATTGTGATGACGTTATTAGATACACATTTTACTGTATTCACTTTAAGGCCACATTTACACGAGAACGAAACGGCTTGTATCTGCATAGTTTCTCTTACGTATAGCTCTATTATTTACACGAGGCCGTAACAAACGGACCCCACAAACGATAACGGGTCCCAAGGTGGATAGATTTGCAAACGAAACTCTCTGGGGGGTCAAACGAGTCCGTGTAATCGCCTCTATACGAATATTTCCTGAAAAAATAACGATAGCCCCACCTCTCCCCGCCTCTGCTGCTCACTGCTGTAGCATGGCCAGTAGCTACTGTCAGTAGCTACTGCTAGTGCTACTGCTACTGACCATGCTACAGATGTTAGTACAACATCTACAGCTCGACCATGCTACAGATGTTAGTGCAAAATCTACAGCTCCTCTACCACAACCATCAGCAACAAGTGGACATGGAGAATTACATTAACCTGTTCCACTCTGAGCCTGTTTTTCAGGTCTCAGGCTCGAAAATGACATTCCCAGAACAAATGACCATATCTTCCCTTCTAAAAGGGTTAAATTAATAATCTTTTTTCTCAAAGTAATGATAAACCTGTGAGTTGGATGTAGAAGTGTCAGAATCAATATAAATGTTTTTTATTTTAAAGAAAATTCAGATTTTACATAGTAAAAAACTGTAAATTATAGTGTCCGTCCAAAAATTATTTTTTACAGATAGTGAAAACTACCCTTGGATGATGGGTTAGTAGACTAAAAGCTTTAGGAATCCAAAGTACAACATATAATAAGTACCCTGTATCAAGATTGATGCAAAACAAGTGAAATTTGACCTTTTTAGAGAGATTTAGCCAAAAACTGGGCCATCTGGGGTCATTTGGGTGGATTTGACCTATCTCTGGCCCCCCTTGCTCGATTTGGTTGGTTGACATACCCTTGTGACCGTTAGAGCCAATAGAATCGAAGGGGGAGGACAACACCCACACAAGCTGTAAAGAAAAAATGTGGGCGCTTCGCGTGTGGAAAACGAAACCAAACTGGAGGAATGTCTCCTTCTGGAGTTTGGAAACTAAAACGCAGTTGTATTGCTTATGGATTATCAGAAATAATTTCAAAGAAGGCACAGACACATAGGATGAACCTATGGATTAACTGCAGCATCGTTTTTTTATCGTTTTAATGCCATTGAAGACCACTTTTGACCAAGGTAAGCCATATTTACGTGTTTAGCTTCTTAGCTCCACATGTGATGATGTACGCTTTCGTTGATAGCGTCGCGAATGTTTATCACTGAGTGTTGAGGTGGGCACCGGTAGATTCAGTGTCTCCAGGACACCAAAAACGAGTGGTTGGCTGTGCATCTAGGATAAGTAATAAGGGAGTTATGAGTGAGTTTAAGTGCCTTTGTAGGTCCCGTTTTTTCGATCGAGGCTAATTCAGAGGCTGAGTGCTAGCATTGTGGGGTTTTTTTTAATTTTTTTTTTAAAAAGATCAGTTAGCTGAGTTTCTTCCCGTTACATGGATATAACACATTCATAGTTGTATTCAATATTAAGATTCCTTAGACGTTGTTTCCTGCAAATGACGCGTTTATCCGCCCGGTACCGGGGGGAAGGTGTGAAACAGGTTAACTACTACAAGTTGCTAAATCCACCGTGGGGCATAAACAGAAGGGTAGCCATGGCAACATTGCTGCGGGGCTGCTCCGGGGTCTTCTTCGCTGCTTTTGGTGTATTTTGGCGGAAGTTACAGCGCCACTTACAGTCCCGGCATATGTACTACAGCGTTTCCAGCGGTCTCGTTTGAACAGACACGTTAAATGAAACGAATGTATGTGAACGGAAGACTTTTTTGAAAGCGCATACTGTGCATAAACGCAAACGTTCCCGTGTAAAAGTAGCCTAAGTGTCTCCCCTTAAGTACAGTACTTAGCCTCAGTGGTGTTTTCTCCTGGTGGCCAAGGGAAGCCAGGCTTCCCCTGTTTTTTCGGATTGTAGCTATAATTTTAATAAATAAATAAAAACACTTCGTTTAGTTTCGGAAATTCTTCTTTGCTGTGTGTTGCTGCCGGCCCATCTCTCCCCCATTCTCATTGAGTATTTTACAAAGAGTGAAACAGCGCCCCTCGAGATGTTATGGTAAAACAGTAGATTGCACTCACGGTACGTCTACACAGCAGCGTTAAAAAAATCTTGGAGGTGGGCGTATCTGAAGCTTGGGGATTTTTTGCGAACAACCAATCACATGAATCTCCCGCCCGCGACATACGAAGCAAAAAAGCCCGAAGTAAACTGGATATAAACTCCCCAAAACAGGCGAAAACATACCACTGTCTCTGCCACCTCCCTCCATGCCTGGCTCCTCCGGTTTATATCCCGGTAGGTCTGGTCATAAAGCACCGGGTGATTGATTCGCTACCGCTAATTTCTCCTCCATTTTTTGGAATATGAGGAAATGACCTGCGGTATGTCTCTCCCAGCATACACGCCGTTTGATTGGCTAGAGCTTGAACTGTCAGATTTGCGTACACAGGATTTGATTGGCTGACGCTTCCACCTCAGCCTCAAAAGTTGAACATTGTTCAACTTTGAATCCTGAAAATCCTGAAAATCTCCGCTCGCCTGCCCACAATGCATTTCGGCGAAAAGTGAGGGAAAGTCACCCCATTCAAAGTGAATGGGCAGAAGCGTTTCACGATTTTTTTAACGCTGCTGTGTAGACGCACCGTCACTGTTGCGAGAGGAGGCCAGCCGAAATTGGCTTCCCTTGGAGGGAAGCCAGAGGCGGCTGGCTTCCCTTGCCTCACAATCCAATCAAATCGGATCAACTTAGTGGTGCAGTGACGCGTCCTAAAACCCGGAAGTAAGCTGCGCTCGCGTTCCCTCGACAAAAAAGCAATGGGATTTCTCCATAGGATTTTGGAAAAGAGCTGGAGATAAGGTCTGTGGAAAACGAAGCTGTTTGATAAATGCACGTTTTGTTCAGCCGGATAATATCCACATGTCTACTCTACTTTTATAATTTTCGAATCATAAATCTAATCGATAGATAGATAGCGTCACTGCACCACTCTCACCGCCGTTAGAAAGTAGCAAGCAACTGAAGCAAGTGCAATTATGGAGGGTGGAGATTTGGAGTATTTAATCAAAAATAATTGTACTAAACTTCCGCTACAGCAGCAACTCAAATTAAATCTGATGACAGGCCAATGCCCAAACTGGAGGAAAAAAGGAGCGAATCGGACGTAAAACTTTAAAGGTCTCCTGATTTAGTTTGTGAATGAATGCTTATTAGAGTTTCGGCTGGAGAGTGCGTGCGGACCTGTCGGTTAGAAAGCAGGCGTGTGTAAGTCCTGCATCTGTATGATACAAATGTGTGTAAAATGATACCGGGCGCTGTAATCACTCATCTGGTTACAGCGTTACATTGACCACCCCCCCCACCCCAAAAAAAGGACGTATTATTGGCTTCCCCTAATTTTTTTCCCGACGCCACGCTACTGCTTAGCCTGTATGCCCAGTGGCGGCCGGTCCATAGGGGCGCTAGGGGCGCCGCCCCACCTCTTCCCATATTGAAAAAAAAAAAAAATAAATAATAATTAAAATTAAAATAAAAAAAAAAAAATATGTTTAAAAAAATATATATGTTTTTATTTTTATTTTTAATGAACAAGGTAAATATTATATAATTGGTATCAGTAAAATGTATAATCTACAATAAAATCTCGTTTAAAATTGTGTTACGATGTCTAAAGTTACTGATAAGTCACATGTTTCCTGCCTGGACTTGCCCATGCACCTTCTCTCGTCTGGGCGCTAAGAGAGGAGCCTTCAACCAGTGCAGCAGCAGCCACCAGCAGCTGACTGTTGCTATCTGTAACGTGTAAACTATGCCGCGAAAATATAATTTCAGCCAATCAGCGTCGTCAAAGATGACGGTCACCGGGCGCCAATGTCAGCGCCCAGTGCAGTCTGTGAGTAGTTTGGACAGTGACTCGTATCCGGTTGACGCAGTAGTTGATGAGGATGGCTTCGTGTGCAGGTGGAGTCTCCGGACCTCGGTCCCCGGCTAATTCTGTTCAAGAGCTAATCTCCAATCCTTTCGAAAGGAGAAGTTTGGCAGATAAATTGTTGCTTAAAGACCTTGCACCGGACCAACCCGATTTGAATATATCGCAGCAATCTCGTGAAAAAGACAACATTTATACACGAGGCTTAGTAGCTGGTACACAAGAAAGGCTTGGCTAGCTGGATGCAAACAGGTAAATGCTGTCTTTTGTTTCCCATGCTTGGATATCACTTTATATGTAGAGAGGAGGTGTCCCATGGTTGTTAGAAGTTTATTAATAAGTGGGCATTTATCACAGAAGTGATTGTTCTGTCTCCACGTTTGTTGCATTGTCTGTGATGTATTTTCCAACGGTTATAGCTCCTGTTCTGTCCCAGCAACACTACACGGTTTGCAGCTCCACCACATTTTTGGTTTATCTTCGGTGTCGCTTAAAATCTGCTTCCCATCGGACTAAAACCTCCACGTAATCTGAAGACAGATACTTGAAGTTATTTAAACCTTTTGCAAACTTTATGTTCTTTCTTGCTCTAGCCTTGCCAGTTACATTGTACATAACACATATATTATCATTATGCTAACTGGTTGTTCGTGTTAGACGATGTAGCTTTTTCATTTCTGAGTTATTGCTATATGTAAATAAGCCTGTTTGTAAATAATCCTCAGAGAAACAAAGAAAAAAACACAATTTATGACATTTTGTGCTGTGGTTATTTTTTTTAAATTGCATTTATTCACAGTTCAGTTTGAAATGCTGTAGTGACTTGTATTGAACCACTTAAATATTTATAATTAATGCTACTGAAAAGATGCTATTAATTTTATATCTCACATGCAGTTCACTGTAAAGCTACTTGGTGAAGGTGTTGGTTCATAAAACATGAACAGTTTTAAGAAAGAAAAAAACAGACCAGTTCTGAGAACACAAATTCCTGGTAAAGTAGTAGATGTTCAGGTTGATAAATAATATTTTCCACACTGAAGATTATGGAGGTATTGATCAGTCTTCTCATATTTTTAAGCCTCGATTTCTCCTTTCCCCCCCCCTCTAACATCACCAGAAGTCATCATTTAAGGGGTCATTTCTCGAAAAAAATTTCCGGGGGGAAAACCCCCGGACCCCCCGGGTAGGTCACTTACGGTACGTCAAGAGCCCCACCAAAAAAAAAAACCACCGGCCGCCACTGTGTATGCCCATTGCCCATGATAAATTGCCTTAGCTAAACCTTGAGCTAACTTATCCATTAGCTAGTAGCCTACCTTAGTTAACTATATTTGTTATTGTCTTTTAGCTAATTAGCTGTAAACTCGAGGCACTGGCAGTTTAGTAATTTGTTCATCACCACTCACCTTCAGACAAGCCAAGAAAAGCCGGCATAACATGATGGGACAGTAAAGTGGGAGGTGCTGCTACCTGTCTGTCTGAAGTGACTGCCGATGTCCGCACCGCTGTGCAGGAGACGTGGAGGGAGGGAGGGTAGAGAGAGCATCGGAGCTTCACAGTCTAATCTCCCGACCTGATATTTTAATTTTGTATTCAATCAATATATTTTTGGAAAGGGAAACTGTGCGCAAACAGCAGTAGATAAATATTCATTTATAAAAATAAAAAAAAGGGGGAAAAAAGGGCACTTTCTCTGGAGGAAGAAAAAGGGCAGGGGCTCAAGCCCACTTTGATGTCTATGTGTGCACGTGCCTGGTTATGGGATCAGAGTATCTTTTTAACATTATTCTGATATTTTTGTAAATCAGGAGCCTTTTTGTTGAGTTCTTGCCTTCTTGATACTACCACCAGATGGTGCCATAGTCATACATGTTCCAAGCTTACATGCGTTGGCTTTGACTTGTAAATTAGCAACATTTCTAAATGAAAAAAAATGCATTATTTGGAATAATATAACAAATGTGTTTTTAAACATAAAAACACTACATTAACTTCTGTAAGAAATACGTTTCTGATACATGTAAAGGGATTTCGTGATTATATTTAATCAATTAACTGGCCAATATTTAAACATACAAAGTTTTAGATTTCGTCAATTTGGGTATATCCTCTCTGACACATCATAGTTTAACATGCTAAAGGGAAGTGTTTCTAATTGAATGAGTGCTTCATGCAGAAACATGTTATTGGTCTAGAATAGATGAATACCTTATAGAGAAGTTCAGCAAATGTTTTCTGCCTTTTTATTTATGCTGTTGATCAAAAGTAACTCAATTTATTTAAACAGTCCAAACATCTTAGTCCGCTGATCTGCTCATTAATTCTGAGCAATTTACATATAATTTATTAATTTCCTCAATGTTGTTCATGTTCTATGTCCTGTTTTGTCACCCATGTTTCGTATTATGGCTTCATGACAAAACCACGGTGGCTAAGAGGTGCAATCGACAATTACAAAGTGTGAAACACTTTAACAAAGCTTGAGACAAATTTACATTTTATTATAACAAAATTACATTTTATAAAACAAAATGACATTAGCAAAACACTTTTACCAAAGAAAGAACGATTTAATATTAACAAAAACAAACACTTTTACCAAGCTAGAGACAAATTTACAAGTGTCGAAACACTTTAACATTTGCCGAAACACTTTAACAAACTAGAGAATCAAACCGGAAAGGGAATGCCCATCATACCAGAAGTGACGTGCAAGTGATTGACACAAACTTAAGTTTGTTTAGGCGGATATACCGCCGGTACCTATGGACGGTAGGAGTGTGTTTATGGTCGTTAAACAGGTTTTGTCCGTTCTGTGGAAACCACCTGGGCCAAGTGACATGGTTTTGCTCATCACGATATACTTTCTCGTGCGCAAGAGATACATTCTCGTGCTCACAAGAAAGTTACAGGTTCGCCAAATTGGAAGTGGAGCTGTGCCTTTTACACACAGCCTACGCTGTGTTTACCTTCATTAGACAGCTAAAGAGCGACTGCAGGCTGCTTCGTTATAGCCACACACACCTCTACACACACACACACCTCTACACACACACACACACACACCTCTACACACACACACACACCTCTACACACATCAAACTGCCTGATTATTCCCCCTATTACTCGTTTTATGAAGGAGATGTCCGGTCCACAAGGCGCATAACGTGTGTGTTTGTGCTGTGCTCAGTTCCGCTCTGTGTGTGTGTTCGGTGTGTTTGTGTGTGTCCGACACCGGCATTTGTTTTCAAATGACCATGAACAGTAATTTACACACATCTGGCCAACTCCATATGTGTGTGTTCCCAAATGAAATAAATGTGTTTAATCTTAATCTCGATGTAGTGCTCAGTGCTGTCGGAGTGCAGTGGAACACTGCAGTCAACTCAGCCGTCTCTCGCGTTTGCTTGGTCAAATCAGCAGCTCTTCATTTGCAATTAATCGCGCATTTTCATTTCATTTCATTTCATTTCATTTCATTTCATTTCATTTCATTTCATTTCAAACCTTTATTTAAGCAGATTGGTCCCTTGAGATCATAGATCTCTTTTTCAAGGGAGACCTGTACTTTTTGAGTAATACTTGGTTAAACTCCTGTCCTGAGTACAATAATTCATAGTTCATATCCAATACAGGAATTATTGTACTATTGTAGTATTATTATTAATCAAAAAGTACACAGTAAAAGTAGTTGATTGTACTTGTGCTAGTAGTCCAAGTAGTACTTAGTACTGACTGAGTCCAACAGTATCAATTTCATGTAGAACTTTTTGCAAAAAATCATTTTATCCCTCAGCAGAATACATTAATTATTGTACTCAGCACGGGAGTTTGACAGAGTATTACTCAAAAAGTACACAGTAAAAGTACCTCATTGTATTTGTGGTAGTAGTCTAACAAGTACTGAGTCCAACAATACCAATTTTATTAAGAACTTATGACTAAAAATCATTTTATCTCTCATCAAATATAGCAGAAGTGGCATGATTTTGTTCTCAGGAAGGGACTTTGAGAGAGTATTACCCAAAAAGTACACAGTAAAAGTACTTCATTTGTTGTTGGTAGCAGTCAAACTAGGACTGAGTCAAACAGTGTCAGTTTTATTAAGAACTTATGGTACAAATAATTTGTATCGCAAATAAAGCAGAAAAAACATGCATTATTTTACTCTTGTAGTATACTACTAACGTCAGTGCCCCTTCTCGGCGATTACCGTAAAGGCCCGATTAATTGCGCACTCAAAAATGAAGAGCTGCTGATTTGACCAAATGCGAGTGTCACACACACACGCCCTGGTGACCGGACATCTCCTTTATAAATAGAATAATAAGGCGTAATAATCGGGCAGTTCGATGTGTGTAGAAATGTGTGTGTGTGTAGAGGTGTGTGTGTGTGTAGAGGTGTGTGTGTGTGTAGAGGTGTGTGTGGCTATAACGAAGCAGCCTGCAGTCGCTCTTTAGCTGTCTAATAAAGGTAAACACAGCGAAGGCTGTGTGTAAAAGGCACAGCTCCACTTCCTACTTGAAGAACCTGTAACTTTCTCATGTGCACGAGAACGTATCTCTTGCGCAAGAGAAAGTATATCGTGATGAGCAAAACCATGTCACTTGGCCCAGGTGGTTTCCACAGAACGGACAAAACATGTTTAACGACCATAAAGGTCCATATGGTCTATTCGCCAAAACAAACTTAAGTTTGTGTCAATCACTTGCACGTCAATTCTGGTATGATGGGCATTCCCTTTCCGGTTTGATTCTCTAGTTTGTTAAAGTGTTTCTGGAAAGTGTTTCGACACTTGTAAATTTGTCTCTAGCTTTGTAAAAGTGTTTCGCATCTTGTTAAATGGTTTTTTTCTTTGGTAAAAGTGTTTTGCTAATGTAATTTTGTTTTATAAAATGTAAATTTGTCTCAAGCTTTGTTAAAGTGTTTCACACTTTGTAATTGTCGATTGCACCTCTTAGCCACCGTACAAACTGCTGTTGCTGTACATAGTAATGTGAAATGCAGAACAAATCAATTAAACAATGACATAATCCATAATGTTGTGTTTTATTGAACAAATGTCGAGATGCATGAGGTGCTATACAAATGTAATCTATTATTATTATTATTATTATTATTATTCATTTACAGCTTTTATACATCCGGAAATGTATTTATTCTTCTAGGGTTCCAAAAAAAGAAGACACATTTTGTTAAGCTGTAGCTGCTCCGGAGCCTCAGAGAAAGATGGTGATGATGGCCGAGGAGAGCAGCAGGAGGAGCGGACTGCTGCCGGCGGGCATGGCGCTGTTACACAGGTCTTGGGAACAGCACTTAAAGGGATCAACACATAACTTGCTGGGAATGCAACCAAAGCCTTTCAAACCTGCAAGGTGCGATATAAAGAAACTCAGTTTAAACAAGCCACCAAGCAATTGATTTTTTTTTAATGTATCTACCGGTCCTTGGCACAATAAAGGTTGGGAACCCCTGCCTTATGTGGCACAACTTGATAACTGGTGTGTTGTGTTTTGCTTTTACAATATTTTATTGAAAGATTATATGTGACCCGCTCTATCGAAATCAGTCGGAAGTCGCAACGGCTCATTTCAAAATAAACGTGGATTTGCGTAAAAAACTATTTTTTCGGGGTTCGGGTGTTTTGTTTGATTTTAAATAAACAAAGTCTTGGCTTTCAGAATATGAAACTTTTATTTCCAAAATCACACGATAAATACATTTTTTAAGCTTGTAAAGGGAAGATGATAGGCACCTCTCACTCGCAATCTGCTCTTCCGCAGCGCCGCACCCCCTCCCTCCGGCTGAAATTATGAATGTAAGGCATATAGTAATCATAGATAACACGGCAGGGTCCGTTACAGTTTGTTTTCATCTGATTTCAAATAAACAAAGTCTTGGCTTTCAGAATATTAAACTTGTTTCGGCAAATTTAGATGATAAATACAACTTTGAAGCTTGTAACGGCATAATTACAAGCGGAGAACGGAGTAATTTAACGTCACAGCAGTTATAACAACAGCTGGTGTTTCTCGTGAGTGTTTTCCCCGGGAAACAAACACAATATACACAAACGCAAAAATACACAAACACACACACACACATACACACACACACTCGCGAGCTTCCCCCAGACCAGTAATCCAAACGGAAATATTTTCCCTCCGGACTATTTTGATCATTTGCTCCGCTAATAATCAATCAGATCGATGGATTCCAGAGAAGAGGAAACTTTGAAGGCCTTTTTCTCAAAATTATGACTCGGTGACAGTCATTATATAATGTGACATATTTTGCTTAATATTTGGAGTACAAAAACAGTCCTGATATCATTAGAAAGCTAGGAATCTCCTCTTTCCAACAGTGTATACAACTCAAAATGTGTCTCCGGGTCAATGCGACTGATTTCGATGGAGCAGGTCACATATAGTTTTGTTCAATAACTTGCATGTCACATACCCTAGACACCAATTCCTATCGGATGTTATGACATTCGTCCACATTCATTTTATTTGATAAGCTTTTGGATTGTTTCAATTGCATTCATATCAATGACCAAATTAGTCCAAATGAATGCAACATTGTAATATTATTGCATTTTTGTCCACATTCTATTTTTAAATAAAAATACTGCAAATTCTAGTTTAATTTATTTTCAATAGCTTTCATGTCATGTGACTCATTGATTAATACACATAAGATATAATACCTACAGACAAAAATAAAAACACCTATTTGTATTGGATTTTACTTCCTGGATGTTATGAGGCCAAATTGTAAAATGTTCTTCACGAATGCATGAAAATATGACTATTTTTATGAAAGAAACTGAAAGTTTGTCATGGTCCTGGTTTTTGTGTGTTTGTCGTTTCACTTCCTGTGTTTTCCTGCCTGTCTGATTGTGTTGCACTTGTGTTTTCATCTGCCCTCTCCAGACATGTCTTGTCTCCGTGATTAGTCTTGTGTGGTTGCGTCAGCTCCTATAGTCTATCCCTATCGTCTATTCCTTGACCTCTGTGTGAAACGTCACGGGGTTAAGGAATAGTGGATAGGAGAATTCAAAAGGACTTAGGAGAAGAGATGATTCGGCGCCACTCAATGACGTAGTATGCTTGAAATAGTGGCTCTGGAGCAGCTTTACTCGACATTGAGAAACGGCCCGTGGGTGTTTCTCAATGTCGAGGACGCTTCCTTGGTAGGACATGTCTTCCGAGTCAGGTCCTTCAGAAGCGAGGCAAGAATCTGTCCTAGCCTCGGAAAACGAAGAATGGTCGGAACAGGCTAACAGGTGTGCAGGTGTGCGTCATATGGGAGGCCCCGCCTTACATTTTTCGCCAAAGATTTTGGAAATTGGTCCGTGCGCAAAGCATTGTGGGGATTTTAAGAACGCCGAGGATACACATGTGCAGCCTCGAAATTTCCCGCAACGAAGGACGCCGGCCTCGGTAGAATTCCAAGGAGCCTGGAACAGTCCTTTGGCGGGACTCGATGACGTAGCATCCTTGAAATAGTGGCTCTGGAGGAGCCTTCCTCGACATTGAGAAACACCCCGTGTCTCAATTCAGGGGCTGCATCCTTCGGAGGACGCAGCCTATGCGGTCCACGAAGGATGCAGCCCACGTAGACCGGGTAGGCTGGACCGAGCGGCCTACGAAATGAGACGGTAAAATAATAACATTCTGGCAAAAATAAAAAAATCTAACTTGCAGCTGAAAACATTTTAAGAATAGTAGGGCATAATGTTTTAACAATTTTATCAAAAACATTAAAAAAAAGGTTATTACCAAGCATTTTAAGAATGTTTTTAGAGAAAGTTATCCTACCTCAGAAGAACATTCTGAGAACCAAAATAAAACGTCCCGCTGAAGAAGTTTTAAGAACATTAGGGCATAATGTTCTAACAATGTTATCAAAAACATCTTACGAAGGTTATCAAAAACATCTTAAGAAGGTTATCACCAAACATTTTAAGAATGTTTTTAGAGAACGTTATCCTACCTTTCAGAAGAACGTCCAGCTGAAAACGTTTTAAGAATAGTAGGGCATAATATTCGAACAATGTTATCAAAAACATTTGAAGAAGGTTATCAAAAACATCTTAAGAAAGTTATCACCAAACATTTTAAGAATGTTTTTAGAAAACGTTATCCTACCTTTCAGAAGAACATTCTGGGAACCAAAAAAAACTTTCAGCTGAAAACGTTTTAAGAATAGTAGGAAATAATGTTCGAACAATGTTATCAAAAACATCTTAAGAAGGTTATCAAATACATCTTAAGAAAGTTATCACCAAACATTTTAAGAATGTTTTTAGAGAACATTATCTTACCTTTCAGAAGAACATTCTGGGAACCAAAAGAAAACTTCCCGCTGAAAACATTCCTAGAACAGTGAATGGTAACATTCTCAGAATGTTTTTAGAACCAAACATTTCTAGCTGGGTACACACTAAAGGAATTGAAACTTCAGAAAATGAAACTTCCTGTTGTCGTGTTATTCAATAATACACGTGAGTTCAACTGTCACAATTACGTGTCTCTTTATTGGTAGCCTACATGCTAGAACACTCCTAGCTCACATGCCCATTACCATAACATCACATGTCGTCTCCCTATGACGTCCTTGAACCGTGCCCGTAGGGCTTCACTTCATGAACTATATGTAACCCTATGATATTTTGTGTATTACACAACATTAATGCACAACATCATTAATAACCAGTGTTTTTACTCTCTTATAAAACTCTCTATATATATATATATCTCTTAGGCTTCTGGTCCAACCTAGCCGGTCTCACCACGGCTCTCCCAGACCTGGTTCTAGGGGTAGGTGGCAGGTCTTGAGCACCAGGCTCCGGAGGTTCTGCAATACGCTGCTCTGGAACACCTCCTGAATGCTGCTCAGCTGCATCCCTGCTGCTCTGCTCTGACGAGGAGTGGGGATGAGATGATGGCAATTACGCCGGACTGTCCCATGAGGTCCCTCAAGAATGTAGGAGCGCGGCGTGTTGTGACTGCCAATAACCGTTCCACTCGCCTTCTGATCCGTGACCCAAACCTCTTTTCCCGGTGCAAGCCTCTCGAGACTTCTCACTCGATGACGCAGGTTGTACCACTGTGCATCCTTTATTCTCCTCTCTCTTTCTCGCAGAACTACAGCCTCGCTGTCGGGAAGAGCAGGATCCAGCAACGCTGGCAATGTTGGCACCGTCGTGCGAAGCCTCCTCCCCATGAGAAGTTGCGCAGGGCTATACCCGTTCTGTAGTGGGGTGGCTCTGTAAGCCAGCAGAGCCAGATATGGGTCTGCTGCTTTCTTAAGGAGACTCTTCACAGTCTTTACAGCCCGTTCTGCCTCATCGTTGCTCTGTGGATATTTAGGGCTGCTGGTGACGTGTTTAAATCCATACGACTCTGCAAACTCTTCAAATGCCCTTCCCGAGAACTGCGGCCCGTTGTCTGTGACCAGCGTCTCAGGGATACCATGTCGTGCAAAGATGGATTTGAGATGGTGGATTACATCTGTTGATTTTGTGGGTGTCAGCAAAGCCATTTCCACATACCTTGATGAATAATCCACTACCAGCAGATATGACTTGCTTCCCAGCATAAACAAGTCGGCACCCAGTTTCTGCCATGGTCGGCCTGGATATTGTGTTGGCATCAGCGGCTCTTTGGGGTTCTGTCTCTCCTTGCTGCATGTTCGGCAGTTAAGAACCAATTCATTTAGCTGCTGACTTAGCCCTGGCCACCATACAGACTGTCGGGCACGCTCCCTACACTTCACCACTCCTTGGTGACCTTCATGTAGTCTGGCGAGCACATCATTTCTCATTGTTGCGGGGATGACGAGTCTGTCCCCCTTTAACAGTAGTCCGTCCTTTACAGTTATGAACGCTTGTTCCGCCCAGTATTACTTTATGGCTGGTTCGCTGTTGCTGTCTGCTGGCCATTTCTCTTCACACAGCTGCATCACTCTTCCGCACACACTGTCCTTTGCCAACTGCTCTTTTAGCTCTTCCAGGTAAGCCGTGCTTGCTGGCAAACTATCGATAATCATGTCCACATAGATATTCGTGCTCTCGAGCAGAGTTGGTTGTAACGCGTTACTGTAATAATATTACTTTTGTCGGTAACGGAGTAGTGTAACACGTTACTTTTATAATTCAGTAATCACACTACAGTTACTAACATTGCCCCGACACGCGTTACTTCGTTACTTTTATAAATCAGTCATAATCACACTGACAGACAAGAGGGGTTTCCGCCGCAGGTTTATATGTACGTAATCTGCGCGACTTGCGCGTCCACATCTCTACGTGCAGTGCTGCATAAACATGGCTGAGTCAGCGATAACTTTCGAGGGGTGGAGGTATGCCCATTATTTTGAGTTCGTCCGAAGAATAGACAGGAATGTGACGGTGAGGTGCAAACTGTGTCCAGGCCAGAAGCTGTTATCCACTGCTGTAAACACCATGTCAAACCTCAACAAACACCTGCAAAGAACACATGCTAAGGTGAAGCTAATAGCTAAGGACCCCCGAACCCAGAGTGAGGATGTTGTGAGTGCGCCGCCGCCGACTCCGAAGCAGCAACAATTCGAATTTGGAGGACCGGTAACCAAAGCAGAGATGGACAGGCTTGTAGCATCCTTCATAGTAGAGGAAATGTTGCCAATTTGCACAGTGGAATCACCATCGCATCGTTCAGAGATATCAGAGGTGGGGACTCGAGTCACATGACTTGACTCGAGTCAGACTCGAGTCGCATATTTTTGGACTTGAGACTTGCTTGACTAACATTGATAAAAGACTTGACTTGACTTTGACTTGGTATTCATGACTTGAGACTTGACTTAAGCTTGAGACAGATGACTTGAAAGGACTTGACTTGTGAAAATTAAATATTTGCGTTTGTTTTTGTATTGAGATATTACGTTTAGTTTTTTCGAAATGTGATTGGGTGATTATAGCGCCATGCGTGCAAACCTGGCAACCCACTAGTAGGCAGGAGTGTCAGTTAACATGGCAGCGGCTAGCGTTACTCCACAAATAGTCAAGTTTGGATTCAAGGATTATGTTGTCGATGACGCTAATAAGAAGAGAACAGCGGTATGCCGGGTCTGCACTGCAGCATAAAGATCAGTGACAGGACCACCACAACATCCAACTTCATTCGTCACTACAAAAAACCCCACAGAGAAAGGTGCGTGAATGTGTTGTGTTAGCTAGAAAGCTAACGTTAAGTTTAAGCTACGTTAGACTTGGTTTCAAATCGATTAAGCATTGCAAAGAGAAGACAAAACGGTAAATTAACACAAGAACCTCCAAGGGATTCATTTGTACTAACCCTGATACTGACGGGCTGTCAGTAGAGGGAGAGAGAGAGAGGAAAAGAGATGCCTCGTTTATTTCCCCTGTGTTATTATCAGAACTTACTGCAAACTGTTGAATAATGTAGTTCATCTACTTTTAGTAGTTTGTTTAAATGTTTTAATTATGTTGTTTTTGTTTGTAGAAGTGCATCATTCCTTGATTTATTGTAAAATTAATCTGAACTTTTTGATCTGTTATGATGATAAACTGAAGCAATTTCAAAATGAACCCAATTAAGTGAGTTTTAAATCATCCTACTTAGTTTATAAGGAAATTATGAAGAGGAACAAATTAAATGATTTGAAAATGATATCTATGTAGGTTCTGCCTTTTTTAACAGACTTTTTGACTGAGTCCTAGCTATATTGTCTGCAGTTCTAGGGTTAATATGAATCTAATATGATTGTCATCGGTCTAAATTAAATTTCAAATGATTAACTGTGTATGTAATGAAGATCATAGTGTGGGTTGAATCCATTTTCATAACCACTGTCTTTTAACTGATTTAAATGCGGAAACTGGGCTTATTCATCAGAATTTCGTATAACTTGACTTGACTTGCTTGACCTGAGCAATGACTTGACTTGACTTGCTTGACTCTCACCACAGTGACTTGGGACTTGCTTGATACTTGTAGGTCAAGACTTGAGACTTGCTCATGACTTGCACATGTAGGACTTACTCCCACCTCTGAGAGATATACTGCACAAAATACAGAAAGCAGGAGACAGAGGACAGCCATGGTCAGAGCTATCTGGATCAGTCTTATGCGACAATGGAAACTGAACTAAAGAGAACATTTGAAACTTTAGCAGTCTGCGTGATCTGCCTGTAGGGAGGGGCGGGCCTAGACAATTTGCAGCCCTAGGCGAGATTTTAGCTGGCGCCCCCGCCCCCAGCCAGAGAATCGTACAGTAGAAAAGATAAAGATCAATAGAGTATCCAAGGAATACACAATAAAGTAAAATGCTTCAATCTGGTGCACTTTGAGCATAATTACTACTAGATCTATGGGGGTACAACTCTAAAACACCCACATGAAAAAGATCGGTTTACATTTTAATAACCAAATAAGTATGTGAACATAACCAATCACCTACCATAGCCAATAACAAATACATGTAACTTATTTTATTGTTGTTGTTCATCATATCTTATTTTACCAGTTAACATTTATTTATTTATGCATATTTTTGTATCTCTCCAGTTTTAAACGATATTTTTGGTTACTGTCCATGGTATACATTGAAATGATTTCAAACCTGTTTATCCCAATAATTATAAAGGAGTGCCTTGGAAATATGTGTTTACATCAATTGTGATCAAACCGTTTGAGACCCACTGAGATAACTTAGACTAAAGTGAACTATCTAAACACTCAAGAGTCCTTTACCTGTTGTGCACCGACAGAAATGTTATGGGAGTTTCATTTTCATGTTGTTTTATGTTTGTTTTGTCACTCATCATTTACCTGTCATTCCAGGCTTCCTGATTATCTACCTCTTGTGTGTCTCCCGTGCTCATCAGCACCAGCCCCGCCCCTGATTGTTTCCACCTGTGTCTTGTTGTCGTGTGTTTAAATTCCCCAGTCTCCCAGTGTTCATTGTCAGTTTGCCTTGTCTCATGCCTAGGTCAGATCTATGCTCTCCTTGATACCAAGATGTTTTTGTTCCTCACTACGTGAGCGATTTTCTTTTGTTCACTTTTTGTCATCTCATCCTAGAGATTTGATAGTGTTTATTTCTGTTCTTCTTTTGAAAATAAAGTATCTTACAAATACTTTACCTCTGTCTCCTGGGTTGTGCAATTGGGTCCTATACCTTGAGTCAGTGTTGTAGTCAAGTCACCAATTCACGAGTCCAAGTCACTCTCGAGTCACCACTCTTCGAGTCCGAGTCCAAGTCCGAGTCACCCAAGGAATGTCCGAGTCGAGTCCGAGTCCGAGTCATCATTACCTGTGTTTGAGTCCGAGTCCAAGTCTGAGTCACCCAAGGAGTGTCCGAGTCGAGTCCGAGTCATCATTACCTGTGTTCGAGTCCGAGTCCAAGTCCGAGTCACCTAAGAAGAGTCCAAGTCAAGTCCGAGTCACAAGTCTTCATGTATTAATCTTCGTGGATATATGTGTTGAAATGTAGCTGCTCCTCTACATTGCTTTTATCCTGTCATGTTATACTAATCTGTCTATTGAACTGCTGTGAAGCCAGTTTGGTTACAATTCTTGTATTAGGTGCTATACAAATATAAAGCTTATTACTAATATTAATATTATTATTATTATATATAAATAAACTATGTTTAAAATGAGTTACCTTTTAGAGAAGTGATTATATTTGTATGCCAATATTTTCCTATGGTAAAGTTTTCGTTTTGCACTTTTATTTTTGATAGTAATAAGATCGGGACTCTTATTTTGAAGGAACTTTTACCGGTTAAATCGGTTTACTCAGAGCCGTATAATAGAAGGCGCTGGGTTTACTGATAAAGATTTAGGTTGCGGTCGAATAGTCCATTTAGCTTAGGAACCTTCCTAACGGAGTGAAATGACCCGGAAGTCCCTCAGTGACAGCCATGATAAGTGCCGTTCGAATTCTCTAAATTAAAAGGAAAGGAGGTTTCAAACTTCCTTTATAACCAGGGGTGCACATAACTTTTTTAGTGAGTTACTCAGATGAGTACCAGGAGACAGCGTTTGGTACTCACCCCACATGAAGCGTGGTTTTAATAAGTGCAGTCTTCCTCACTGTCCTCCTCAGTGTCTCCTTCACTGTCCTCTATTTACACTTCTTGCATGCTAGATGATGAAGATGCACCTCCCTGTCTCTTTTTAAGCCTCCGATTTGCTTTCTCCAAAACTTGTTGCCAAAACTGTGAAGTCCTTGCATTTCCTGAGGCCAAGTTGAAGGATCAAATACTAAGAAATTATCACATGACTTGTAGTCATATCTGATTTCAGAGGAGGGAAGTAACAAAGTACATTTATTCAAGTACTGTACTTAGGTACAATTTATGCTACTTTGTACTTCTACTCCACTACAGTTCAGAGGTAAATCATGTACTTTTCCTCCACTACATGTAGTTAATACATTTTAGTTACTTCACAGATCTGGATGAATGATGTGAAATATAATCAAGTCTTAAATCAGACTTTAGTTCCACCTGGAGTAAATTCACAAGCTACCCTGCAGTAGCCTATACAAAGTCATTCAAACTAATTTTTAAACACTTTAATGATCAATAATTATAAAACATATCATATACATTATTATGAAATGGACCAATCTGCAAAATGACTACTTTTACTGTCGCTACTTTAACTAGGTGTTGATGATAATACTTTTCTAATTTTACTTGAGTAACACTTCATCCACCTAACCCTGTCTGATTTCAAACTCTTCCATTAACAGCCTGAGTAAGTTTGCAGGCAGCTGTGTGTTTTACTCCACTTTGTTGTAAATAAAACTGCAGCAGCTTGACCACAGAGCGTGAACGTTGTGATCAGCTGATTTTGCGCAGTTCTCCAGTGTGTGCGCGGGGCACAGAATGTGCACAGGGGAGTCTCCCACTGCAGCCAGTTGATGTAGTTTTGGTACAATTCTGTTGTACACACCGACGTTAACAGCAGCCCCGTCTGTGCACACGGCGACCTACTCTGTCGTCCAGTGATCTAAGCCTCTTTCTCCTGTGAAGCTTCACATGTCCGTCGGTTATGTCCTGCGCGGCACAGCCAGCACCCAGTTCAATCAGTCATAGAAAGTCCGAAGATTTTTGCAGGGAGCGAAACGGCAAAGTGGCTGCTTAATGTCTTTGTTTTTTTTTGGACAGGTCTAATAATTTACTCCACTGAGTGTTGACAAGAAACACGTATAGACGAAATATGTGTTTTTGTTTTGATGACCTATCAGGTACGCAAAGGCGCGTTGTGACACAAGTGACGTTACGCATTTCAGATTGTTGCCGCGCATGCGTACCTGCGTACCAGTTATGTGCACCCCTGTTTATAACCTCCTTTAGCTTAGGAGCCACTGGACCTCCCTAACCGAAAGGAGAGGAGAAAATGCTGCCCCACAATGCCTTGCTGCCGCGGCATTGCGGCAACAGTCGGCCGTTCACGGAAACAATCGATTATGACGAGAAATGATATCATGAAAGTTACGGTGCTTATTAAGCATTTTAAAACGTATGTGGTAAGTTGCCAAAGTGCTTTGTTTTGAACGTTCATCAGTATTATAATCAAAAAGAGAAATATGAACGTTCGTTTTTACTGAAATGATCAAATAAAGTCAACATTTCAGTCTTTACTAAGCTGTGTGGGGTTTGTTCAACTTTTAAAAAGATGTTTGAATGGTGATATACTTAAGCAATAGCTCACGACAGGCCGTGGTATATGCTCATTATATCACAGCTAAGGGGCGTGGTTCGGCCCGACGCGAAGCGGAGGGTCGACAACCCCCTTAGCTGTGATATAATGAGCATATATCACGGCCTGAAGTGAGCTATTGCTTTTATAAAACGGTTACCAAGTGTGGCAATATGAAAGAAAAATACACACTCTAATTTAAATAGTTTTTATTAGTAAATAATGATGTTCAAAATAAAATAGTCCCTCTGTTGCCTTCTGCACGAAACATAGTGCGAGGTGGTTGCTATGCAACAACACTAACAACAACTAGCGAACATATTAGACAGAGAGCGTTGATCCATTATTTGGCTATTTATTTACATTAATGTGTATGTTGCCGTTTATTGTGCACCCACTGAAAAACTGTCCAGCATCAGTAGCATAGCTTACGTGGTTACTTGTATAGGCTGAGGTTGTTCTAGGCTGTTGCTTTGCGTGGCGAGAATATTGCTCCACTTTCTCCGGTCCCCGAGATTCGGCTTCCAGTAGCTCTGGAGAGAGCTTTCGCACCTGTGGTCACTAACGGTCATAATTTCTCTGCTTTGTTTCAAGACCCGCATCAGAAAGCTTTTGAATGGTGATCCTTTTCCAGTTGGTCTACCTGCTCTTCACGTAGCTCTACATGTCGTCGTTTAGGTGCTTTTTGTTCTGGAGATAGGCACTCCTCAATCCACTCCTCCATAGTAAGACCCCCCCCCCCCCCCCCCCCCCGGAGGTCGAAGTTAATCTTAAATGTTTTTGCGGACCTTTTTGATTACAGATTTGAAAACATGGTTGCTTGCTTTAAAAGTAGCACAATTCATTATATCAAACCTTGGAAAGTATCTAAATATCCCTGCCCTAATGCCAAAGGAACTGCACACTGAATATGTTTTTGCCGTTTGATGTCTATGTCTGGACCGTTGCGTAAAAAGGAGGGTTTCTGCCCCGTTACTTCTCCGCTGCTTTCTTGTTCCAGTTTGAAAAGCAAACTGCCTGCAGTTTGCTTTTCAGCCCAACTGTATACTGTTTATCTCAGACGCGGAGGGATACTGAGTTGTTGTGAAAAGTAACTTACAATTCTACCCGTGGTATACGCTCAGTATACCACGGCTAAGAACCAATCAGATTGCTTGATTTTACTTGTCCGTTTTATAAACAGTGATAGATGTTAAGGACTAACGTTTATAATAAATACATTTGTATTGCTTTTAAGATCTTTTCATAGTTCATACGTATTGGGATCATTTGTATTAATGTGGACCGGAGGGAGAGGGTGACGAGCATAAGTTTCACTTTCCTTTTTTATTTCAATTCCAACTTTGGTCATGAAGAATATGTTTCTCTGTTGTCCCCGTTCATAAAGCATGAAACAACAGCATCAGAGCACGGTGCAGAGTCTCTAGATGAGTTTACAGTAGTCCCTCGTTCTTATTAAACATCCATGTTGCAGTCCGCTGTATAGAAAACTGTAGTTTCCATAGTTTCCCCACCGCAGCAGGCGCACATTTATGACCTCCGCTGGCGCATCATAAACACGTCGGATAGTGAAAGTGCAGTCGGATTCTCTAAAGTACCGCAGTCTCTTCTCCTAAATCCTTTTGAATTCTCCTATCCACTATCCCTTAACCCCATGACGTTTCACTCCAAGGTCAAGGAATAGACGATAGGGTTAGAACTTAGGAGCTGTTTTTTTGGAGTATTCGACCGCAACCGTAGCCCCAGAAAGCACATGGCTACTTAGCATGCAAAATGACATCATTCTGCATGTTAAGTAGCCATATGCTTCCGTGTTATCGGCTGAATCTTTATGTATTGATTAGATCACGTTACTCTGATGATAGTGTTCAAGACAGCCTATATGTCTGAACTCGATGTTTAGAGTAATGTGTTACGGAGCCTTCTCTTCAATATTGTTTCCACAGAGCATTTTGCGCTGCTCTTTTCCAATGTGGAAGCAGAATGTGTAAAAGCATACAGCACGATGCGGGGTGTGTCTCTAGACATCTTTAGACTGGAATAGCCGGGCCCAGTACGTGAACTCGCCTCGCAGCCGGTGCACACGCCAGGATAGAGGACATCAGACTCCATAGAAAACTTGCTCGAGTCCGAGTCCAAGTCGGAGCGTCAATGTACAAGTCGAGTCCGAGTCATCATGGGGGGAAAAATTCACGAGTCCGAGTCCGAGTCCAAGTCAGCGTACGCGATAATTCACGAGTCCGAGTCCGAGTCCAAGTCATCGTGCGCGAGAATTCACGAGTCCAAGTCCGAGTCGCGTCAATCAGTGCGCGAGTCCGAGTCGAGTCACGAGTCCCGAAAATCGGCACTCGAGTCCGAGTCCAGGACTCGAGTACTCCATCTCTGCCTTGAGTTTCTGAGTTCGTAACATTACCTCACTGAGCTGTAGTTATCAGCCTCTCAGTCTGACAGGAGAGGACTCTCCCTCCACATTATTGTAGAAACATCTTCTTCTTATATCCGTTAGAGCAGCTAGCACCAGATTCTAATAACAACAGCGCTGGTACCGGTGCGCTCTTCTCTCTCTTCCTCGCTCGCTCCCACGCTCACTCGCCCTTTGGCTGTGAGCTGCGGGCGCCTGATAAGCCAACATCCCTCATTTTCATCACTTACAGCGCCCATCGTACAGGGCAAATGAAAAGTGTAACCGGGGGGAAAAGGGTGTTACATTTACTTAATTATGAATATTGTTACATCAAGGCCGAAAATTAGGATGAGCACCAACAGTAAAAAAAAATGTGTTTCCCTCCCATAGCTACCAGCGCAGCGCCTCCCCAGATCTGGCGCCCTAGGCGAACATCTATAACGCCAGTGCTACGGGCCGGCCTTGCCTGCGAGTAAAGTAACGAGTAAAGTAACGAGTAAAGTAACGAGTAAAGTAACGAGTAAAGTAACGAGTTACTTTATGTAGAGAGTAACGAAGTAGTGTAATTTATTACTTTTTTATTTAAAGTAATATGTAATATATTACTTTTATTTAGTAACGACCCCATCTCTGCTCTCGAGGAACTCTTTTTCATCTGGTGTGGAGTCTCTTTTCACAGGTGCACGTGACAGTGTATCGGCCGTCCACAGGCTTTTCCCTGGCACATGTGTGATTGAGTAGAAAAATCAGGCGCATCCGGAAACGTTGAATCCGTGGGGGAAGCGCATCCAATGCCTGACACCCCAGGAGACTCAGTAGAGGTTTATGATCTGTTTCCAGCTCAAAGTGTCTGCCGATGAGAAAGTTGCGAAACCTTTCACAAGCCCAGGTTAAGCCTAAAGCTTCCTTTTCTACCTGTGCGTATCTCTGCTCCGTCTGTGTGAGAGAACGTGACATATAGGCTACCGGTCTCCAATCCTCTTCCCATTTCTGCAGAAGCACACTCCCCAAGCCGTATGATGATGCATCTGCTGAGACTTTGGTTTCTCTGTTTGTGTCATACATGGCTAGCACTGGTGGAGATATCAGAGAGTCTTTCAGATCTTGGAAGGCTCTGGCCTGATCGATGCCCCACAGCCAGCAGTTCTTTTTGGAGAGCAGGTCTCGAAGTGGCTTGTCTCGCTCTGCTAGCTGCGGTATGAACTTCCCCAGCTGGTTGACCATGCCTAGAAAGCTCCTCAGCTCACTCACATTTTTCGGCTCTTCCATTTTCCTTACAGCCTCTGTCTTGCTCGGGTCTGGTCTAATGCCGCTAGCAGTCATCACATGGCCCAAGTATGTCACCTCCTGTTTGGATATGTTGCACTTTTCCACATTCAGGGTGATTCTTTTGGATCTTCTCCAGCACAGCATACAGACGAACGTCGTGCTCCTCCTGTGTTTGGCCCCACACCAGTACATCGTCCATGTGACAGACAACCCCCACTAGTCCCTCAGTTACCTCAGTTGTCATCCTGTTTTGGAAATGCTCAGGGGCTGAGGCTATGCCGAAAGGTAGCCGATTGAAGTGGTATCGGCCAAAGGGTGTGATGAACGTTGTGTACTTGGCTGAGCCTTTTGTTAGAGGTATTTGCCAAAACCCCATGTTTGCATCCAACTTGCTGAATATTTTGGCTCCAGACAGCTTTCTCAGTGTTTCTTCCACTGAAGGTAGAATGTACTTTTCTCGACACACAGACTCGTTCAGTTTAGTTAGATCCACACATATGCGAACAGCCCCTGTCTTTTTAGGCGCCACCACCATGCCAGCGCACCAATCTGTAGGCTCCTCAACTCTGCTGATCACCCCCAGGTCTTCCATGCGGGACAGTTCCTCTTTGACTTTGTCCATCAGTGGCAGTGGAATCCTTCTAGGCGTCTTCAGAGAAAACGGTTGGGCCCCTGGTTTCAGCTTAATGGCATATGGCTGCCGCTGCATACAGTCTTTAGCGTGTCCATAGTGACGTTGTCTAGTCGTGCTACTAGCTTCAGCGCTACACTGGCAGGCCTCTCGAGCAATGCTGTTTGCAAGCGTCGAATGACATACACATCCTCCATAAGTTCTCTCTCTCCTTTCTTCAGCAGCATACTAGCAAAGCCCACTACGTCTAAAGGATTTTTCCCTGGACCCCAAAGTGGCTTCCTTGGCTTTTGAAGTGCTGGTGGATCTTTGTGCTTATAGACCTCTTTAAGTGAGGAATGACTGTAACATCAGCCCCAGTGTCAATTTTGAACTGCACGCTTTTGTTGTTAATGTCAATGTCTGCCATCCACGGATCATTGTCGGCCTCAATGCTGCCTAAGAACAAGCTTTCCTCTTCTTCATTAATCTCATGCACGCTTTTAGCTGTTTTACACACACGCATATAATGTCCCATTTTCCCACATGCATGGCATTTTACATCCTTGGCTGGACACTCAGTCTATGCATGTGAAGGAGAACAACCACAGTTATAACACTTTGCATCATTACCCTTGTTGTATTGTGTCCAGTTGCATCCGTTCAGACAGCCGCTTATCCGTCAATCCGACAACAAGCCTGTCTCGAATGAGTTCATCATGTAGCACGCCGTAGCTACAATGCTCCGCTAGTGCATATAGAGCTGTGACGAACGAGTCCACTGGTTCACCTTCTCCCTGTCTGCGCATATTAAACTTTGCCCGCTCATATATGACATTTTTCTTGACAACGAAGAAGCCTTGAAAGCCCTCCCGCACACCTTGGTAAGTGTCTCTCTGAGCCGCTGTGAGAGTCAATCCACGTAAAATATCATCTGCTTCATCTCCCATGCAGTATATTCATGTGTTGACTTGATTCTCTTCTGAGCTACTGTTCAGATTACTTGCCAGGCGAAATCTCTCGAACCGCCTTATCCATTTGGCCCATTCCTGCGGTCTTGAAAAGTCGAAAGGCTCCGGTGGCTGGATGCTAAACGTAGCACTCGGTCCCACCGCGGGTCGCGCTGCATCTCCGTTAGCATTATCATCTGCCATGTCCACTTTCCTTCCTTTTCACCGTCAATTGGCTCCAAACAATACTTTTTCCGGTCACACTCCACGTAATGTCGACAGGACTTCTGACACCATGTCGTGTTATTCAATAATACACATATGAGAGGCCCCGCCTTACATTTTCCGCCACAGATTTTGGAAATTGCTCCGTGCGCAAAGCATTGTGGGGATTTTAAGACCGCGGAGTCTACTCATGTGCAGCCTCGATATTTCTCCAAACGGCAGTGGCGAGCCGTCAGGGCCCCCTAGGCCCTCTGTGAGGGCCTAAGATATTCAATTTTTTTTTTTTTTTAAACATTAAAAAAAAAAAAAAAAATTTAAATATATATTTTTTTAATATTATTTTTGTTATATTTTTCATTAGTTTTACCGAAAAAAAACTTGATTTAATAAAATAACATTTCCAAAGAAATAAATCCTTCGAATCTGCCTGTTCAGTCTCTGTTTGAATGTGAAGGGTTACATGAAAGAAGCTCGTCTGGCCCTCTCTGCGATTCACAGAGGGCCCGCTATAGTAACTGAACGAGAGAGTAATGTCAAATGACAGTACAATTGACCAATCATATCTTCCCTCTAAATGGGTGGGTTTTATTATCGTGGACTTTATGACAAGTTCCGCCCGCTGTGAAACTTTTCTTGTTTCCATAGCAACAACAACTTCCTGTCAACAGCGTGAACTCGCCTTCAAAATAAAAGCATGCCAAATTACACTTAAGACATACAACTGCAACGAAAGTAACAAACACAATGCAATATCATTTTCAATGTTAAAGAACACAAATTGGGTTCACAGGTGTTGTTTTGTGTGGTAGAGGGTCGCTGTCATTGATGCGTTTTGCACCCTGGGCCGTTGTTTTGATATTCCGCTGAAGTATACGCTGTGACGTAATAACTATTTTTTTTTCTTTTTTTCGAGGGAATTGGTGGGGGTCAGAGGGCCTAGGTATAAAGCTCACGGCTCGCCACTGCCAAACGGAGTATGCCGGGCTCGGCAGATTTCCAAGTATGCTGGAGATTGTAACAGTACTTCGGCGGCACTCGATGACGTAATATGCTTGAAATAGTGGCTCTGAAGCAGCTTTACTCGCGATTGAGAAACACCCTCTGTGATGTTTCGCTCTTTCAAAAGTTGGGCCATTTTATCTTCATGCGCCAATGAGCAACTCTCATAGGAATGAATGAGGCCCCGCCTCCCACGCTTTATCAAGTGTTGCCAACTCCATAGTAAGGAAAGTAGCTATTGGCTGTCCAAAAAGTCACCAGAAGTCCCTAAATGACGTCATCGCCCAATTTGCATATCCTGTAATGGCGGTAAAAAAACGTTCCACCCCCTTCAAGGATCAAAACTTGAAACCATCAGAGTAAATCCAGACGACAGTAGATCAGAAATGTCTCTATTAGAAAAAGTAGAAAGTAGAAATAGTTTTAGTAGTTTTTAGTAGAAATCTCCCTTACAATAAAGGCAGTATGCCCGTGTGTCATCTCCAATAAATGGCTTCAACCATCCTTTAAACTCAGGGTTTGATTCCCACTCCTTTCTGTACTTTTGTAAATACAGTTTACTTAGAGACTGTGACATGATGACCTATGTGGATGTTTAGCTTGTCACAGAGAGTGACTATCTGTGACAGAGAGGCAGAGCCGGCCCGACCCATTAAGCGACATAAGCGGCCGCTTAGGGCCCCGCAGCCACTAAGGGCCCCCAATTTTCACCATTGCCGTGATAAGTATGTTTAATTAATTTTGTTAATATGCCTCGATTGCCTACTCTCAAAGTCATGTATTATATGATTGAGTCAATCATATAATACATTAACCGTGCTTTACCTGAACCTCATCATGAGAGGACGGCAGGATTGTAATTTCCCGTGTTCAGTGAATGCAACAGAGGCAAGGCACCAGACCAACCAGAGAGTTGAATGGAAATACACATCTGTCTTATTGGCTGACAGGTACCTATCCTGTGAGCTGTGACAATGTTTAAAGGGCCCATGTCATGGCCATTTCCACTGATCATAATTCCATTGTTGAGGTCTACTAGAATAGATTTATATTGTGCAATTTTCCAAACTCACATTGGTTTCTCATACAGCATCTCTGTAAACTACGTCTATTCACTGAATTTCACTCTTTGCCTTTAACGGCTCGTTGCAGCTCCAATAGCTCCAGCCCCCACCCTCCCTGTGAGCACAGTGTGCTCTGATTGGTCGGGATGTTGTGAATCGCGCTGAGCTCCGTGGAGGTGTTGTTTCCTTGTTAGCGATACACAGCCAAACACAGCCAAACTCATCCTGAGCACACACAAAGTCACAGCCGAAGTAAAAATAATAAGTTTGGCTTGATATTGAGTAAGAAAAAGGTTGATAAACGCTGTGAGAATGGGTCTGCAGAGAGAATTTCGCCGCGATCCCAACTGTCTGTTATCAGCCTGCAGCCAGGGAGGAGAAATCAGCTGAGCTGCCTGCTCCCTGCACACAGATGTGTGTGTGAGGAAGTCCGTGGATTGGTCAATTTGGACCAATCAGCGGGGGCTTAACGTAACGGCTCCGCGGACTTAACGTAACGGCTCCACGGATTGGTCCATTTCATTCCGGGTACGGCTTGACATCATGCCGTACCCGGAACGAAATGGAAGAATCAAATGGACAATGACGTATCTCCAACGAGGCGTTTTGGGGAGGTATTTTCTGTGTTAGAGTTTTACTCGCTACAGGGTGTACTTTGAGGGTTTGTGACTCTGCACACCGTTTACATGCATAAAAACCTTCATAACACACAAGGGGACGGGTAATAACCGGAAAAGCATGACATGGGCCCTTTAAAATAAACTGTTAGTCGGACTCAGAGTTTTTGAAGATGGACATAAGAACATTTTTGTTCTTAAAAAATACGACAATTCTCAAGTGGTGGCTCACACAACAATCCCAGAGCCACCACTTGAGCCAGGTAAACAAGGTATGTAAATGTCAGTAAACTTCCAAGTTATGCGAACATGTAAGCAAAGCATAAACTACAGCTACGTTGACGTTACTTTGAATTGCGGGGGTAAGCTAAACTGTTAGCAAGTAGCTATAGCTAGCCAGATATATTAAATAAACACTTTGTCATACAATCTAAAAGTTATGTTTTTTAGCGTTACCTGGTGATTTCAAAGAAAGCTCTCTGGAAAATGTTGACTTACTGTTCGACATGAAGCTAGAAGCTACCTTACAGTAGGCTACACAGTTGATCCTGAGTCCTGTCAGTTAAAGTGTTTCATAGTTAGCTTAGCTAAGCATCAACCTAGCACTGAAATATATGGATGTTATGTGACAGTATTTCTGAGAAAAAGTCAGCTGAAATGGTGGCATATTTGCCACTGCTTTACGTGTCGACAGCACGTTTGAACCCTATGGTTTGAACGTATTTGCAGCAGTAAATGTGGCTGTTTGACCACTGACGTTGCCATAACAACACCTGAATTTAAATGTGCAACCTCTTTTTGTGACAGATTTTTGCATGAAATTATAATTCTTCTGAATGATATTCCTATTGACAGCTAGTTTCTATGTGAAAATTAGGAGATGGACAGCCAGAGAGAATAAATGAAAAACAGTTATGAAATACTATATGACAAAACAAGAATACAGTTTAAAAGGGGAGTGATTTGTAAAATATCCATAAAGAAAAATCTGTTTACAGTTCTGTTTCATATGGGTGTTGAGAGATGTATCCATAGATCTCTTAATTTTGCTCTCAAAGTGCACCAGATTGATGCTTTTAACTTCAATATTTAAAAAAAATCTTTCCGGGGGAGCATGCCCCCGGACCCCCCTAGAGGATGTTAGGTCCACGGTGTTTACATGCTTATTTATACAATATGTGTGCTTATGCTAACATCATAAGACAAAAGTTGGTTCCGTGTTGTGTGTAGTGAGAACGTATGAGAGGCCGTCTAGCTCACAACTCATACTTGGTCTTACAAACAATATCAGAATTCCACACATACACCATTAAACTCTTTTATACATATAGCTAAACACTTTTACACGCACAATCATACTCTCTTTCACACACTTTTGTCTGGGCCATAAATCAAACTTACTTACAGACCAAACTGTACTTTCTTAGAAACACTATTATTCCTACTTACAGACAACATCATACTACAATATAATACTCTAGTAGTGTATGCAAGATAGAAAACGTTGTGTGTGAGAAAGAATGATAGTGTATGTGAGAGAGGAATTGTAGTATGTATGAGGGTATAGTAGTGTGTGTGAGAGAGAATGATAGTGTATGTGAGAGATGAATTGTAGTATGTATGAGGGTATAGTAGTGTGTGTGTGAGAGAATGATAGTGTATGTGAGAGAGGGATTGTAGTATGTATGAGGGTATAGTAGTGTGTGTGTGAGAGAATGATAGTGTATGTGAGAGAGGAATTGTAGTATGTATGAGGGTATAGTAGTGTTGTTAATTAACATGCATATTAGCAGTATATTGGCTCTTTATTAGTCATTATAAAACACTTATTAATGCCTTATTCTACATGACCATATTCTACAAGTAATAGACCATTAGCTGAGAGTTTTTCCTCAATAACCCTCTAATTGGTGCTTATTGCAAGTAAGGAAGTTGTTAGGTCTTAATATGCTCAATATGGGCCTAATAAGGCAGTAGTACCACAAGAATAGTAATTCTCCCATAATAACACTTAACAAATATGATATATCCTTATGTAAGAAGACATGAAACTATAAGTGTTAATTAAGTCTAAATAACTCAAAATGAGGTATTTCTATCGAATAATTACATTACATTACATGTTACTTGTTAGACGCTTTTCTCCAAAGCGACTTACATACTCAATACTGTGGACAATTCCCACAGGAGCAATTTGGGGTGAAGTGTCTCAGGGACACAACGACATGCTGACTGCAGTGGGGTTTGAACCTGTGACCCCGATCCAAACCTACACACAACCCACTGCGCCACACGCCTCCACAGAAGAATATGTTCCCTATTTTAAAGTGAAGTCTTGTTCATAACCAATAAGCTAGTAGTTTGACTCTAATTGACCTGAACAGGTTCCCTATTCTAAAGTTGCCTCCTCTTCACACTTTGTAAATACATTATAGCACGCAACTACTGAAATTAACCTCAACAGCACATGAACAAAGTAGGCACATGTTGAAATATCTGTTTTATTAAACCACTAAAGAGAGGTTCAGACACATACCAAAACATGTCAAGTTTCTCCAAGGGTGAGAACACATATGCAGTCTGTATACTTCTTAATAAAAACTGATTTTTAACAGAGTTTATGTATTTGTGATCATACTGTGTGACCTGCTTTACACAATAGGTGTACTGTTCTCTCTATGTGTTGTACTGTCTCAGTGTGAACATAGATTAAACAGCCAGCCAAACTCTTTTGAGAGCCAGGGAATGAGCAGCCATGCTCCTTTATTTAATTATTTGCAGTCCACTGACATTCAAATGGAGTGAAACTATACAAAAAGAAGTTACAAGGCACTTAATGATCTCATACATGCAAGTGTAACATACACAGATTAACACTTAGGACCGCTAAGTGTAAACAAGGTAAATATAGCTAATGCTAGCTGTAGCATATCCCTCCGAAATATGGTCGTAGACTTTACTGATGATTTAGAATTTATTGAAACTCCAGAGTCAACGTAAGAGCTATAAAGACACAAAAATAACAAATACATTTAGGCTCAATCCGTATTAGAATCACTTTAGCATACTACCAAAAGTTAACTAAAAACAGACAGCAAAGCTACAAAAGAGCTTATAAACGAATTAGGACACAACCTACAATTTTATATTATAGTAAATACCAACCTTGTGCCTCTTCGGGGGGTGCTAACATTTAAACATACACTTTATTCTTTACTTTCTCCGTCTTTATAGAAGATATTTCTTTTCGCAGTCATGTTGTTTCCATAGCAACAACAACTTCCTGTCAACAGCGTTAACTCGCCTTTGCGACGTGGGGACAGGCGTGAACATCCCGGTGGTCCCCAGCAGGGAGGAGCGCTGCCCGGCCGCAGGCGAAGGCACAGCGGCGGCGGGTACGAAGTCCTCGGGAGGAAGGAGCCGTGTCCCCGGGAGAAAGGAGCCGTGGACAGGGGAGAGGCCAGACGGGGCGCCGGCCGAAGCCGCCGTCGAGGCGAACCGTGAGCCGAACCGTGAGCCGCGGTTAGAGGTGAGGCCAGGCAGGGTCCCGAAGCGCGCCACCCACGGGCCGATGAAGGCATGGGCGACGTCCGAAACCGTAGAGTCGAGGCGAGACGGGGTCCAGAAGCGCGCCACCCCACGGGCCGAAGAAGGCATGGGCGACGTCCGAAGCCGCCGTCGAGGTGGTGAAAAAGCGAGAGGGTCCACACGAGGCCGACCAGACATGGTCGAACCTCCTCTCAGGCACCAGAAAAAAACTCAAAAGGGTCGTCCTGTCCGCGAACAAAAACAGGTGGGCGAAATAGCGAGAGGATCCACACGAGGCCGACCAGACATGATCGAACCTCCTCTCCGGCACCACAAAAAAAACAGTCGGATGGCGATAGCTGCTAGCTGTCGTGGCTAGCTGTCGTTAGCCGTTGGTAGCTGCTAGCCGTTAGCAGTCGTGGCTAGCCGTTAGCGAGCGCAGCCGGACATGCAGCCGCATGTCCCGAATAAACCAGGCATGGTCGTGTATCGGCTCCATGGAAGGCTTGCTGTCCCCCAGTGCCGAAAAGCCGTGGAAATGGCGAGCGTTGTCTGCGGCCATTCCGGAGGGCGCACCGAGCCACAGTCTGTGTGCACGTGGCAGCCACGGACGTCTCCAAGAATCTCCGGCATTCCGAGAAAAACAGTGTTTTTTGCCGTGTTCGGTTCAGTCTCGGAACCTTCGCGAGACTGATGTCAGGGTCACCAATGTAGTGCCGAGAGAAGGGAGTCGGAGACGGTGCATCGAAGGTGCAAATCTGTACTTTAATGAGCAGCAGGAATGCACATGCTGTCGGGTCGCAGCCCGAGAAGAGAAGAGAAAGCGAAAGGGAGGACACACAGTAGGTACACAGTAGGTACCGTCAACATATGTGTCCGTGCGGAAACAATACCCCCAACCTGTAGTTCCTTGATTTAATTATGTAACCCAGTGTATTAATAAGTGATCACTACACCTTCAAAATAAAAGCATCTAAATGAAAAAGGAAGTTTAAGACTATATAAAACTGCATCGAAAGCAACAAAAACAATGCAACATCCCCTTCAGTCTCACATAACACAAATGGGGTTATTTACACTAGCTGTTCAATAAGCATGTGTACAGCATAGGTGTACAGGCTAGTATGGCTAGCGTGTATGCTAACGCTAGCGCGAATGCTAACGCTAGCGCGAATGCTAACGCATTTTCTCATTGAGTTTAAACATCTCCAAATGTCATCACATAAACACAATACATGTTACTAATCCTTACAGTGTAAGTGTAAGGCTTACACTTACACTTACAGTCATTGCTTTCTGACGGACTTGACCCTTTTACTCTTCAGGTTGCATAGCGAAAATTAGTAGCATTCTACTGCCATTGTGGGCGGTGTCCATCAAACGAAAAACGTAGAGCCAATCAGGAACTGAGAATTTAGTCCAACTTCCTTTTCAATCAAACTCACTTCCTTTTCAATCATACTCTCACACACTCATAACTATTCTTATGCACACACCCTATCATTCTGTTTTATATAACAGATACATACCTATAGTCATTCACATGAACTATTATTACCTCTTAAGCTATTATTCAGCCTTTCATTCACTGCTATTCTGTTTTACATATATGACTATTGTTATTAACATGAAATACTATTCCCTCTTATATAGGTTATTATTCTGTCTTACATACATTGTTTACCGATTACACACATACTACTATCCTCTTTCACATACACTATTATAATGTTCTATTAGATTATAGTTGTTTGTGAAAGACGATAGTGGTGTGTGTACGAGAGTATGATGGTGCGTTTAAGAGATGTTGTTTTTGTGTGTGAGAGAGAATAGTTATTTACGTATGATAGTATGATAGTAAATGAAGGAAGGAATGACAGTACGTTAAAGACAGTATGATACGGTGTGTGAAAGAATCTGGTGGTGTACATGTGAGATTCTGATATGGTTTGTAAGACCAAGTATGAGTTGTGAGCTAGACGGCCTCTCATAAGAACGCGCTAGAGCAGTGGTTCTCAAACTTTTTCTGTCATTCCCCACTTTGAACAGGTGGGCCTTTTCAAGCCTCACCTGTTCCTCATCGCTCCAATAAAATGGTAGGCCAAGCTTAAAATTGTCAAATGTATCGTTCTATAACAGGGGTCTCCAACCTTTTAGGATGAGAGCTACTTTCAAAAAATAAAACAAGTCGTGAGCTACTTTTACTCCTCTTTTTTTGTTTTTTTGCAGTGTATATATTTAGCACATTTTAACATTATGATATGCTGACCTTTAACCTTTGTGTGCTGTTTGGGTCTGTGGGACCCGTTTTCAGTGTTTACTAAAATAACATGTATTCAATTTAATTATTTTAACCTGCTTTATTTGGGGGTGGACCTCCCCTCCACTAGGGGGGTCCGGGGGCATGCACCCCCGTGAAGATGTTTTTTAAAATGTTGAAGTGAAATGCATCAATCTGGTGCACTTTGAGCACAACATGAATTGATGGATACAGCTCTCAACACTCAGATGAAAGGGAGCTGTATACTTTTCAATAATCCAAACATCTTTAGAATATGATCACAACCAATAACAAATCATTTAAACTGGTTTATTCTTATCTTATGTTACCTAGTTAGCATTCTTTATTTCTATTTATGCATATTTTACTAATCACTTCCCTTTAAACTGTTTTTTTTATTTTTTACTGTCCTATAGTACACATTGGAATGATTTCTTACTTTATTTTTTACAACCAGGCTATATTAAATAGATAAAGGTGTTCTCTCTCTCTCTCTCTCTCTCTCTCTCTCTCTCTCTCTCTCTCTCTCTCTCTCTCTCTCTCTCTCTCTCTCTCCTCTCTCTCTCTCTCTGTCTCTGTCTCTGTCTCTGTCTCTCTGTCTCGCTCGCTCACAGAGGCTGTGTGCTCCTCCGTGGCGATGACGGCTTACGTTAAAAAATAATAATAAACATAGACCTATTTGTAAAGTGGGGGGACACAAACGGGATTTCGAAAAGTGTCACGGTTAAACTCCTTATGAAGTGGTGAGGTGCCGCTCCACATTGCTTTTCTTCCCGACTGCAGCGCTGTTGTGTGTGTGTGTGTGAGAGCGATTCACATGTGTGTATGAGAGATTTTTACATATGTCTGTAAATGATTTTGGTTTCAGTTGTGTGTGTGAGCAGGCTCGGATTGGCCATCGGGAGATACGGGACTTTTCCCGGTGGGCTGCTGCCTTCGGTGGGCCGCTGGCTCTGGCATAGGTGGGCCGTGGACTTTCACAGCGCCGCTGCGCCGGTACCGCACCCGCCGCCGCAAACGTTGTGAGGCTCCGGCGGGTGCGGCGCTGTGAAATTCCACAGCCGTTGCGAGTCTCCGGCTGTAACAGTCCACTGCCACCCGCGAGGACCCAGGTTCGATTCCGGCCTGAAGTCCAAATAATTAAAAAAAACATTTTTTTTTAAATCTCCCGTTCATCACGTCCATTCGCGACCCACCTATCACACTCTGCGCCCCACCAGTGGGGCGCGCCCCACACTTTGAGAAACGCTGCGCTAGAGTGAGGGGGGCCCCCAAGCCAAAGCTCGCTTAGGGGCCCCAAAAGTCTAGGGCCGGCCCTGCAGAGAGGCACACACACAGTGGACGAGGTGATTAAGTGACTGTTACATTTAAATCCGGCTCAAAACCAGGACAGCTTGGCAGTTGGCGCATGCACAATTTATTTGCAGTCTCGACCTATGGTCTCGACGCGGGAGAGTGTGGCTGTCTCCTCTCTGCTCTGACTGTAGCTGAGCTGCTGCGGGAGGCAACTGAGCGCCTGTGAGTACTATGGGAGGGCAGAGGGGCTCACGGCAGCACCCGCGGCTCGTTAACTGCAGAACAATACGTGAGTCTCCAAACACCAGAAAAGTCCCTAATAACACCATTACAAGTCGTTAGATTAGTCGTTAGTCGCTTTTGACAAAAATAAGTAGCCGGAGGCTGCGTTTCACTTCTCTTATTTTTCATTTCCTCGCTCCTCGGTCTCGGTCTCACCGGAAGTTGATTTGTCTGCGCCATCTTGAGTAGCGTCCCAATGGCCTTATTTTTGCCGGAGGACCGAGGATCGAGGAGCGAGGAGCGATAATGGAGGAGCTATAATCGAGGAACCACCAGACCATCCTTCGATGAAATCCTCAGATACTCGCCCCGCCCCCTGACTGTGTATCGCTCACTGATTGGACGATGCAGCGCATGCAATGATCTGATGCTTCTTGACATGAGAGCAGTTTCCCAGCGGAGTGAAGAAAACACATGAAACTCACGGGACTCACTCCTCAGTTCATACTGTGTTTTGTTTCAATGAATGCATCATTCAGTTACAAATATGTGATATATCTGAACAACAAAGTGGACAAAAATCATTTCATTCATTTATTGGAAACATTTTCGTGATCGCTTTTTTCGTTTTACATTTTAATTTATTGTCATTTCCATTCAGTCAGTCATTAAGTGCTATTTAACATGTTAATTTGCTACATATCCACACAAACAAACTAAGTGTGCAATCCAATGAATGTTAATCTAACTGGGTTTTGATAGATAACATATCTCTTTTTCTTCTCTCAATTCTTTTATTTATATTGTGCACTCTAATCAATATTAATCAAACTAATATTCGTTTATACATTTTAAGAATGGCGTTTATCTTTTTTGAGAATTAGTTCTTATTTGATTTGATTTATTTGGGTCTACAACAGATGATACAAATGTTTGTGTCAGTAAATGTGTACTAACAGAGGCGAGGGTGTTTGTGAAAATAACGGGGACAGAGCTGGCTGCTGTCAGACGATCAGCTGTGCGGCGTCATCACAAACGGACGTCGCTTCACGTGACGCTCCGGAGGAAAGGACGTCCCATTGCTCTTAAAACTAATTTCCCTTCTTCTCGTGGTTTTCTTGCGTCTCTCCATGCTTCCCTGGTGGGAGGGACTAGTCGCAGGGAAACGACGCAAGTGAGGGATGCAAGGAATCCATTTAACCGAAGTGAAACGCAGCCGGAGTGTTTAACGATGGACCCTGAAAACATACCCGGAAACGTTTTCTATGTTGTGATTGGACTGACGCTAGCTGCGTCATTTACGCGCCTAGGTGACCTCAGCACATGCGCCGCTATGTTTTGAAAACCCGGACAGCCAAAGCCTCTCACTGCATTCTACAGCAATACATGTGCATACAATGATATACTTCATGATGCATCTAATGTAACAGAAAGGTAAAGCATGCCAAAGTCTCTGAAGAAGTCCTGCAGCGCTCAGACCTCCATCAGCAGATACTTCGGAGGTCTGAGCAGCTGCACTGTGCCTCAGTGTGGGACTAACAAGAGTCCTGCCGAGCAGCAGCTCTCAAGGGGCAAGGTGAGGTTTGATTTATTGAACGCATGTTTGGGTCAGATAAACGTAACTTAAATATGATTAGTGACCTAAAACCGTTTGTCCTGCAGAAGAAACTGTCCCCTGGTGATGGTTTTGGATTGCCAACAAAACGAGCCAAACTTTCTGTACAAGACCTGCTGGTGGAGGATTTAAACTGTGAGCCTTCCTCCTTTCAGAGCAATACAAGTGAGTGTGTGCACCTCAAACAAAAAATCCTCACATTTACCCTACACATGTCACTCTCAGCCAAACCCATTCCAGGCAGTTAAACCCTCCTGTTTATGGGAGAGGTTTGGAATTGACATGAGATAGAGCTACTCATCATGTTTAAACCAACAATTTAAAGGTCCCCTATTATACTGTTTTTCATCAATATATTATAGGTCTCAGATATATACAAAACATGTCTCTGAAGTGTTTGGCTCAAAATCCCAAACAAATCATGCATTGCAGCATCCCATAATCCCCTCTGTTTCAAAAGGGCTGATTCTCTGGGTGTTTCTCAATCGCGAGTACACTTGCTTGGTAGCACATGTCTGCCGAGCATCTTGCTTCAGAAGCGAGGCAAGAATACTTCCTGGCATTCGGAAAATGTGTTACCTTGGTTGGTTATTGACTAATGGTTACACAAGCCAAAACAATCGTTATGACATCATAAAGTGGCCAAAATCTGATCAGCTCATTTTCAGACAGGTCTTTATATAAACGGATCAGGACAAAAAGAGAGAGAATCTTTTTTCCTGAAACTTTCAGAATCTCTTTGCACAGAGGGGACACATGTTTATGTATAACAGCAGTGTTTCCCCTACCATTGTATTGGAGGGGCGCTGCGCCCCGCCAACAGAGCCCCGCCAACAGAGCCCCGCGCCCCCCCTGAAATTCAAGGTGTTTAAAAAATAAAAATAAATTATCTATATATTTTTTAAATAATTTTTTTAATGTAATTTATAGCACCAAATTGCAACTAATCTATATCTACTGTCACTTTTCACATTGAACATGTGCTCTTTTATTAAATAAACTAAACGCTTTCATTGTAAGTTGTGAGTTTAGTGTTTTTGACCCTAAGAAACACTGATGCATTAATCAATAACAATAATCCACAGCTCCTCTCTCTGCTCCAGAGGATTTAAAAAACATATATCCCAATGCCACCCCCCCACGCTCAGGCAGCACCCCCCCACGCTCAGGCAGCACCCCCCCACGCTCAGGCAGCACCCCCCCACGCTCAGGCAGCACCCCCCCACGCTCAGGCAGCACCCCCCCACGCTCAGGCAGCACCCCCCCAAAGCAGTACACCTCGGGGAAACACTGAGCAGACATGACAAAGTGGAGTTTGCATAATAGGTGACCTTTAAATCGTTTTGACTAATATGCGTTGATTTGTGTGACGAACTTGATTAATGGCAGCAAATCCTGTGCATCCAGGTAATAATGTATGAATAGGAAAACAAATATTTACGTTTGTGACGTTCTTTTATGGATTAATACTCTTTATAGTCATATTTCATCTGTGTTTCTTGACACTCTAGAGACACCGGTCATATCGAGCCGAGGAGCAGCAGGCCTCTGCTCCTCCACCTTGGAGAAGCTGAAAGGCTTCACCTGCTCGACTGAGGCCGGTGATGGTGCTAGCAGTCTAATCTGTGACGGAGGAAGCAGTATCCGGCCTCCTCAGGATGTTACTGAACAACACAGCAATACAAATAAACTTCATCAGCCGGGAGAGGAGGATGAGGAGGAAGGGGATGTTGAAGAAAAAGGGGGTTCAAGGTTTGCTGCTTCAAAACAGGTAAACTCTAAGTAAATCGTCTGTGTTTATACCAGCATTTAAAAATATTTAGCAATATTCTATTCTTTGCCTGAGCCATATCTTGACATGTAGAGGACACAACAACCTCTAAACAAGGTAAGGTAAGCAGTGTTTCCCCTATATACAAATATGTGCGCCGCTGCTAGGGGGCGCCAGCAGGTACCCAAAAGAAATAAAATATATATATATATTTTTTTATTTTTTTTAATAAAATAATAATAAGTGGCGACCCTTTTTCATTTTTGATTGTTTGTTATGTGGATTTGTAGTATTTGTGTTACTGTATGTTCAATAAAGGTGTATTTTTGCTAAATCTTGAGACATTGCCACTGTATGTACTGGCACATTATGCTGGGCCCACGTGCCTTAGCACCGCTGCTATGACTCCATCCTATCCATCCTAGGGGAAACACTGGTAAGAATGTGTTTACATGACAAACACTCACATCATGATAGAGCTCTTTGCTCAATGGATTGTGGAAAAGAACATCATAATTTCTCTCTGTTAAACAGGTTTTCCCGGCAGACAGGAGAAGGCTTAGGTTTCCTTCAGATAACAAACCAACACAAATGTTTGAGCTGTGAAGAGTTTCTTCATTCTGCTCAGATCTCTTTAAAAACATTATGACACAAGCTTATTTTGTTGTACGTCAATCACCTTTAATTTCATTATTCTATATTTTTTAAGGAGTGAAAGGTATTGCAATTAAAACAACAATAGCACTAAAGTGATAAATCAGCCTAGCCAATAAATGGGCTGATGCGAACTGAATGCAGATAAATCAGTTTAATGTATTCTACACCTATAAAGTTTTGTCATGCCAAATCGGGCCATGAGCGTACAGTGGGGGTCAATTAGAGACACATAGACTCACAAAGTAAAAGCAATACCAGCATTGCTTCTGCCGCTGGTATCAAAAGGTTCCTCTACAGAAACGGCAACAATGTGCTTGAAGTCAATTAGGATCAATGTTTTCATACTGTGGTCACATTTCTGTCATATAACACATTTTAGGGATCTTTGTTATTGTTTGGTTCCAGTATTTTATCACTCAAGGGAAGTTAAGTAAATTTTTTCTCACATATCAGTTGGAAATAAAGAACTACATTCTTTGTGTGGGGAACTGTTTCTACTAAAATGATTTTTATGTCGTCTTTTCTATTGCAGGCGTTCCACTTTTCACAGTTTGCCAATTCAGGAGGAGGGGGAGGGGGAGTAAGGTTTGCAGATCTGAGTCCCCCCTCAGACTCGAACGCCCCCTCAAAGCGCTCAAAGAAAGTGTTCACCCCCCTGGAGCAGCAGGTGATCCAGCTGAAACAGCAGCACCCGGACGCGTTGTTGGCTGTGGAGTGTGGATACAAGTACAGGTTCTTTGGAGAGGATGCAGAGGTGAGAACTGCATCTGTGTTATTATGACGTATGTGGGTGCAAGGTTTAAGATATGCCTGAGAACATTCGAAACATTAACGGCCCGTCCACACAGCGGCGTGCGTTGAAGCTTGCCGGCGTGCGTGTCTGAAACTCGACCAACAACCAATCACATGATTCTCCCGCCCCTGACACACAAGCAGCGGTTTGATTGGCTAGAGCTTGTACTGGCATATGATTCGATTGGCTGACGCTTCTGCAGAGGCTTCAAAAGTTGAACATTGCTCAACTTTTGCGGCGAGCCACGCCAGCAAAGCTCCGCTTCGCTTCCCACAATGCAGTTCGGCAAAAAGTGACGTCACCCCATTCAAAGTGAATGGTGAAGCTTTCAACGCACGCCGCTGTGTGGACGGGCCGTAACTAACATTATAAAAAGAATGTAAAAAAAAAGTACAGTGCTGAAGTTATGTCATAGACATCTAATGTATCTTGTTGCAGAGATATCTACTGCAATTAGCATGCTAATCAGCTAGCCCCAGCCCTTCCTGTCTTGTAATACCACTTGTTCCTCTATAGGCAATATTGAGTTGCTGTAGTGTCAGTCTCAAACATATACAAATATCTCACTGTGTGAAAGTCATGTTTCATGTGGTAGATATTTGTTTCAATGCAGGTTATACGATATTTCCAGGTAATGGTAATTGTCAGGGAATAATTTCTCCCTACATGTTTACCTTTTGCCCTCTGACTTAGCTGACCAACCTTGAGCAGCCTTTATCTCCCATAAGGAGGGGCTGCCCTAGCAAGTTGTTGTTGTTGCCAGTTTATGACCGGGCAACTCTGTCAGAGATAGTTATTGTTGTGGGACACCTGGAACACATCCTTCTCGGGGTGTAGATGACCCCGAGCAATAAGCGACAACAAATGTGATTCAGTGTCCTCAGCTGTTTAGTCTATCTATTGAAGAAGGTTGATTATTACACTCTGAACTAGTTAAAACCTGGAGCTACAAGAGGGTTCTTCAGAATTGATTGTGGCATCTCAACCGTGTGGTCAACTCGTGGCCCGTGCCATGTCTTGTGAATTCTCCGGCCGAAGCTCCAAATAAACCGTCAGTGTTTGCCATCAAAGCTCCAGCTCTCCTCGTGTATCTCTATATAATCTTTGTTTGTGTGAGCAGATTGCTGCAAAGGAGCTGAATATCTTCTGTCACCTGGATCATAACTTCATGACGTGCAGCATCCCGACACACCGTCTGTTTGTTCACGTCCGACGGTTGGTGTCCCATGGACACAAGGTATGAAATATATCTTGCATATATTTCCTATATAGTAGCTGTTTAGAGTTACGTTGTTTCTCAATATTATTGTCCTTATTTTATAGGTTGGTGTGGTAAAGCAGACTGAGACGTCTGCAATCAAGGCCTCAGGAGCCAATAAGAGCGCTCTCTTCGCTCGTCAGCTGAGCGCTCTGTACACCAAGTCCACTCTGGTGGGAGAGGGTATCCTTACTGTGTGTGTGTGTGTGTGTGTGTGTGTGTGGTGGTTGTGTGTGTGTGGATGTGTGTGTGTGTGTGTGTGTGTGTGTGTGTGTGTGTGTGTGTGTGTGTGTGTGTGTGTGTGTGATTGTGTGTGTGTGTGTGTGTGTGTGTGTGTGTGTGGTGTGTGTGTGTGTGTGTGTGTGTGTGTGTGTGTGCTGTGTGTGTGTGTGTGTGTGTGTGTGTGTGTGTGGTGTGTGTGTGTGTGGTGTGTGTGTGTGTGTGTGTGTGTGTGTGTGTGTGTGTGTGAGTGTGTGTGTGTGTGTGTGTGGTGTGTGTGTGTGTGTGTGTGTGTGTGTGTGTGTGTGTGTGTGTGTGTGTGTGTGGTGTGTGTGTGTGTGTGTGTGTGTGTGTGTGTGTGTGTGTGTGTGTGAAGCAGCTTTTTATGTCTCTGTCTTTCTAAAGTGGTGTCCTTGACAGTTTTTCTGAGATGTGAACCCGGTGTGCAGTCTGGGGGGGGTCTGTGGTGACGTGGTGTCGGACCCCCCCGACAGCTTCCTGCTTTGTATCAGTGAGAGCTGGGACAAAGTGAAGAAGCAGCTCACTGTGGGGCTGGTGGTGAGTCTGATCAGTTCATATTCATAAAAACTACAGATGCTCTCAGGCAAGGAGCTGAATCAGGTTCTTCAGTTTAAAGCAAATTCATATTTATAGTTTATGTAAAGATAAGAGAAGGTTTTCATCTATATTTTGTGCACATTTCTTTTGTTTATTTTTATGTAAAGGGTTTGAAATACCACTCTTATTAAAATGTCATCTAATTTCTACATCTCTGTAGTCATTAAGGAGGCTTGGTCTATGCGGAGAAGTAGTGGGTTACTTTAAAAATATGCATACAGTGAGTGGGATGGGAGAAAATTCAATATGATAATTTATGGCCTTCAATGTAATCAAATCTTGATTCAATGATATATGGAGATAAACAAGAAGGCCTATATCGGCATAGACTAATTAGGCCATATGACCCGGACACAACAGTAATAAATAAATAATTGTCAGCAGTCAGAGATTATTTCAAATCAGCTCTCCCCTGAACATCTGTGGTCTTTGACTTACATTTGAGGAAGTGTTATCCCTTCCCTTGAATCAACTGGATTAGCCAAAAGCAGATGTTTCTAATTTCCTATTTTATTAAGAATTAAGAGTATTTCAATTTGTTTCCAAGATAAGGTTTCTAGATTTGTAACTATATCACAAAATACCATAATGGTAATAGAAGATTCTTTAGCCCTGCGCTGATATCAAGAATCAAGTGTTAAAAAACAAGTTAATGTTAATAATCTATCACAGCCGGTTGTAAAATGTGAACTTTGAGTACAAGCTGTACTTCTTTAACATAATCTGATTTAGAAGGAAAGCATGAGTGTGTACATTCAATTTGTGTTTGTGTTTGCAGGCAGTCCAGCCCAGCACAGGTGACGTGTTACTGGATTGTTTTCCTGATGATGCGTCTCGCTCCGAGCTGGAGGGTCGTGTCCTGAAGATCAACCCTGTGGAGATCCTGGTGCCCTCTGACCTCTCAGAGCAGACTCACAGACTCCTGCAGAGCATCGCTGCCGCCAGGTAATCTGCTGTCAGGCCACTAGAGGGCAGTCTGCTCCCATTTACAGTACATGTCACTTGTTAGACGCTTTTATCCAAAGCGACTTACATACATTCAATACTGTGGGCAATCCCCACAGGAACAATTTGGGGTGAAGTGTCTTGTCCAAGGACACAATGGAATGTTGACTGCAGCGGGATTCAAACCAGTGCCCCTGTGATCAGAAGGTCAGCACACTAACCAATGAGCCACAACCTCCCTGTTTAGTACAGGACAGTATGTTCTCTAGTTAACATTTTAGGCACAATGTAAACAGCTTCATGTCCATCCAGGGTAAAATGTTCTATATCTATAAACTGATAGGATAAACAGTTTTAGTTTTTCTATATTTCTTGCTCAGATTAGCTTGTTTTTGGCAGTGTTTCATATGGACATTTTATTTCTCTTGCATGTAGATACAGCACAAACCTCACATAGCCAGCTGGAAAACCGAATCAGGGGGGGTTACTACTTATAGTTTTACCTTTATCCCAATGTTTTGTTCAATGTTTTACCCCAACTTCTCCATTTCACTTCAACTCTGCTTTATATAGTAGCTGCTCTTTTAAAGCACATAGCTAAGTTCACATTCTCATTGTCGGTCCGAATGATTTCAGACATTTGGCAGTCAAATCCATCCAGTGATAAGGAGCATATATGCAAACCAGGTACAACAGGGAGTTGTGAGCTTTTTTGTTGTTACAACCGATGCGCCGATGCAAAAACAGACCTCAATATAATGAATGTAGGCTCCAGTGTTGACCAAGATACCAAACAGAGCTAAACCGTGCGTTTTCTTTTCACAGGCTGACTCACACGGTCAGCAACAGTGACTTTTGAGCTGATGAATTCCAGAAACCTGTTGCCTCTCATTGTGCCGCCATTCAGATCCTCTTTGCTGACAGTCTGCACCCAGCATGTTCACACCAGCAGGGACGGGCTCCTCTGGAGGCTGCCTGTGATTGTATTATGTTCTGAAAATGAAACGAGGGAGTGGGAGGCAGTGCAGTGGATTAGATTAGAGGGGAATAGTTAGATAAATGGGAAGGATCTCTGCCACTTTTTGTCTTTGACTCCTTGAACGTGCACTTATCTCCTTATTCACCTTTTCTTTTTATTCCGGTGGCTTCTTTTTTTCCCTCTTTGTTTAAATTCAATTCTAGAAAATGTGGTTCATTTGTATTCATTCCTCTCGGTCTTTCTCTCTCCCCCTCCTCATTTTCTCACCGTCTATGTGAGTGATTATAGCGGAGATGGGCCTGTAAAGGCCATTCCAATTATTGTGTTTGAACAGCACTGCTCTCTAGCGTTGTGCTCATCAGAGACAAGACTCTTCTCAATTTGCAGCGTGTATCATACAAATACAGGGCAGCTCGGTCTGTTCTGCTCGGATAGAAAATTCATCACATTTATATTCACACAAGCCTGTTACAGATCACCATTACTGTAGACCTTTCACAATATTCTTCTAGGTGATTTTCTTTTCCTCAATGATTTTTTTTTATGCTTCCGACTGAAATGAATGACACTTTAAATGCATAAATTATTTGGAAATAGATGTTTTGCAATGACACATTATATTGCTGTTAATCCCACCCATTAAAAAATCTTAAAGCAAGAGCCACCCAGGCGATTTAGAAGAGGGGTTTTTGTGGCTGCTGACGTTAGCTTCACAGCCTCCGTGTCTCTGGGGTTGGCTGACGAGAAGTGCCCCCTAGCAACGGGATGTATGTGTGTCCATGGAGAGGCAGGTAATGAGTCCCTGCGAGGATGGGAGTATCTTGGTGCAATATTACTTTACTTATTCTCAGCCTGGAGTCATGAGTCAGGATGAGAGCAGTGACATCGAGAGCTGAATGAATGATGCTGTCAACACAAAGGCTCTTGCTCTTTAAGATTTCAAGTCGATCACAGACACTCCGACACACAAAACATAATTTGTGTTTGATGTCTGTATGGATTTAAACGGCCACTCAGGGCTTTGTATTCACCCTACAGAAATAGATACTAATCGAGCGCCTTGATCTGTTTTGCACATTAACCTCTGCCTCTAACATCTCTGCCTTAACCTTTAACATCACTGCTTATGATTGATCACCATCACGAAGGCAAACAAAACAAAACAAATGTCTTATTGTTAAGAACCCACCTCTTCACATCTGCAGTGACACACTAAACCCAGAAAACAAAAGATGTAACATATTTTTCTCATTTGCCTTTCGTTTTGGAATTGTTTTTGTTTTTATTTTGCAAGATTTTGAGATATGTGTGTCAGAGGCATGTTTCTCCGCCAGTACAATGGAGGTGGATGGAGCTCATTTGAGCTTATTGTTGAAAACTGGTGTTTGAAAATCATACAAATATCTGCAAAACTTGCCTTCCCATCCACTACACTCTGTTCTGTGTTTAGTGCTATTACAGTAAACATGTGAAACATTGTAAACATTATTCCTTTTTAACATCAGCATTATAGCATCCTCTTTGTGACCATGTTAGCTTGCGGTTTTTGGCATTAAACTCAAAATACAGTTGCATCAATGCTTCTCTATATTTGAAAGACTATGGTTTATAGAGAAATGTCTTGAGATATCTTGAATTAGCGCAATATAGACATAAATTAACTTGGCTACCTTAGCACAGCTGGATCCCATGGCTGTTGTGTCATGTCATTCAATATCTTGAAGCAACAAAAAAAAAAATCACCTTCTTTTATAGGGGCGGAAAGCAACATAAAATAAAATAATCTAAACGCTACTTACCAGAAGAGCCGAGCATGTGTTTCCTGGTTATTTAAGGGTACATTTTGACAAATTGGTGGCATAAACTTGAATGAGATTTGTTGTTTCCTCGGGCCTCTCAGGGTTTTGCAGAATGCCACACAACACTGCTGTGTCCCTGGATCGATAGCAGCAATTGTCGCTGTTCTCGTAAACCCCATAATATGGTTGAATTGACTGCTTAAATGATTAATGGTTGTGTTTGCACTGAGGGCACAATATGCGGTCTATTGATCACTAACATGCAATCTTTGCTCCCAGTCTTACCAGTGACTGAAGTGAGAGATAATGATTCTTCTGTGTGTGTGTGTGTGTGTGTTTGTTTGTGTGTATGTATGTTTGTGTGTGAGTTTAAGCATTAGGAAGTGGAAGAAAGAAAATGCTCCAGCAGCACTGTGTTCAAAGCCACGTGTTTGCCTTGGTTGCCCTGGCAACAACAGCGGACAAAGCAACCGAGTCCTTGAAAGCAGCAACGCCGAGCAAGTGAATGGAGAAACCGGGAGATGCAGGGAAAGTGTGTGTGTGTGTGTGTGTGTGTGTGTGTGTATCCACTGAATGTGGTTGAACAAAAGGATGGCTGGAACATGCAGTGCTTCTGTGTCTAATTTAACTCACAGACAGGAAAATGATCAGATATCAGAGGTTGTGTTTCCTTCATCTACTCATCTGTACAGTCACAAGCACAACTTAAATCTATGCTGTCCTGTTGTCCTCCTGTAGCGCTCAGGCTGATGACCGAGTGAGAGTTGAGAAGAGGGACAGCGCTCAGTTTGAGTTCGCCTCGGCCATGAACACAGCCACAGAGTTCTACTGCCACGCCCAGGAGAAAGGTGTGTTTGTGCCTCTGGGTGCTTTTTGGTTTTAAATCCTTTACTCTATATAACCCTCAGTTACTCACATACTCTCAATGAGACCAAGACAGCCATTCAGCTCTCACACGCTGGATGTGTGTAAGGAGTGTGCCTGTGACTCATGGCTGTTTTATCTGTGACATGTTTGTGTTTCTGTATCCTTCAGGCTCTCGCTCTCTCTCGAGTGTAGCATCCTTGGAGAGCCCAGTGATCTGCTGTCTGGGGCCCCTCATCCAGTACCTCCAAGAATTCAACTTGGAGAGAGTTCTTAGAAGTGAAAGGTATTTGCACACTCAGCAATGCAGGTTATTGTTTGCTATGAAATCCTTGGTAGAGCTGAAACGATTAGACAGTTCATTGATTAGGTGATTGTCTTCTTTAACTGCTGCTGCCTAACTTGGCCAGGACTCTTGAGAAGAGAGAGAAAGAGATTTTTAATCACAATGAGATCTTCCTGGTTAAATAAAGGTTGAATAAAATAAAATGAAATGGTTTAAATTGTATATTTTTATGTATTGTTCCAGTCACTCATAGATAGATAGGTACACTTTGCTGCTTTTCTTTGTTATGCATACTTTTAAACTGAATCTCCTTGGGTTTTGGACTTTCATTGACTTAACTTACAGTATATATTTCATAAAGATTAAGCTAATGTAATAGATAGGGAAAATAATATATATACCACAATGTTTTTCTAAACTTATTTCAGACTTGATTTAATATCCATATTGTCTCCTTTATACCTGTACAACATTTTGGGGTGACCTCCATTTACAATCCAAGAAGAAAGAGCAGTTACTTTTTCCTAAAATTGCTCTGATTTAAGTTAAAGAAAGCTATTTTAATATTCTAGTCTTCACTATTGAACATACATTGTATTGCTACATGGATGATTATATCATGCAGCTGTATTTAAATATGATTTCTTGCTCCACGCAGCTCATTTCGGCGTCTGTCCTGTGAGTCGGAGGGTATGATCCTTGGTGCGGCCACCCTCAGGAACCTGGAGATCCTAAACAATCAGGTGAAGACACATCTCTGCTGGCAGTCAGTGTAATGAAGGGGTGGAGTCAGTCAGGATGATACATGGTTTACACGGCAACATACTTTATAATCCTCTTGTGTATAATTACTAAACAGAAACATCCACACTTTGTCTTTAGCTGGTAACGACAAATGTGCTTTTTTAATTAAGTTGGCTAAAACCAGGACTGTTTTCAAGTCTTAAGTCAGGTTTCTAATGTGTTATGGAAAGGCATGAAAGAGCACCTCAAAGGTCAGTCAGTTGCATACATTTAAGCTCTCAATTCAATTCAAATCATTAAAATGTTAACTTTGTCTTTTAACCCTCATGGGGGTTTGTGGTTTTGTAAAATGTTTTTACAAATATTCAATGTATTCCTGTGTAATCTATCCCCCTCACAATGAATTAACCCCATATCTGGCATTGTCCCAATTTAGAAATGTGACTTTGTCCAATATTGATGACATTCCCCTCAGCCTTAGCTGTGCTTTGTGTTTGTGGCTGATGAGCAGATGTTAGCAATGTAACATGCTAAACTAAGAAGAGAACATGTTAACAGAATACCTGCTAAACATTAGAGTGTTAATAACAATAGTCATATGGAGCATTTTACTATGCTAAAGTCGGCATTCAGACAGAAAGGCATTTATGTGTTTTGTTTGAGTCAAAGTTCAGTGTCTCTAATCAAGTAAGGTCAAGTCTGTAGGGACTATGAGTTCAGTTGTGCTCTCTTTCTGACGATTGCCTATACCAGGGGTACTCAAACTTTTTTATTAAAGGTCCACTTGTGAATTGTATACCAGGTCTCTGGTCCGGATCAATGCCAGTAAAGTACCCCCCCCCCCCCCCAAGCAGTTTCTTACAGCGCGCTATGCATGTGGGGGTTTCCCGACATGTCGTTGCAGTAAATTAAAGGGTGTTACATGTTGTCGTTGCTGTGGACCTTCTTAATCTACCTTCTTTGGGGGCCCCCTTCTGGTCCAAGCACTTGCCTGCCTTGCCTGTCGGCAAACAGCGCCCCTTTATACACACACACATTCAATACATACATATAGTATGGTGGCTTGAACTAGTGGGAGAAATGGCACTGTTTGTCTGTAGTCAATGCTTTGAACCTCGGCAAAAAAGGCATTAGAAGCATTAGAAAGTCAAGGTAAACTTGCGGTTAACTTGCGGTCTGCAATGCGTGTCACGCTCGCGCACACAAGTAAATATATATGCACGTTCATTCTCACAACGCGTCAGACACAAGAAAATATACATTAATTTACATCAGAATCAGAAATTGTTTATTTTGTATAATTTTTATTTTTTATAATGGGACACAGGGTTCGGTCCGGATTGATTTGCAGTTCGGTCCGGATCCGGATCTTGGTCCGGAGTTTGAGAAGCCCTGGCCTATACACTGAAAGTTAATGCTAAGACAAAAAGGTAATGTTTGTAACCATGAAAACAAACAAAGGCACCAAAGGTACACAAACAAACGTTTTGTTCATTGAAATAAGTATAAATAGTTTACTGGAATGTTTCACCGAGCCTGTATAATAAAAAAAAAAAGGAAGGAATACAAAGTACTTTAGACATCGGTATTTTGTATAAAGTACATTAGTGTGTCTAGCTGCTTTTAGTGAATCATTCAAATGCCTACTGTGTGCATCACAAATGACATATTGCAGTGTTGAGTTCATTTTGACATAGAAGTCAGATGTTCCTCTGTAATTGTTGTTTCTAATTTGGGTTGTGTGTAGAGTTTTGGCTCAATGAGCCCAATTTCTAAACAAGTATAAATATAAAATATGCAGGTCTAGAGCAAGGTCACGAAAGACAGCTGAACAGGTGCATGTCAGGAATCATTTACTGTAGAGTTGTAGTATTTAACAAACTTCAACATGATGTTTGCAACATTTACCTCAGTAAAAAAAGCCTGGAGAGTAGAGAGAGTTTTCCATTTTTATCAAGCTTTTAGCACAAGGGTGTTGACAGCCGCCTAGCTAGAAATGTCATGCAGCTTACCGGCTGGATGGCCACCTTCCAGTGCAAATAGTTTTTATATGTCAAGACTGTCCACATGATGTCTGTACACGTTGAAAAAAATCAGCTGCCAGCGTCGTTGCACACTGTAATGTAATGGATGAGTTAAATTGTCGTTTCTCCGATCACAAGAAAATGTTCAGTGACTGTTCAGACTTGCGTGGGCGACGGCTCAAAAGTTCAGCACGACTCTGCTGCTGTGGCATGTTTGTCACACATGGAGTTCAAGCTGAGTTCAAACCTCCTCACCTGGCTGCTTAAGGCTTCCCTCACCTGCCCATATCTATTACTTCATGTTATTATCCTTCCTGTGTCACAGTCAAATGAAGTCGTCTGTTTTGTGTTTGTGTCCGGTCTTTGGGTGACAGACAGATGGCAGGCTGAAGGGCAGTCTGTTGTGGGTGTTGGACCACACTCGCACTTCATTTGGGAAGAGACTGATGAGGAATTGGGTGAGCCAGCCCCTCACAGACCCGCAGTGAGTACAGGAGACCCTCTGTCCTCTAAAGGAGCTTATCTAGGCTTGACATTCAGTTTCACAGTGCCCCAAAATAAATCTGAACCCTAGGATTTCATCTTCCTAGTGCTCTTTTCCTATGCTTTCACTGAAAGAATAGTCCTGAGCAACAGATGTGAAAGACTACAATGTTTATCATCTGCACTGGTGTAGGTTACAAATAATGTGTATTGTAGGAGTGTAAGAAAATATCAATCCACTTAGGTGTTGTGATATTGTGTTATTGTTTTATGTTTTGAGATACGGAATTGATTCTCAAAACAGAATAACACATTTTGTTTTAGTTAATAGTTAACATGCAAACATTTGTTGTAGACGGTAGCTCAGTATGTTAAAAAAATGCTATGATTTTGATGTTACAGGGACTTTAACAAATACAAATGCAGATTCCACTATGCTGTTTGCATAACACACTTTTTATTCTGATTGAATGCATATGGCCTGTTTTTTTAATTACCACAATATATGCTTACAGTATTGTAATATAATGAATCGTAACCCCTGTATCTTGATATAAATAAATATTGACAGATTTTTGCCAATACACAGCCTGTATATATATATATATATATATATATACAGTATATATATAGTATTGTATATTGACAATATAACATTGTATGCAATCATTTTAGGTTTAATTACCTGGAACGACACATGTCTTTGAGTCACTTCTGCATTATTGAGCTCCAATAGCAAATGTCTTAATTTGAGAAAAATATGAATATCCCTATCATTATGATTAAAATGATTGTGACTATTTTGATATGACATGAATGCAGCATTATTCCAAAGCTGTTTACCATCCTTTGAATAATTCCTTTAATTAAAAGTCAGTGTAGCACAAGGATGTTCTCTAGAGAACTTAAGGCAGCGTTCATCATCTGAACATTTACTTATTGTTCAACCAGTTGAGCAGTGTTTCTTAAAAGAGGAACAACTGCTCTGCGAAAACCCTTAAAAAATGTTCAGGGGGTGATGTCATTAAATAAAAATACAGAAATGTACACACAACACTTTTTCTACAAAAATCTCTGAGTTAATTTATTGCAGTGCCGTTCCACTTCTCTTCTCTGCAACGTAATTCTATTATCCATATTTGGATATTGTGTTGGTATTTTGTGTGTGTGTGTTTGTCCCTCTCCCTCCCACAGTGCAGGGATTACAGTTGGGGATTGGGCTCTGCCCTCAGATTATACAGATAGCTCCTCTACAGAATTGAAACATGTATAAAACCCAGATTACACGCAGTCACACGAAATCCAAGGCACACAGGGCAGCAGCACATGACAACTAAGCCTTACTTTATCTGCTTTTTTCAGTACATTTTTCAGACTATGTTTTTCATAATATTAATTTGTAACCTTTGTGTCTTTGGTACAATGACACTTTCCAGGTTATGTGCTATTTGGATACAAGTTAAATTAATGTTTTTTAACACCAAATACTATTTCTTGATAAATACTAAAATGTTGCCTAGGTTATTATTTTTCTTAAAGTCATAAACACATTAAATACTACAGTAATACACATTTAATCCATCTCCAGAAAAGATAACCTAAAGATACTGTAATCGCTACATTCAAAGCTGGTTGGCTTCAATTAGTTCAGGAAACTGGTAAATCTCAGAAAATGAACATAATTTGTGAAGTTAATTGCTCTAAATTCAAAGTTACACAGCCTTTCAATCAAGTCTAATTCAGCTCCCCAAAATGAGATCTGGTGATGACTGATTGATGAACATTTTCATACCTTTAACTATTTGAATTCCATCTTTTCTATCAACTCTCTGATTTTGTGTGTGATCTCTCTCCTTTCCTTCTGTCTTTCCCCTCATGAACAGGTCTCTCTCAGAGAGGCAGGATGCTGTGCAGGAGATCCTGGAGTCGCCCTCCCTCACTCTAAGTTCCATCAAATCCCTGCTGTCACATCTGCCCGATTTGGAAAGAGGCATCTGTAGCATTTACCACAAAAAGGTAAAATGCAATAAAAGGAACACACTCATCTTTTGCCCCACTGATCATATTGTTTTTTCTACAACTGGTTATCATTAACACAGCATCTGTTGGCGTAGTGACACAGATTAAAACCGTTAGAGAAAAAGATCACAACTACAAAAATCTGGCAAAGGCATCAAGAAGAGCAGACCTCCTTTTCCTGGACGTTATGCATAAAAATGAAAACCAATAAAAATGTTCTCTCCCCGACTCCGTCACCCCCTTCTTCTCTTTCTCTTGCTCTCTATCTGTCTTTCTCTCTCTTTTTATGACATGCATCTTGATTAACAGCAGCGAGCAGTCACCTCATTGGCACTTACCTGATTGTCTGACACAATCTCATTTCCCATCGGATCCATTTTTGAAATGTCAGATGGCTCTTGTGTGTGTATGTCTGTGTGTGTGTGTGATGAGAGTGTGTGTGATAAGTGTGTGTGATGAGAGGGTCACTTTGATCTGAGCTCATGTTCAACTCTTCTAGCTCCTTTTTATATATTGTTAAAAGAAAACGATCAAATGAGAACACACACACACACACACACACACACACACACACACACACACACACAGGGGCCTTGATTGTCATTTAGCCCATGTGTAGATAGATGTGGCTGTGTGTAATGGTCTGTGTCTCTATGGCTCCATTGACATAATGGGAGGGAGGGCATGCTCCTAGTCTCCAGTCGCTCTCTGGGTTCATAAAAGAGCATCTCGGGGGCTGCTGACATGGGGGACCATTAGAACTGCAGCATGTGATTAATGCCATAAACCACTGTCAGTGTGACGCCCATTAACCTTTCAGCACTTGGTACGATACTCTGAAGTCACTAATGGCCATTTGAAGTCGATAAAATCGGAAATATTAGCTATGTTCTGAGCATTGATTAAACATTACCTTGATTGTATCGTAAGTCATATTCGGTTTTATGTTTAAAGCTGCAAAAGAGACATAAAGCTACTATGTTTGAGATGAAGGACAGCTGTGTTTCTTATGTTGTGGATTGTCAGCAATCACTAGAAGAGCTCAAATACAGACAAAATTAAATAAATATTTAGTACCTTTGGTCATCGCCTTTTTATAAGGTGCAGTCTGCGCTTTTAATCCAATACACCTTTTGTCAAATTGAGCCAATCTTTCTCCAGAATCACATACTCCACCTTTAAAGTTTCCATTAACAAATATGTCTTGTTGGAATATCTTAAATGATGAAAGATATCAATAACTTTTAAAAGTTCAGACTAAATCTTGTAGATGCATTTGAATGACATTTGTCTCACATATGTAATGCAGGGAATGGCTGCGATTTGAGCTTTTTGTAAAGACTTGCAGACTGTGCTGCTGCTAATGATAGTGTCTCTCAGAGCGTTGGCTGTAATAGGTCGTCTCTCTTCAAGCTTTGCTGCCAGACCCATCGCTGACGAGATTTAGAGATCTAATCTTTCTGGCTTGCAGACTCCCCCAGTAACACAACACACACAAACATTCACAGAGGGAAACAGAACAAAATAGCTAGTGTTTTGTTGGAGAATAAAGATGCTATTTCCAATATATAGTCATTTTTTCCAACCACGTCCAAAGATTGCTCAAACATTTATCTTCATCAAAAGTAATGCATAACTGTGTGTGTTCCAGTGTTCCACGCAGGAGTTTTACCTCATTAGCAGTGGTCTCTCCCGCCTGGGGCTGGAACTGCAGGCCTTGCTCCCAGCTATCCAATCACAGATCAGCTCTGCGCTCCTCCGAGGCCTCCTATTGGACACTCCTGACCTGCTGGCTCCCGCCCACAGCCACCTCAAGGTGCTCAATGAAAAGGCTGCCAAGTGAGTATCCAGCAGCATGAAACAAAAGTATTTGTTAGTGAAAGAGGAGGGACAAAGTACTTTGCACGAGCAGCAATACAAACAAAGTATTGAGATAATACAGAAAACCAATGGCCTTAAACAAAACATTTTCATTTATAAGTGATGCATTGTTAGAGCAGATTACTTACTGTTGCTTAACAAAGTTGTGTGAAAGTCTTAAAGGTCCCATGTCATGGCCATTTCTACTGATCATAATTCCATTGTTGAGGTCTACTAGAATAGATTTATATTGTGCAATTTTCCAAACTCACATTGGTTTCTCATACAGCATCTCTGTATAGTATGTGTATTCACTCTCTGTCCTAAATGGCTTGTTGGAGCTCCTGCCCCCCCCCCTCCCTGTGAACCCAGTGGCCATCTGCGAGACAGCGAGACACAGCGAAACCCAGCCCGAAACCAGCCTGAAACCAGCCCGAGCACACACACACACACACCCGCAGCCTCGCCACGTCCCGCCGTCTCAGGCGGAGAAATCGGCAGAGCTGCAGCTGAGAAAAGATTGAGTGTGTGTGTGTGAGGAAGGCACTTTACGTTACGTTACGTCACTATACCCAAATACGTCACTATACCCAGGAAGAAAACAATGGAAAATGAGAAATCTCCAACGAGGCGTTCTGGGGCAGCATAGACAGGCCTTTTCTGTGTTCAAGTTTTACTCGCTACAGGGTGTACTTTGAGGGGTTGTGACTCTGCAGACCGTTTAGCTACATAACACACAAGGGGACGGGTAATAACCAGAAAAGATTTTGAATGATCCTAACAAATGGCGATGGTCAATCAGGACAATACATTTTATTTAATTGCCTTTTTGCATTGAGGATTAATCTATACATTTAAAGGAGAAATTATGCTAGAACATTATATAGAACATGTACATGCTTCAATTAAATACAACTGAAAAACTTGGTTTCTTAAAGATGTTTTAAATTAAAAAAACGAATTCTCTGTAAATGGAGGAATTGGTCTATTTGCCTCTTCTATATTGGACTAATTTTATTTAATCGCTAACTCCAAAAAGTTTGATTGCTAAACACTGTTGTATATGGGTAAATCTATAATTAGTTTGATCAAGGTATGTGAAAATCTGAAAAACATCAAAGTACCAACACTGCTGAAGAGGTGGACTGACCAAAATGTTTAATGTCTTAGAAACTCTCCGGTATTGTGTGTCTATCCTGCTAAACATGCATACTATTAACTGTTACTGCTGTCACATGTGGATTCTGTTTTTCTTTATTTGTGGAGGTCGGGGAATAAGACAGAGCTGTTCTCAGATCTGTCCGGCTTCCCAGTGCTGCAGGAGAGGAGGGAGCAGATCCAGACTGTCATCAACGAGATTCAAGACCACCGCAAAGAAGTCCGGCTGACGCTGAAGACCCCGGCACTCGACTACACGAGCGTCTCCGGACAGGAGGTACGGCCTGTGTGTGTTTGAGTCTGAGAGTGACAGACAGGTGGGAGGAGAGGGATTTGGGTGGAAGACTGAGTCACAGAGATGATCTGATGTCTGTGTTTGTGTGTCTGTGTTTGTATCACTGTGTGTGTGTCGGTTTTAATCAAGAATGACGCATTATTTTGACCGTCTGCTCCCGCCTTATTTATCAAAGTCTTCCTCATCCTCCTCTTCCTCCTTTGCCCTCAGTTTCTGATTGAGGTGAAGAACTCGCGGTCGTCCACTGTTCCACCTGGCTGGGTTAAAATCAGCAGGTGAGCTCACTGTTGCAACACACATACGTGCGCACACAAACACAACTGGGATGGACACATCACTTTTATCATTTTTTTTTAATTAAATGATAGTGGCATTTGCTTCTTGGTGTAGGACTAAACATAAATCACAGTTTTATTGAAACCATAATAAGTGCAATATTTGTATTGAAATATTTGTTGAAGGTCAAATATGTGTCTATATCTTTAGTGAATAAGGCATTGTGGTGCTGCAGAGATGTCAAGGTTTACATATCTTATTATACAAACTAAAGAAAATATATCATTCATTTGGTACACTAAAAAACACACTGATTGTTTTCATATTAAGTATATTCTTTTATGTAAATAAATATAATGATGCAAAATGTTACATTGGCTGCAACATTGTGAATCATATTGCAATATCAATCCAAAGAACTGCAATCCTATATTATTTCACTCCTTTGTACGATAATGACAAGATGACATCTGTATTCAGAAAGCAATGAGCAGAGTGGAACTGATGGCTCCTATTAATTTCAATGAGAAACCGTTCACCACTCACAAATCCTTAATAAGGATCAAGAAAATGGTGGATCATTTATGTCTTCAGGCAATGGTCAAATTAAATAAACGGAAAATAGATTATATGCGTTCTTTCGTTTTAGGGCAGCACACAGCTCAAGACAAACCGGGTAACATCTGGTGTAAAAAAACATTTTCTATGTATTTTCTAAACCCTTGCATTCTCTGCTCCTCTCTCCTCTGCAGCACCAAGGCAGTCGGCAGGTATCACTCCCCTCTCCTGGTGGAGCGCTACAAGAAGCTGCTGCAGCTCCGAGAGCAGCTGCTGCTGGACTGCCAGAAGGAGTGGACCAATTTTCTCGAGTATGACACAAAAACAGCTGAACCCAATCTCAAATGAAAAACTGTTAAAAGTTTAACATGTCAGTCTCTGGTTCAGAGAGACGCCTGCACATCTCTCAGCTGGACACAATTATTTTTTCATGGTCAAGTGCATCAACAGTCTGCTCAGAACATAGTATGCACTTACCTTAAATTACACTTGAAAACACTTTCTCTGTCTCTCTCTCTCTCTGTGTCTTTCTCTCTCTCTCTCTCTCTGCAGTCAGTTTGGGGAGCACTATCACACCATGAAAAGAGCTATTAGTCACCTAGCAACCATGGATTGTCTCTTCTCATTGGCTGAGGTGGCTAAACAAGGGGACTATTGCAGGTGATGTCCTCTCATGACGACTGTAAATACTGGTGTGAGAGATTGTATTTGTGTGTGTGTGTGTTTGAGTTTGTGTGTGGGACATTGTGTGTGTGTGGGTGTCCTGTGTCGTGTCCTATAGTCTCAGACAGGCTGTGTGTGGGAGTGTGCACCAGGCTCAGCAGCGTGCTCAGCCAAAACGCCAACATCTCTCCCACTCACTCACAAACACACACACACACACACACACACACACACACACACACACACACACACACACACCCTTGCACTATGTCTTCTTCGATACATTTGGCCATCTCTAGACATGTTTGTGTGAATGTGTTTATTGCATTCAGGCCTGAGGTGTGTGAAGGTCAGCGGCAGATTATGATCAGGGATGGACGACATCCTGCGATTGACTTACTGATGGGAGACCACAACCAGTATGTGCCTAACCTCACCGAACTACAGGTACACACACACACACACACACACACGCGCGCTCACACGCGCTCACACACAGTCCCATTCATAGTGCTTTGAACAAAGTTGAGCCAAAGCACATAAAGACATTTGTTTGCTCACTAACCCATTGAGGCAGCTCTGTAACAAAGTTGTAACAGTACTCACTCACACACACATAAATGCACACTCACATACAGACTTGCATGGCACCACACACACTTCCTCGCACAGAGTGGGTGTAGGTTAATTTTGCAACAGAAGCACAAGCCAATGGGAAGTAGCCAAGCTTTCAATCCACCCACCTCCTCAGCTGTGCAGGACAGCATGCACATATCTTATTCTGTCTCTCCCCTTGCCTTCTGTCTATGTCACTGTGGTTACTCCTCTCCTCTCCTCTCCTCTCCTCTCCTCTCCTCTCCTCTCCTCTCCTCTCCTCTCCTCTTCTACAGGGGGATGGCAGGAGAACTATGATAATCACGGGTCCTAATATGGGGGGTAAGAGCTCCTACATCCGGCAGGTGGCTCTGATCTGTGTGATGGCTCAGATGGGCTCCTATGTCCCGGCCTGTGAGGCCCGTCTGGGCATGCTGGACGGCGTTTACACCAGGTATGAACACAAGCACAATCTACCTGTGAAATCTTAGGAGTTACACCTGGGTAAGGTTGATTTGGACCTTCTAGGTCACATATTACATGATGAAGAAGTCATGTTGAAATGTAATTGTATCTATTAGACTGTCTTGGAGTGCCTTGGAAACATTCCTTATCTTAGCATCATTACAGTTCTATTATGACCAAACCTGAGTTGGTGTTTGTGGTAAAAGTGACTTTCAATTTCGAATATAAAAAACTACAAGGTTTTCCAACAACTTTGAATTCTTCCTTTGCATTAAAAATGAACTTTTAAGAAAATTCAACTGCAAAAACACTGTCCCAAAATGTTTTTGATAGATATTACAGTGAACACATTTTAATGGAACTACTTTCCTCTGAAGAACTTCTGACACAGTGTTAACTTTATTCTTATTTCTTTTGATAGTTTGGTTGAATACACTTCACTATGAATCCTTAAGCCGCTGAATTGGCTTCATAAGGCAGAGTGCATTTCACAGAAACATGATCAATGAGCAATCACTTGATGCAGCTGAACAAAAAAAACAAGTATAGCCTGCTTGTTTATTTTTCTGGCAAGCATGTTAAAGATGAGACAATCATACATTATTAAATGCTTAGAAACAGGTTTAAAAGAATACATAAAGCACATAGGGTTTACCTAATCCATAATTTAATAGTGACACAACGAGCCACTGCGTGTTTTTCATTTTACTCATAAACGGGTGCACAAACGCTCCCAGGAAGTGATGAGTTGCTGAGCTTCTAGCTTTGTCTCCGCCAACAGGAAGACCACAAAAGTGACCATGACAACGCAATTCAGATCATCTTTATTAGTGCAATTAAACAAAAAGACATTGCTTGAGAAAACCTTAGGCCAAAAAAATCACACTTTTCCCCAAAACACCTCATTCACCTTGTTTCACCTTCATCGTCTGTGACAGGGTCGAGTTTATTCCTAGGACTGAGAATAATCCCTTCTAATCCCATTGTGTTCCTCCACACACAGGAAGAGGTGTGTGAGGGAAAAAAAGATTAACAAGAGCTGTTTGACAAGGCCAGCGCTATTGTTCTCTCATAGTTCTGTACGCTGCAGCTCTCCCTATCGTAAGAACTGTGAGACAATAAGGCTTTGTTGTAGGAGGTCTTTTTTCTCCTGATGATGATTGTCCTCATTATGATGAGAGTAGCAGTTAGCTCTGCATGTAGTTTTCAGTTATAGTGAGAAACACAAGCCAATGTAATGTATGGTGTCTGTTATTCTGCTGCTGCAGCACTATGTGATTAGACCTAATGGCTTGCAGATGTGTGTAATCGTCTTTTCTGTGGGTTTAAGCATGTTCTTACGTATTAACCCAGTAGGTGCCAAAGACATGTCAGCACACCACAAGAGCGTGTGTGTTTTAAGGGTAATTAACCTAAAACTTGGAAATCTACTAATCATACTACATATAGTTTATCATCCTGTAACCTAGAAGCAAAATATGTAGATATTCAAACTGATTCAAAATAATCAAAATCATGTAATTTGTCACAGAATAGTGGTCAAGTACTTACAGTACAAAGCCTTGCATCACCTAGCACCTCAGCGACTGCCTTTCTTTTTCTGTTCCAACAAGAACCCTTAGATCCTCCACTGCCCTGCTTTTAGAAATCCCAAGAGTATCACAAGAGAGATCTGGGGAGGCTGCGTTCTGTTTCTTACAGCCCTAAACTATGGAACAGCCTCCCCGTGGATCTTAGAACAGCAAACTCCCTTGAAATCTTTAAAAGCAAAATAAAAAGCTATCTTTTTAATATGGCTTTTAATTTGGGTTAACTTTAAATTCTCACTGGTATCACCAGTTCCTTCAGCAGGAAATCACATCTTTTAGTAGCATGGCGCACAAAATCTGAGAGAAAATCTGTTTAAATTGATCTGATTTGTCTGGCTGTGTTATGCCTTTTACAGTATACTGGCCATTTGATAGAAAGATTACAGGAAAGAAGTGGAGACAGAGAGATCTACGAGTTACTTGCAACACAGTTCTTGAACTAATTATTTATTGAGGATGTTGGGTAGCTCTACTGTACATCACTAGGGTGCCCCAACTAAGGTGCTTTTAGAACAGGATATTTCAGATCAGGATATTTCTTGGGAAGAAATGTGCACAAACCAACATACTTTTAGACTGGAAGTAATTATTGTCAGCTTTAGGTCAGTGTAGAGAAAAAGTGTACTTCAGAAAAGCAATACGTGTTTCCATGTGTGTCCATTGGTTGTTAAGTGGGGTCTATAAACATTGTAAGACGTACATTTTCTTGCTTTTTCTCTGAAAAAAAACAAGCATTTTAAAGAGCCAGTTAATGTCTACAGTAAAAAAGCACAGCCTCACAGAATCCGCTGTCCTCGCTGCCTCTTCTCTTTCTAATTGGGCTAAGATCCTGAGAAGCAAGGCAAGGCAAGGCAAAGTGCTTTACAAAAAATGAAAGACATTAAGAAAATGGCATTTAAAAACAGTCATTAAAAAGCAAAGATAATAAAATAAACATTAAAAGAAAAAATACATAAAAGTTGCAGTGCAGTTTAAGATGTGAATAGTTAAATTAAAAGCAGCGAAAAAAAGAAAAGTCTTCAGCCTGGATTTAAAAGTAGTCAGAGTTGCAGCGGACCGGCAGATTTCTGGTAGTTTGTTCCAGATATTTGGAGCATAATAACTGAATGCTGCTTCTCCGTGTTTAGTTCTGACTCTGGTGACAGAAAGCTGACCAGACCCTGAAGACCTGAGAGTTCTGGATGGTTCATAATATAGCAGCAGGTCAGAAATGTATTTTGGGCCTAAACCCGTGGCTGCTTTATAAACCAGCAGCAATATTTTTAAATCAATTCTTTGACACACAGGAAGCCAGTGTAAAGACTTCAGAACAGGAGTGATGTGATCCACTTTCTTAGTGTTAGTGAGGACTCGAGCAGCAGCGTTCTGAATTAGCTGCAGCTTTCTAATGGATTTTTTAGTGAGACCTGTGAAGACACCATTACAGTAGTCGAGTCTACTGAAGATAAAAGCATGGACAAGTTTTTCCAAATCCTGCTGTGACATTACGGCCCGTCCACACAGCGGCCTGCGTTGAAGCTTCAACGCTTCTGCCCATTCACTTTGAATGGGGTGACGTCACGCTACGCCGAACTGCATTGTGGGAGCGAAGCGTAGCGTTGCAAAAGTTGAGCAATGTTCAACTTTTGAAGTTTCGGCGGAAGCGTCAGCCAATCGAATCATATGCCAGTACAAGCTCTAGCCAATCAAACCGCGTGCTTGTGTGTCCGGGGCGGGAGATTCATGTGAGTTTCAGCCCCCCCCCGCCGGGAAGCTTCAACGCACGCCGCTGTGTGGACGGGCCGTTAGTCTTTTAATCCTAGATATATTCTAGTGATAGTAGGCTGATTTAGTAACTGTTTTAATGTGACTGTTGAAACTCAGGTCAGAGTCCATGACTACACCTAGATTTCTGGCTTTATCTGTTGTTTTGAACATTGCAGACTGAAGCTCAGCGCTAACTTTTATACGTTCTGCCTTGGCTCCAAAAACCATTATCTCAGTTTTATCTTTGTTTAATTGGAGAAAGTTCTGACACATCCAGTCATTGATTTGTTTAATGCACTCACTCAGTGTTTGAATTGGAGCATATTCTCCTGGTGAAATGGTTACGTAAATTTGTGTGTCATCCGCATAATTATGGTAACTTATTTTGTAGTTTTTCATTATCTGAGCCAGTGGTAGCATGTAGATGTTAAAGAGAAGAGGCTCCAAGATGGAGCCTTGAGGAACCCCACATGTCATATTTGTCAACTCAGATGTGTATTTACCTATAGAAACAACGTTTTTTCTGTCCGTTAAGTAGGACTCAAACCAATTTAGAACTGTTGCCGAAAGTCCCACCCAGTTTTCCAGTCTGTCTAGCAATATGTTGTGGTCAACAGTGTCAAACGCAGCACTGAGATCTAATAATACTAACACTGAAGTTCTGCCACTGTCTGTGTTTAAGTGGATGTCATTGAAGACCTTTACAAGAGCAGTCTCAGTGCTGTGGTTTGGACGAAAGCCTGATTGGAACACATTGAAACAGTTATTTAAATGCAAGTACTTACTCAACTGTTGAAAAACTACTTTTTCAATGATTTTACCTAGAAATGGCAGGTTTGATATTGGCCTGTAATTGTTCATTACTGAAGCATCTAGATCAGGGGTCAGCAACAGGCGGTCCGGATCCGGACCCAGACGCCGACCTATATGGACCCGGACCTATAATCAATACATTAACCCTTCTCTTGCGTTTCGGGTCAAAAGTGACCGAATGACTTTTGTTTCATAAATATTGTGTTTTTCATCCAATTGCCTCAATACCTTATGTTATACTCCACACTAGGCCTCTGAACATATACACTTGATGATCACCACTTGCATTGAATTTTGAGTGATTTATTCAATAGTGAAACACCATGATGTTTTCGGTCAGAATTGACCGCCATAGAAAATGAATGGGTATGAGTGTATTATGTTCATCCTGCAGATGGAAAACATCTATACACACACACACACACACACACACACACACACACACACACACACACACACACACACACACACACACACACACACACATACACATACACGCACACACACTCACGTTATGGGAACCTCTCCCTTTCTCGCGCTGTATGATACAATGTATCATACCTTCTCACAGGTGCGAGCTCTGTGCCCCTCGAGAAACACAAACCTCTCACTTTCTCGCGCTAAATGCGCCTCCCTTACTGTCTCTCAAGCAGTTATATTTGTGCCTTGCTCACATTTGACTCATTGACACAATGAGCAGGCGACCGATTAGGCGATTTTCTGTACACATTTTTTTAACCAGATGAAGAGGAGATTGAACCAGATGAAGAGGAGATAGAGGAAGGTGTCTCAGAAATGGAAGACAACAGCGATCCAGACTATGAGCCTACAACAGACCAGGAAGAGGCACCTGAGGGAGAGGCCCCTGAGGGAGAGGAGGGAGAGGCCCCTGAGATAGAGGCCCCTGAGGGAGAGGACCCTGAGATAGAACCCCCTGAGGGAGAGGAGCCTGAGGTGACATTCCACATTTCAATTTTGATGGGGCGATTCTATTTTAACCGCTGCCGACAGGGGGCGAAAGTACGGAGCCCCCTAGGGGACATGGAGAAGAAAAAAAAAATTATTTGAAAAAAAAAAAGAAAAAATGTTTTGCGAGATCTCGCAATACTTTTGCGAGATCTGGCAAAACTTTTCATTTAGCTCAATGTACTTCCTGGTCAGTTCGGCCACACAGAAACCACAACAATGGAGCGGTTCATCGATTTTACTTTGAGCTTGGCCTTAAATATAAAGATATAACATCAGTGCTTGGCAATAGGCACGGGTTTCACATAAGTGAAAGACACCTCAAGAGAACACTCGGAGCGAGGGGACATGCATGTCGCAAAGCATACTATGAGCTGAGTTATTGACAGATTCGAATTTCGCAGATCAATAACTCATGAACATAACGTTGTAAAAATACAAACGACATGACTTTACAATCATAGCAAGGTAGACAACGAGCTACAGAGTCATTTTTATCAGAACAGTACGATACGCGCCGCCATCCGAGCTAAACTTCAAGAATTGGTCACAATCTGCAGCTGGAGGAGGGAGTCTACAAACTGCAACGGGGGTTTTGCGAGATATCGCAATACTTTTGCGATATCTCGCAAAACATATATATATATATTTTTTCAAATACATTTTTTTTCTTCTCCATGTCCCCTAGGGGGCTCCGTACGAAAGAGACGAGTGAGCGATACAGGGAGAGAAACACAGAAGAAGAGATGAGAGCGCGGCAGAGAGAAGCGGAGAGGAAAGTGAGTGAAGAGAATAATTAGCGATACAGGGAGAGAAGCGGAGAGGAGAGTGAACAGGCGTGTTAGCGGCAGACAGGGAGAGACACATAATTACACATGGCGCTCTCCAAGAAGAGGAAAGTGGACAGTGAGAACAGAGCTTTTAACCCTGAGTGGACGGACTCATTCATGTTCATCCTGCCCACTGGGAGCACAGAACCAGTGTGTCGAGACCGTGGCGCTCATTAAAAGTGCCAAAACGCCACTATGAGACAAAACACAAAGTGTTTGACCAAACATTCCCTCTCAAGTCAGAACTGAGGTCACAAAAAATAAGCAGTCTCAGAGCCCAATATGATCAGTCCACCAGGATCAAAATTAAAACTAAATATCGTTCCAGGGCAGGCTAACCGAGGCTAACCAATGAGCACCTGCATGTGTATGAGAATGGCACTGACACCATTTCAGCCCAGATTTACAAACTCCTGGCAGGACAAGCTCCAGCTCAATTCTCACACTGAATTAAAAAAAAGTGAGTGATGGACTGCAATATAAGAGGGAAAGAAAGAGAAACTTTAAAACTGTTGAATTGTTATGATGTGTAAAGACTGATATTGTTCTATAATCGGCTGAAACTGTTAAGTCATGATGTGAAAAGGTTAACAAAGAAAAAGGGAAACTCAAGCTGCTGCTACACTTTATTTGATTTATCTAAAATTAAGCACTTTTAAGATGCACATATTTTCAAAAGCTATTTTATTTATTTTCTCCTTTATTTTTAAATGCAGCCTGGGAGGAACATTACACATTTCCACAGTATTTACTGTATATCTGTATAGTTCAAAGTTAATTGACAATAAATATTGTTGTTTATGAATTGTACTTTCTTTATTTGATTGGCAGTCAGTTGTTGATTACATGCAGACGTTGATAAAGCTACAGGCTACTTCAATATATATCACACTAATTCATAAAGCAAGTTAGACATTTTGATGTTCCGGACCTTTGCATGGGGAGATTTTCTCTAACTGGACCTCGTTGAATTTTAGTTGAATACCCCTGATCTAGATTATTCTTTTTTAAGAGCGGTTTAATGACTGCAGTTTTCAGGGCCTGTGGAAAACACCTGAGTGAAGAGACTTGTTTACTATGTGAAGTAGATCTGAGGCCATGCAATGAAAAACATCTTTGAAAAATCCTGTTGGAATAATATAATAATAATAATAATAATAATACATTACATTTATAAAGCGCTTTTCCTGGTGCTCAAAGCGCTTATATATAATATCAAGGCAGCAGGAGGAGGATTTCAGAAGTTGAATAATGTCCTCTAGGTTTTTATCATTAATCTGATGGAATTGTGTCATGGTGTTTGAATTGATATTAGGTGGACACAGGGACAACACATCTGCTGTAGCTGATGCAGAGGCACGGACTGCTTGTCTGATTTTCTGAATTTTGTCAGTGAAGGAGGCAAAGTCATTGCAGGCCCTGGTGGATAGAAATTCAGATGCTACTGACACTGGGGGGTTTGTTAGTCTGTCAACGGTAGCAAACAAGGCACGTGCATTGTTTTTGTTTTTGGTAATGATGCCAGAGAAGAAAGACTGTCGTGCATTTTTCAATTCCAAATTATAAGCTTATTTATAATAAGCACTCAATCAATTCCCACTGCTGTGTCAAGCGTGATACACGCAGCGGTGGGAATTGCTTCATCTTGTGTGTGTGAGAGTGAGAGGTGTTGTGTGTTTATGAGCAAGAGGGGAGACAGACATGGAGAGCCTCTGAGAGGAATAAGCAGACTTTGTGGGATGGGGGTAATGAGATGGTGCGTAGGTGTCTAATGGGATGTCCTGTCGGAATTGATCCACATGATTGATTATCAATGACGATAAAGTGAATAATCTGGAGATTGGTTTTAAAGCTGTGTGGCTGCCTTCATAACTTTTATTTTCCTGCCCACTCCTCTGCGCTACAGCACTTTTGACAAATATGCCAAACAGTGGTTTTAGCATTATTTGGTGCATGTGTACCATAGTGACCCTGCTGTGTGTGTTTTCTGGCGAGGGACGTGTGTGTGTGTGTGTGTGTGTGTGTGTGTGTGTGTGTGTGTGTGTGTGTGTGTGTGTGTGTGTGTGTGTGTGTGTGTGTGTGTGTGTGTGTGTGTGTGTGTGTGTGTGTGTGTGTGTGTGTGTGTGTGTGTGTGTGTGTGTGTGTGTGTGTGTGTGTGTGTGTGTGTGTGTGTGTGTGTGTGTGTGTGTGTGTGTGTGTGTGTGTGTGTGTGTGTGTGTGTGTGTGTGTGTGTGTGTGTGTGTGTGTGTGTGTGTGTGTGTGTGTGTGTGTGTGTGTGTGTGTGTGTGTGTGTGTGTGTGTGGTGTGTGTGTGTGTGTGTGTGTGTGTGGTGTGTGTGTGTGTGTGTGTGTGTGTGTGTGTGTGTGTGTGTGTGTGTGTGTGTGTGTGTGTGTGTGTGTGTGTGTGTGTGTGTGTGTGTGTGTGTGTGTGTGTGCTGAAGGTTATAGAGCACATTCTTCCATCCCTTCATGGTTGTTATGGAAACAGCTAAAGAAAACTGTGAAAAGGACCTTTAACGACCGTGGACTCGCAGCAGTGATTATACCGTGTGTTACTTGAGGCTTTCAAAAGTTCCTCGCCCATCAAAAATGCAATGAGAATTTATTTTTCAGAAATGTGGCTTAAATAAAAAAAAAAAAAAGGACCTGAGGGTTTTTTGCCAAGGGTCTTGAGATCCAGACCTCGGTGGGTGTTGTACAGTGTTGTGAAATGTTGCATCCAAAATCCACTTGTTCCTCAGAGCTTTTGATCCAAACACTTAAATGATGGACCAACTAATTACTTTGATTTTCTTGCTGCAGAGATCAATTTAATGTTTTTCATGTAGCATTATTCTTTATTTGGATTTCCTTTATCTCTCTACAGTATATCTGGTTGCTAGTCCTCTGGTGTTCCCATGAAATAAAGATAAACTGCACTTTTAAATCACACGGCATCAGTGGAGCAACAAAGGTAAAGCAAATTAAACATAGACATAAAAAATAAGTGAGTTTAAAGTGACTCTGCGAATCAAATAGCCTCAGTACATTACATTACATGTCATTTGTTAGACGCTTTTATCCAAAGCGACTTACATACATTCGGTACTGTGGACAATCCCCACAGGAGCAATTTGGGGTGAAGTGTCTTGTCCAGGGACACAACGACATGCTGACTGCAGTGGGACTCGAACTTGCTATCCCCTGATTCGAAGTCCAGTACTGACAGTAAACAACAAACAGTGGCATATATATGTTTTTGATAATATTGACCTCAGTTTAAAATGAACTTCAAAAATAACATATTAAACAGAATTATTTATTTGCATTAGGAGAAATGTATCAATGGGAAGCCTTCTTTCTCTAGATTAAACTGGATGAAATGCAGAAGGTTGAGAAGGGCTGTGAGGCCAACACTGAACAGGATGCAAATCCTCTAGAAGTATCAGCTGTTCCTTCTAACATTTGATTTTGAAGGTTGTGTCATGTTTGTAAAAGTGAGTTTGACGTTGTGTTGTGGCTTGTTGTTTTGATTGAACACATTGGAGTGTTATTCTAGTCAATCGGAGCAACAAGAGAAATGAGGGCCAGAAAAACACTTGAAATGTGGCTGACAATGTTTTGTTGTGACGTGATGATAAATGGACTCTATTTTCAGAAACAGTGTATTTGGCGGGAAGGCAGGACTCAATGCAGAGCAGCAGGACGCCCAGCTGGTGGAGCGAGTGTGTGTTTTTGCTGTACATCCGCTCATCAGAGGACGCACAGAGTGTGTGAACAGAGCTCTTCCTTTTCATCTCACTCTGTCCGTCCTTCCTGCCACGCAGTATAGATCTGATTGTATTAATTTCCCCTGACACACACGCACTATAAATTGGCTGATGAAATGCAGCAGCATGTGTGCCACGCCCCTCTCCTGTGTGGTGTGTGATGTAACCATGGTAATGTAAGTGCTGCAGGCTCCTGTCGGTAGTTCATTGATAATATGGCACTATATTCAAGGACAAACAGGACAGGAAAGACAGATTTAGAGGTGAGAAAAGCTGACTGGCAGATAGATTTGGCATCTGTGCTCCAGCTGGAGTCCTTGCTCTGTCAGACAGTCTGTATCTGTGCGTCACAGGAGCTCTCAAATGGGCTCTGAGGCTTGTGAAGAATTCAACATGTTGTCGTATCTCTGTAATCGGTAAATCTCCACTGACATTTGTAATCGACAGGTGGCAACGTCAATAATTTTCAAGGTTGTGTTATTCCACAGTAGGAGTCTTTTTGATTTTCTGTCATCAGACATAAATTACCGCTCAGGCGACAGTGTAACAGCATCAACCATAATTGTATCTAGAATTAGTTTATCAATACATGCATTCAGGGATGTCTAATACATGTATTTAATGTGTTGCTTCTCATAGCTGGGCCTAACGCAATACATGTTTTGTATTCTTGTGTTGGATGTTATGGTAGCTGATTATTGTCCATGTTTTTAAAATGAGATGTCCAAAAACCCTATGAGTGTCAGGTGCAGAAGATTTAATCTCTGGAAATACATAAAGAGTGCTAAAGGCCAGTTCTAACAGGAATAATATTCCCGTTTATACTTTTATTTATACAGGCCACTATAACTATAAAATGCTCATGATGACTCAACAGATTATTGGTTTTCTGTTAAACTATTATGGACTAATGATGATGGTTTAAGTGGTGGCATGCTCTTCCTGTGGTCAATCTGAGTACACTGAAATGTGTAACCAATGTCACTTATTTATAATTTAAGGAATTGCGAAGTAGACTTGATTCTTTATCCTGGTTTTTCTTCTTTGTTTTGGTATACAAAAAGAACCTACGGTTGTAGTAGTTACTCTTTGTCACTTTTTTCACACCCGTCCTTTTCAATTTCCCTTTTTCTTACAACTTCGATAGTTTAGGAGGAAGAGGAGGAGCAGCAGCTTCAGGGATTGAAAGATTGTGTGATCTGATCTCAGCATCATAACCTGTTACCCTTCGACTGTTTTCTGATCTCTGATCTATGCCTTGGTCTGTTTATCAGGATGGGGGCTTCAGACAACATCTACAAAGGCCGAAGTACATTCATGGAAGAGTTGACTGAAGCCTCAGAGATCCTTTCTCGTGCAACCGACCGTTCATTGGTGATCCTTGATGAGCTGGGACGGGGCACGAGCACTCATGACGGTATTGCCATCGCCTATGCCACCTTGGAGTACTTCATCAGAGATGTAAGTTTGTGTTTGTTTGAATGGATTCTTTTTACTGATGTCATGGTCACACACACGGATTTAAATATTTTAAGAAGGGAAGAAAAGGGATGAGAGGGAAGACACTGAGAGGACATCTGGGTTACATTGTGGTGCCGAAATGAAAAATAATGTGAAATACTCCCTGTTGTCATACAAACACATAATGTATTCATCCACCTGATTTGTTGGATCTCAACGCAAGCCCAATTAACCATTGAGCCGATGGCCTCGAGGTGTGTGTATGTGTGTCCATGCAACTGTTTGATAGTATGTGGCTGTGTGCTCTGCAGTATGCAGTGATCGTTTGTTCTCCGAGAGAAATATGAGGCTCCAGAGAGGCCTTTAGCAGCAGAGCAGCTCTTGAGAACAGAGCAGGCTTGATCTATAATGTTAATATTCTGGGAAAGAGCAAGCTGCAATGGAAAAGGAAGGAAAGAGAGAGTGATCCCTAGGTACCTACATGTTCAAGGGGTGTTGCAGTGCTGCATGCCTCATTTGACTTACATGAAATATTCACACATTCAAGGCCCATGACGGGTTGTCCAATCTTCACCTTTGCACTCTCAAGGGATCATATGTGTCCGTAGGCGTTGGTGCCTTTTGCTAATGATATGTTTCCTGCTTATTTTTGTCAACCATTGTTAAAATGTTGAGTTTGAAAATCAGTATTGTCCAATTTTAGCAATCGAAGCCAAAGAGAAGAGAGCAAAAGGTGCTGAGGTTTCAGTATTTTACGAGAGAGGCTGGGTGTTCTGCTGGGATTATAAATCCTGCACAGTCAAATGTGTTGCAAAATGTTGCACATCTCCATATTGACAAAACAGATAAGTAGTATCCCCAGAAAAGGGGGGTGCTTGTGTCAGTGAAGGGGTTATTAGTACCCACATTGGAAATTCAATCATTGTTGACTTGCAGTAGTTGTTGGTGCCAATTTATATTAAACAAACAATTAAATACTGTATGCATAGAGCACTCATTATTACAGTTTGACTTGCGTTGTGTGCTTGAGGTTGTGGCATCAATTAGGGCACACAGCTGTTCATTTTCTAAGCTGGTAACACCTGTAAAGTATAATCTACATAAAAATAAGGCGTCCTCTTTGTTTTATGTTACATGTTTTCCATGGTAATCCTATTTGTATCAACATAATTAGTGAACATAAATTGCAAATGTATACTTTAATTTCCACATATTACTACATAGCTCTACAATATATAACAACAATAAACATGTTAAAAATATGTACATACAGTATACAGTAGTGATAAGATTTATATTAATGCTGAAAATAGGATTGTTTCTCAAAATGTACAGTAAAATACAGTAAGGATGCCATTATTATACTTAAAATAAAATGAATCCTTTAAAATGTATGTAATATCAATTGTGACAAATGTATTTAAAACTGCAATTCATATTTTTAATATTGGACTTGTAGACTCCCTATGTTGCTCTTTATTTGCGTGATATGAATACAGACAGTTTACTAATGTTAGCAACATCCACTTTAAAGGGGAGGTTGTGCATTTAGCCTTTTAAGATGCCCTCAAATGGCCTGACATTCCTTTACTGTAGCTTTAAAGGAGAGGTGTCATGCTTTTCCGGTTATTACCCGTCCCCTTGTGTGTTATGAAGGTTTTTATGCATGTAAACGGTGTGCAGAGTCAAAACCCTCAAAGTACACCCTGTAGCGAGTAAAACTCTAACACAGAAAATACCTCCCCAAAACGCCTCGTTGGAGATACGTCATTGTCCATTTGATTCTTCCGGGTACGGCATGATGTAATGCCGTACCCGGAACGAAATGGACCAATCCGTGGAGCCGTTACGTTACGTCCGCGGAGCCGTTACGTTAAGCCCCCGCTGATTGGTCCAAATTGACCAATCCACGGACTTCCTCACACACACACATCTGTGTGCAGGGAGCAGGCAGCTCTGCTGATTTCTCCTCCCTGGCTGCAGGCTGATAACAGACAGTTGGGATCGCGGCAAAATTCTCTCTGCAGACCCATTCTCACAGCGTTTATCAACCTTTTTCTTACTCAATATCAAGCCACACTTATTGTTTTTACTTCGGGTGTGAGTTTGTGTGTGCTCAGGATGAGTTTGGCTGTGTTTCGCTATGTATCCTAAACAAGGAAACAACACCTCCACGGAGCTCAGCGCGATTCACAACGTCCCGACCAATCAGAGCACACTATGAACCAGAAAGACAACTCTGTTTCCACCATTTTATTGATTGATCATTGTGATTGTATATCTCCACAGTATTGACTAGGTCTAAGATTTCCAGAACAGGGGGCTGGAGCTTTTGGGGCTACAACGAGCTGTTAAAGGCAGAGAGTGAAATTCAGTGAATACACGTAGTTTACAGAGATGCTGTATGAGAAACCAATGTGAGTTTGGAAAAATGCACAGTATAAATCTATTTTAGTATACCTCAACAATGGAATTATGATCAGTGGAAATGGCCATGACACCTCTCCTTTAAAACTTGAATCAGGAGAACATAATAGTTTTGCATATCTGCCAAGCTGGACACCAATGCCGATATATCAATGATAAGTTCTCCTATGGATTGCAGTCTGCAAGACGCACATAACAAAACTAAAACATGCTTACAAATGTAGCTGTACAGAGGTCTAGTTTTCTTTACAGCTGTGTGGTGAGTTGTTGTGTGTGAGCCCTCCAGGTTGTAGCTTCTCTGGGGAAAAGGATTTAACAACTCACATGTTCCACCCTGACCTTGGTGAACATTACATTTTGCACTTTAGGAACTTTGTTTTCCTGGCTGTAGTAAATAAGCACCTCACCAGCTATTGTAACGGCTGATGATGCACAAACTGTTGATCCTCAGTTTGGGGCATCCTGTAGTGGGAGGATGAGCGCCAGGGTGCAGCTCCCCCTTTGGTCCTCACTGTCAGATCCCATTGATGTCGTTTTGCCACTAGAATGTCCTTACTCTCTCACTGATGCCTTCAGGGTAATTTTCCAAGCTGTATCCAATCTCTGACAGCTGGAATTTGTTTATTTTCTGTTTTCCAAAGCCTGAGTCAAAAAGCTCCAAATTGCCCTGAGGTTCCCCTTGTTCAAATATAGATGAATAAACATTTATCTTTGAAAACTCCTTCCAGTGATCGTGTTTTGCCAGTTCCGCATTAATGGACAGAATCTCAGGGGTTATGTAATCCTGCTGGAAAACATAGAACGCAAATGTGTAAGTAGCGGCTAATGCAGCAGGCAGCTGCTGCAGGAAGGAGCTCTCTAACTACCTGTTGTATAACACCATTGATTTGTTAGAAAAGCCTTGCTATTAAGAAAGACACAAACAAGAAGTTATGCTTTGCAGCAAAAGGCCTTTTCAGTACAGGCAGACCTGCAGAGTCTTTAATGGTCTCTCCTCCTCCTCCTCCTCCTCCTCCTCCTTTCCAGACTCAACTGCTCACGTCAAAAGTCAGACTACTCCTCCTTTGACTCGGTTGTTATAGTAACACACCTTTCCCTGTCCCCTAGCACTCACCTGAGAGGTAGTTAAGAATGTAGATGGGTTTCATAACACCACTCAATAAAAGAGACAGCCTTGACGCAGGAAGAGAAAAAGAAACAGAAAAGCAGAGGAGAGGAGAGACGATCACGAAAAAACAGGAGCTGCTTCTGTCAGAAGTTGCTGGGTTTTAATGTGAAATCAATCACGACCAGCACGCGGTTTGTTGCTTCAGTACGTGTTTCATTCTCATTCTAGCCGTGATGTTACCTCATACTGTCCTCTTCTTTAGCCATTACTCACTCTCAGACTCACTTGGACTCTCACTTTTATTCACACCAACAGCAGGTCCTGCCGTTAGCTTCACACAGAGCTCATCACTACGCATCGCTCTCCACTTGTACAATGACTCAGGCCTGAATGTGACTGCAATAACATTGTAATGCTGCACTGTATACACAAGCAGAATCAGGCCCAGCTTTACACCTTTTACCCTCACAGGAGAACTTGTACTCACTAAAACTTACTTTTGGTTGCACACTAATGGGTACATTTTCAGTAGGATGTTTCGCTCCGTGTGGGCGTTAATGGTCTGTTATGCTCACGCTGATGCACAGAGCTCCTAAGAAGACCCACGTGTGCTCCACTGCACTCTGCACTGCTCCGTTTCTGCACTGTTATACATACTGCACATGGGGAAGATACATGTCAGTTTGCTTTCAATTCGTTGTGATTTCATTCCTTTGTATTTTTCAGCTCTTGCATGTTCAATGGTGAGAATTGTGTTTCTCCATTGCATGCCAAACATGGTTTGGAGTGTGTGGGTGGGGACCACAGACAGGGATATAATAGAATCAAAATGGGAAAAGTTACAAGATGATACAAGAAATTAGGGCTGTGCAATTAATCGTATATTAATCTCGATTACGATTTTGGCTTGCAACGATTACGAAAACAACGTAATCGAAATAAAACGATTATTTTTATTTAAAAAAAAAAATAAATGTACCGGTAATTTTTTTTTTTTTTTATTGGTTTTTCAGTTGAATTATACTTAAAGTTCCGGGTAATCAACTGTTCGAAACATTTTTTTCAATAAATGAATGTTTTCAAAGTAAATGGATAATCGTTTGTAATAATCGTGATATCAATTATTGACCAAAATAATCGTGATTATGATTTTTGCCATAATCGCACAGCCCTACAAGAAATATATTTTCTACCACCGATTTATACTTCTATGATTGAACTCAAATCATAAAATACTGGATAATTTAAGCCCTTACCATTGCACCCAGGATATATTTCTATTCAAACAGAAGACTAAATATAACCTAAAGAAAAGTTTAGCACTTATGCACCCATCATCGACCCTTACTCAAATAAACTAAGCCACTTAGAAAACAGGATTAAGTCTCAGTCAAAGTCAGAGGTCAGTGACACACATGCAGGCATCAATTCCATCAAATCTCTTCCTGTCACACACTCACACAGCACCTTGGTAAGAGCCTTGTTAGTTGTGAGGTGAGAACACAAAGGGTGTCTACTTGAGTCAGAATTGGATTTGTGTCTAACAGGATAGATAGAAGTAACAAGACAGAGACACAGCAAGAGTGGAGTTGACAACTGCAGCCTCTGGATCAGATTTTCGAGTGGAAGCAAACCTGTGTCTTCAACAACATATCTCTACAGGTGTACAGTGAAACAGACAGCAATTTGGAGCTGATAATCAGAGGCATATAGGAGAGGAAGAGGTAGGCAAGGTGACAAGATACGGAGAAAGTGTTATCCGGCGGCTTGTGACCGAGAAACCTGAGATGCTGTTTTGTCTGAACCTTCGTGTCCAGTGAGCTGAACACACACCCTGTCTCTTCTGGACTCAGCCTCCTTTATGTTTGAGCGCTCCAAGCATTCCTCTATCTGTTTATAAACATGCAGAACATTTTAGCTTACATTAGGAGTGGATATTTATAGATGTTCCTCTTTTTGTCAAGTCCCAGACTGCCACTATTCATAAGCAGTGAGGCAGAGCAATGTTCCAAGACTCCCTCACCCCGTTTTAACAATCTTCCAATCATATTTTTTGGTCTATATCATAATGATAAAGATCATACACGCCATTTAACCTGCATCGTAATTCTCCAGCATTTTACTTGATCTTCATCAGTTTTCATTTTCCTTATCAATTAACTGAAAGCTGCACTCATCTGTATTTTTAAGTTTACATGTTTATAAAATGATGTTTCTTGTAGTGGAAAACCTGCAAAGAATAATGAAATTACTTTTTTTAATAGTGATACATACAGGACAGTAACACATATTCAAATTAACGCTAATGTTGCGTCTTATCTGTATCACAAACAATGGCTTATTTACAATGTTCACCACAAAGAAACGAAAGGTCAAAACATCAAATATGGTCTTTAAACTGCTTCTTCAATTGAACCAGACATTTAAACTTCGATGTGCATCTTGATTTAAACGATTATGTTATCTTTTAAATTGCCATGAGGAACTTTTGTAGTTACCGACTAATCGATTAATTTACTAATTGTTTCAGCACAGATTTCATCAGAACATGGGGCTCTGCAGAGCACAGCTGTCAGCTCACCCAAGGGTGGTCTTGTAATGAGCTGCTATTAGCCCCTAATCAGACCATTAGCCAGGCTGCAGCCTCCCTGTGACACGCTCCGTTTGTTTTTACCTTTCAGTGTAGGTGGACAGGAATGATTGAAGTGGCATGCTTTTGTGAGCGTGTGTGTTTGTGTGTAGTTCTCTGTTCCTTTGTTTGAAGCATGTGGGAGTCTCCATGCACTTCTCTTTCAGAGGGAGGTATTACCAGTGACGTCTGACCTTTCTTAGACCGAGCGGTTAGCGGACGATCTTAGAGCCGGCCGAGTCCTGCAGCGCCTGTCTGCTGCGATGATGTAAGACTCAGGCCTGCCTCACCATGAGAGCTCATACACAATTTATAATTGTCTTTCATCGTCAGGCTCAACTACTATTATAACGTTAGTTTTTGGGATATTTAATCAAGCATTAGTTTTTTTGTTTCAACATTTTGTTTTCAACTCATAATCACTTCTTTATTATGTTATTGCACACTCCCTACTGCCATTCAGTTGTGATTGGGCAGTTAGATTAGGCAGGAAAAGGAAACACATTTGTTTTATTAAAGATCTCCCAGCGGCTGTCCTGAGAGAGAAGTGAAAAAAATGTTGGCACATGTATTTGAGAGAGAGGTAGAGGGAGTAACCCCCCTGCTTTCTATAATGTTAAAGTCTTAACCTTAATACCAGATTTTGATCATGTAGTCTTTGGGTTGCCCCTAGGCCTAAAAGAGATTAAGGAATACAGAGAGGAGGCAAAGTGCTTTTAATGTTGCTACATCCCCCCCAGGATGTGTGCTGTTCATAGTGAACAGCAGAAAAACAGACTGATTGACTTTAGACATCCTTAAGAGAAAGAAAAAACTAAAGACTGATGCGAGGAAAAAGTGACATAATGCTGTATGTATGTGTTTATGCTGGTAGTAATATTCACAAAGGATGTCTTCATGTGTTATTAGCTCAGCACGCTGCAGGGTACAGAGGCGGCTAAGCACACTGGGACACAGTAAGATAGATAGAGATGGTCTTCTTTGAGTTTCTCAGATACTTTTGCTCAGTTGTGGCAACGCAGACAGGGTTACATAATGCAACATTTGTTATTAGGCACACCATTTGGTATATGTATCACTTTGTCTTCTTTGTCTTTTGTCTTTCTGTTTTTTCCCCCCGCCTACTACAATTACGTTTTTGCAGAAATTCATGCTCCCTCTGGGATGAATTGCAATGAATTAGGTGATTTCTTTCCATGCCACAATCAAGTCACATTCTCTGTCTTATCCAATAGAATATCACAGTGGTTGCCAAACTTAATGTCATTCTATGTCTACTTGTGATGTCATTGTAACAGACTGCATACTCGTCGTTATATATATATATATATATGTATCAAATATCATAATCAATAAATGTTGTTTAGCAGAATTATTATTTTCCATTACCAAGTCATTTTCATTTAAATCTCATTACTCACTGTTGAGATCCAGACCTACAGGTCAAACATCCCTGATCTAATTTGTTGATTGCATCGTGTTTGTTTAGACATTCATATTCCCTGCTGAGATTGGGGATCCCCGACTTTCATTTTAAGGACAACTTAAAGGTTGACACTAGATTCAAGTGAAGTATGTCGGCAACTATGGTGGTTTATTCGATATACATATATTTATATCATATACAATGTAATGGAGTCTATCATGCCACCTCAGGATGAACTGTAATAACTCACGTGCTGCCGTAACGCCACCATTAAGTCAAAATGACTGTCATTGTGAGCAGGAGCCTTGCAAAGCACTATAAACTACTACACTTGTTAATTTTGTGGTCTTGTTTATAAGAATGTTTCGGTTTCATTACTGTGTTTTATGTGACTTTGGCTCATTGATTGCCATGTGTGATCATTATTCAATGAACATGATCCTGTAACACCTCGTAATAGAATAGAACAAAAATATATCTGCGATTGGGTGTTTGAACAGATGATGACAAATACAACTGGAGTATTTACTTCAGTTTTCAACATGATTTTGTTGTCTGCATTATGTGAAAAGTTTTCATTTTTCACAGGCACCCTGCAAAACTGGTGAGTAGGAGGGAAGGTGGTAGTTGTGTTGTCAATAAAACCAGACATAGCAGGCAGAGGGCTACTACATGTGATATTACTCTACAGCCTGTACTTACTTTCTCACTTTTACCTACGTCTTGATTGTAGGAAACAACACAAGTGACAGGCTTCTCAGAAAGGCCTCTAAAACAGTGACTGATTTGATGAAATTACTTCCTTCCTCCTGTTTGATTCAACCCCTCGGCTGTGAATTTTTTCTTATCCAATGTGAACACAATGTACAGATCACATATCACCTGGCTGATCCTGTTTATGCAGTTGTTCCATACTTCAACATCAAGAGCAGTATATTGCAGTGTATCTGGCAGGCTTTTAGACCTAGCATCAACACTGCACTCTGCGTCCTTTTCTTAGGTGAAAGCCCTCACCCTGTTTGTGACCCATTACCCTCCTCTGTGTGAGTTGGAGCGGGTGTATCCTGAACACGTGTCTAACTTCCACATGGCTTTCCTACTCAATGAACCTGACATCAACACTGACGGTATGCGTGTGCCCATTGTTGTGTGTATTTCAAAAATGATTTCAACGTTTTTATGTCACGGATTGTCGGTTACATTTACATGAATCTTACTTTTTTTTAATCATAATCACGTTGCACTTGCTGATTTTTAACTTGTTTATCTATATATATGTGCATATGCTGACAGACGGAGAGGTTCAGCCAGAGTTCATCACTTTCCTCTACCAGCTAACTGAAGGAGCTGCAGGACGGAGCTACGGTCTCAATGTCGCCCGATTGGCTGACATCCCAGTCCCTATACTACACACTGCTGCACGCAAAGCTCGAGAGCTGGAGAACACGGTCAACGCCAGGAGGTACAGCAAACACGAATACACGTACAAATCTTATCATGAAGGCAGTTCTTTTATCTTTACTCCTGATGTTCGCCAGGTGAACAGAAGAAAAATATGTGGTTCTGCCTTTTTTGTGCTTGAGCGCCTTAAAACACCTTTATGATATAAACACAAGTTGCATTGTGGGAAATGTAGGACTTTGGAGCCTGACCCATATCAAAGAGTAAAATTCAGCCTCCTCTGCTTTGATTTCTACTTTCAAGTCCCCCAAGATTATTCCAGTTTAATACTTCCTTTAAAACCTCTCAAAATAAACCGTTTTCCTGTGCAAATGGAGCTTTACTGCTTATAAAAGAGATAACTCAAGAAAGCTCTGCTGACACTATACTGAATGTTTATTTAAACTTTAGACTCACATGAACTTGATTTAATTTTGTGCTAAGACCTTTGAAGCAATAATAGTGGAAAATCAGACCGCTGAAAAATGTGGCCTCTTTAATTCTAAGGGATGGAATTCCAGTTTTAGCTGCTTTTAGTTTAGGTTACTTTGGCTGCATCTCACTTCGGTTAAACAAAATTCTTGCGTCCCTCACTTGCGGAAGGAAACCACGAGAAGCAGGGAAATGAGTTTTAGGAGCAATGGGACGTCCTTTCCTCCGGAGCGTCACGTGAAGTGACGTCCGTTTGTGATGACGCCGCACAGCTGATCGTCTGACAACAGCCAGCTCTGTCCCCGTTATTTTCACAAACACCCCCGCCTCTGTTAGTACACATTTACTGACACAAACATTTGTATCATCTGTTGTAGACCCAAATAAATAAAATAAAATAAGAACTAATTCTCAAAAAAGATAAACGCCATTCTTAAAATGTATAAACGAACATTAGTTTGATTAATATTGATTAGAGTGCACAATATAAATAAAATAATTGAGAGAAGAAAAAGAGACATGTTATCTATCAAAACCCAGTTAGATTAACATTCATTGGATTGCACACTTTGTTTGTTTGTGTGGATATGTAGCAAATTAACATTTTAATAGCACTTAATGACTGACTGAATGGAAATGATAATAAATGAAAATGTAAAACGAAAAAAGCGATCATGAAAATGTTTCCAATAAATGAATAAAATGATTTTTGACCACTTTGTTGTTCAGATATATCACATATTTGTAACTAAATGATACATTAATTGACAAAACACAGTATAAACTGAGTTGTGACTCCCGTGAGTTTCATGTGTTTTCTTCACTCCGCTGGGAAACTGCTCTCATGTCAAGAAGCAACAGATCAGTGCATGCGCTGCATCGTCCAATCAGTGAACGATACACAGGCTGCGTCTCACTTCTCTTATTTTTCATTTCCTCGCTCCTCGGTCTCGGTCTCACCGGAAGTTGATTTGTCTGCTGCGCCATCTTGAGTAGCGTCCCAGTGGCCTTATTTGTGCCGGAGGACAGAGGATCGAGGAGCGATAACGGAGGAGCGATAACCGAGGAACCACCAGACCATCCTCGGGTGAAATCCTCAGACACTCGCCCCGCCCCCTTACTGTGTATCGCTCACTGATTGGACGATGCAGCGCATGCACTGATCTGTTGCTTCTTGACATGAGAGCAGTTTCCCAGCGGAGTGAAGAAAACACATGAAACTCACTGGAGTCACTCCTCAGTTTATACTGTGTTTTGTTTCAATGAATGCATCATTCAGTTACAAATATGTGATATATCTGAACAACAAAGTGGACAAAAATCATTTTATTCATTTATTGGAAACATTTTCATGATCGCTTTTTTCGTTTATACATTTTAAGAATGGCGTTTATTTTTTTTGAGAATGAGTTCTTATTTTATTTTATTTATTTGGGTCTACAACAGATGATACAAATGTTTGTGTCAGTAAATGTGTACTAACAGAGGCGGGGGTGTTTGTGAAAATAACGGGGACAGAGCTGCTGTCAGACGATCAGCTGTGCGGCGTCATCACAAACGGACGTCGCTTCACGTGACGCTCCGGAGGAAAGGACGTCCCATTGCTCTTAAAACTCATTTCCCTGCTTCTCGTGGTTTCCTTGCGTCTCTCCATGCTTCCCTGGTGGGAGGGACTAGTCGCAGGGAAACGACGCAAGTGAGGGACGCAAGGATTCCATTTAACCGAAGTGAGATGCAGCCACAGTAAGGGGGCGGGGCGAGTGTCTGAGGATTTCACCGGAGGATGGTCTGGTGGTTCCTCGATTATCGCTCCTCCGTTATCGCTCCTCGATCCTCCGGCACAAATAAGGCCACTGGGACGCTACTCAAGATGGCGCAGACAAATCAACTTCCGGTGATACCGAGACCGAGGAGCGAGGAAATGAAAAATAACCGAAGTGAGACGCAGCCTTTGAAAATGTTGATTCGGCAACATAACAGAAGTTTTATAGAGTCTTCCTACAGTAAAGAGTTGCAGCTATTACCACCTCTGGTAATGTCGGACATTTAGCATATATTGTATTTAAATGTTGCTTCAAATGCAGACACAGGATAGGCTTTCAATAGTTCCTCGTTTTAAATTCTGATTTTAAATTAATGTTCTTAATCGGGTCTAATTCCATTTTAATTAATCTAAATGTGCTGGAATGGCTAATTTAGTCAACTTTGTCACATTCTTGTAATGGAATATTTTCACCCAGGGGGTTCAAATCTCATTATCGCTATTCTAAGTATTAAGATGAGCAATATTTTTTTTAATGTAGATGTAGAAAGGTGTTTCTGTTAGAAGGAACGACACAGCCAGACATCGATGTTTGGCTTACAATTGAGTAAGGAAGTGGAAATATGGCAAATTCCTTTGCTGTCAAAATTTCAGCATATTGCACTTTCTCTCAATACACTTTTTTTCCTCTGTAAGTGTGTACACTGCATCTCCTTCACTCTGTAACAGACATCCTACTGGGACTTGATTGCTGCTTAGCCTCTGCCTTAGTAATCCTCACAATATGAAATATCTGACACACACTCACACTCACACTCACACACACACACACACACACACACACACACATCTCTGTCAATGTAATCCTCCCTATATTAAATGTTTGTCCTTTGCTGAAGTGAAGCCGTGCTGAGTAAACAATAATCGTACACAGAGGAGTTGGACTGCTGGTTGTACGTAAAGAAGAGGGATTTTTTTGTGCTCTCACACACGGTGTATTTAGGCTGAACACAAACAGGGGATGTGAGAATATACAATAGTCTAATATACAATGTTTTGTTAAACTGTTTGTCACTGTGTTTTTGTCTCCGTTCCTTTAGGAGGACAAAAAAACTTCTCTCAGATCTCTTGAGCATCTCGGACAGATCATCCCTCATGGCGTGGTTGCAGTCACACTCTTCATTGGTGCAACACCAGGAAAACACACACCCTGCAATCAGTGAATGATCCTGCTCAAAGAAGAATACACACAGAGGTTCAGAAGTACAAACTTGTCTTAGAATGAGTGGAGTCGTTTTTGTTAGTATTTGCGTGTGCGTGTCACCATGTACTGTAGCTGTATTCCAAATATCAGTTCATACGGACTGACAAGATTTAACTTCCAGACTATATTTGAAATCAATGTTTGATGATTAAAAAATGAAAAAAATATACCAACGTGTCACTTGCTGTTCTTCACCTTAAAAAAACTTTGATGCAGCTGGACCTTTGATGTATTTTTGATTTTTCCTCACAGTCTTCTTTCTTTTAAATATTTGGAACTTACATTACCCAAAATGCATCTCGACGCTTGCGATTGGAAATGTGTTTGTTACGCTAGTAGCAGCTAGGGGTCTTTTAGCCTGCTACCTCTGGGCCTGGGTTTTTCAAATATGCTATCTTTCAAGACCTGTAGATTTTAATTTCTTAAATTGCTGGAATTTCCATTTAAACAAAAAATGTTCATGCTTAACATTGAACACTACATTAGTTCTGTTATGGTATAAAAGTGGTTGATGCAACACTTTAAGCCTATACTTATTCAGCAACGAATCACATTTGCCTGTAAGAAAATATGCATTAGCCCTACATACATGTAGCTCTTTCACTCACTCTCACTGTCAAACACACACATACACGCACACACACAACTCACGCTCCGCCTTTCAATTCACCAACTCCAAGATCAGCCCGCACCAGCAGAGAGAGAGAAAGAGAGAGTTGAATGGAGAGAGAGAGAGAGAGAGTTAAAGGAGGGTGAGAGAGAGAGTTGCCACTGTCAAAGCCGATTACAGTTTATCTGGTCTGTGATTCTGTCACTGTCCACTTGAGGGTTCTCCACTTTGTGGACGAGACGCTCCCGCTTTCTCCTGCTTGATTGTTTGCCGAGCAGCATGGATGTACTGTAGTGTAGCGGGACTCAGACACCTCTACCATGAGTTCCTCTGCAGACGCGCTCCTGTCAGCGGGGCAACTTTATGGTGCGCCATGCTGCCGCTGAGCCGCGCGCCACTCGGTGGGAAAGTTCTCGTTGTGAACCCCGCTTGTCCTACTTTCTTCACTTTGCTATACCGTGTGACAAAATGCAGAAAAGCGTCCGCTACAACGAAGGGCACGCGCTCTTTCTATCGGCTGTAGCGCGTAAAGAGGGGACTAAGCGCGGCTATCTGAGCAAAAAGACGGCGGAGAACAGCCGATGGCACGAGAAGTTCTTCGCCCTCTATCAGAATATATTGTTCTACTCCGAGAACGAGCAAAGCACGAGACCCGCCGGGATTTACCTGTTGGAAGGATGCACCTGCGAGCGCGCGCCGGCACCCAAGACATCTACCACTGGGAGGGAAGCGCTGGAGAAACAGGTCAGAGTTTTTCACTCAACACTGATGTGTATGAAAGTTCTCACATATTTTCTGATGATCCCCCAAATCTGCCCAAACCCCCATTACATCATCCTGGTGCAGTCACTGATTGTAAGTCCAAAGAGATGCATATCTGGAAGCTGATATGTCTTGTTTATCATATAACCCATGGCCACCAAGGTCTTTCTAGAATATCTGTTGTTTATTTACATTGAAAGAAACATAAATGAAGAAATTACAAGTTAAAATTGTTTCATCACTCAAAGGGACGCCCATGTAGGCTACAGTAAAAAAAAAAAAAAAGAGCAAGTGGCTCATGCAGCGTCAGACTGAAGTGGCTGCAGCAGCTCAGCCTCTCTGCAGTGTCAAGAGCTCCAAGTGCATCATCCCCGAGCAGGTGATCACCCCCCCAAAGATTCAGATGTGCCAGAAAGAGCAGGCTGCCAGGAGAGTTAGGTTCCAAAAAGCATGTCTTCTTCTAATTTAAAAACAAAAACCAGGTCCTTTTATATTAATATATTTCTTTTTTGTACTCTCTTAAGTACTTCTCTTTATCTCTGAGGTCATAACATTTGCCCGCTGTCTCCCCAAAACGTACTTGATTTGAAACCTGTTTAAAATGACCCTGATAATCCATCACAAATGTATTATAAACGATAGGAAGTTATTCTGAACACCACCTTTTTCAGTCAAGCTTGACATTTTTTCTTATCCCACAGTCAAATTCATATAGTCTGACAGTGGGAGGAAAGTAGAAATGCAGCAACAGGTTCTTTCATTTAACCTAATGAATTCTATACATCTGGAAAATACGTTTGATTCTACACACAATATTTGTATTTAGCAGTGCAACAAATCCACATCATCTTTACATTGAATGAAACATGTATTCCCTATCTTCCCACTATCTCATATGAATGTATTTTTGCTTTATTTAGTTACACCTCATCCGCTTGGAATATTTAGTGTTTTTTTTGTAATCTTGTTATCTGAATTACTATTGAAAATAAACCCTTGTTTAAGCAATGCAGTGCTGTGGACCCATTTCTAAATCCTGCAAATGCTGATGAAGGTCAGAGATTCTTGACTTAAAGGCAGTAATGGGGGAGGGAGTATTTTTTGGCAAATCTGTTGGTGATGTGTTCCTAAGAGCTGCCTCAGCATTGTTGCTCCAACAGCTAGGTAGATCTGGTTGCTAGGAAACATTTGAATTATAGTCCTACCATGTGCACATGAATTTCATTGAGAAAAAATTAAACTGATCACATGTTTTCAGCTTGCCTCAGATATGTGAATAGTCCTCATTACATTAACAATTTAGGGGGAGGGATATACTGCATGTTACAGTGCATTCTTTACAGATGTATGCAAATGTCCAGTGGCTGACAGGTGGAAATGCTCTAAAATGGCCATATACACTTCCATTAGGAGAAACGCTCTGCAGCTTCAGAAACTATGCAAATATCCTCATAATCAAGATGATGAAGGAGGACAGATATCTCTTTTTGAGGGCAACATTGCATGTGGTTCTAACTCTTAACACCTAATATTGGTACTGATGTTAGCATGGAACCCGCCTCTTTTCTTTTATCCACACTCACACTGACTGTCTCACTCTCCCCCCATCTGTCTACAGCTGTGATGTTTAATTAGGGTTATTTTCAATTTGCCTTCAGCTGAAACCTGGTGTGCTCCAAAGTCATGTGTATCCATAGCCATGCACACGAGCGACACATATAAACCCAATATCATTGTATTTTTGAACACTGTATCTGGCTTATAAGGCGGTGTATGTGCGCAGGTGTATATGAAGATGATATCTCAGTTAAGGATACGTTTAGGCTGCTCCTGGGTCTTTTTTCCTTATGCAAAGGGTTGTTAGGATAAAGTGAGAGAAGGCCTTCCATCTCTTCATCAGTCACGCTGGCTCTTCACTGTTTTTTTGTGCAGTAGAGTGAGTCTGCCAGCAACCTACTGTATTCACACCCCCACAGTGAGCCACAATGCAACCACACAAATAACACACATCTACTGCCCTCTCTCTCTCTGTGTTGTACTCTCAGAAAGACACAAACCCCTTCAAATTATTTAGAGAGCATACACACTGGTCTGAATGGTTTCCACAGCGACTGTGGACGTGCATTGCTGATATGAACAGGTGATTGTCTGTGTGTGTGGTGTGTGTGGAAAAGACCAGATTTAGCTGTGTATAGTTGTCAACCCCCCCTCCCCCCATCATCAAGTGTTGGGTTGGGTTTTGAGAAGCACAGTTATACAGAGGCCGTGAACCAGGAGAGTGCTGGTATTGCTTTATTGAATGACAGTTTGCCATGTTGTAGAAACAATTGTGGTTGGACTTCGTTGGACTATAGGTTGGTAACATCATTGAGTTGTGCCAGAGCCAGGATCCAAATACATAAGGAGACAAACTGAGAAAATCAATGCTACATTTATTAAAACAAATTATAGCCTTACCATAATAAAGCTATACATTAGAGTTGTTTCTTCAAATTGATGTTTTTCTCCTTGGGTTAAAGGAAATGTTTTTTAAGTGTTTCTAAAATGCCAATATTTCCTTGTTTCAATAATTGTTGGCACTTCAGGGCCACCTTACTGTTGGTAGCACTGAAAAGACCGTTCTATATCAGCGTTATTATATATTGGAAAATTGAGAATAGGATATAGATCAATAGTATATTAAAGTTTCGTGTTTGTAGATGTAAGGCTCAGTATCGTGATAAAGGATGCTTCCAAAGGAATAAGGAGATTGTAGTTATATAACATAATCATCATAATTAAAGGTTAATTCAATGCTGTGATTGCATAACGACTGCTATGACTTGAATAAAGTGGGTTTTTGTTGAGATACTGTATCTATCCATAAGAGTTATTTGTGTGTGTGTGTGTGTGTGTGTGTGTGTGTGTGTGTGTGTGTGTGTGTGTGTGTGTGTGTGTGTGTGTGTGTGTGTGTGTGTGTGTGTGTGTGTGTGTGTGTGTGTGTGTGTGTGTGTGTGTGTGTGTGTGTGTGTGTGTGTGTGTGTGTGTGTGTGTGTGTGTGTGTGTGTGTGTGTGTGTGTGTGTTCTAAACATCTCTTTCAGAGCCTCCTGTTTTTGTGCTGCTGCTCGCCCTAATCGTCTGCATCAAGGCACCAATTCTTGCCATATTACTGGATTCTGATTTGCTTCCATCCGCAGGCTGCTTTTCATTTTTCTCTTTAGTCTTATGCCAGGACTTTGAGCCATTGTGGACCTAATTAGTGTCAGATAACAATTTGCAGCTGGCATGCATCTTAAAATCTGTCTCATGTGTTTGAAATACTGCACTAATCAAAGAAGGGTCAATGAGGGGGGGAACTTTAAAGAAAACACTCCTGGTAAAACAACGTTCTTTTGTCTTATTCTTCAGTGTCTATGAAAACTATTGCCTCCAAATTGTCAGAAGTTCATGACAAAGCTTATTTAAAGAAGTAGAACACAGTTTTGGGAAATATACTTGTTTGTTGCCCTTTCACACTAAGCTAATGTAGAGCCATTGGTGAGCATCTGTCGTCCTTGTATTCCTATGTTTCCGATGTTTAGTGATCTGGGATAACACTTTTGGGTCATCTAAAGTTGTGTAAAAATTGTCTCAAAACTTACAATATGTTACCAAATGCAGAACATACAATGAAAAAACTGAAATCTGTTAACATAATACATTTAAGTAAAGTCCACATTTCAGTTTTTTCAGTGTAGGTACTGGTTGGCTTTTGGTTGTAATCTTTGCAGTGTGACACAGACAAGGTGAGGGGACACAACAGTCAACCTTTGTTGAGTTCTTTGCAGGTACGTTGCAGAGTGGCCCTGGGTCTAAACATTCAATGCCAGTTTGTGATGTTTCCAGCTAGGACACTTTATATTGCCCCTTTGGGGAATGACTGGGGAATTTGACTTTCTTAAGTTATTCCTTAAAACCTTCTCCACCCCTGCTTCATCGATATAGATTGGAGTCCTTTTTTTTCAAGAATCCCAAGCAGCTCTTCTGGGTTTGTAGTCGTTGAGTGGTATGTTATTCTCTGAAGACTACTCTGCAAAATTGTTGATTTTCTGCTTACTCCAAATATAGTCAATGTTTGTATCCCAGCCTAAAACGTCAGTGTTGTCCGCAAACTTCTCTCCCTAATGGGGGCTGCAGTGATCGATGTTTAGCACACAGCCCGAGGTGCTCGGTGTTAAACAGTTAAGCAGACAAGGTAATGGGGAGAGATTGTATTGATGGCAAGCAGAGATCAACAACCAGTAAGACCAGAAATCATCACCATATGTTTTTGGAAAGGGAGTAGTAAAAAGATATGGCCATTATGAACATAACATTGTAATGATGCATTTCATTTGCAGTTTTTTCTGCGATAGGACAACGTGATATGACTAGCCTCTTTAGGACAGCTGAATTCAGCAGGTCTACAATTGTTTACAAAACTTACGTCAGTCATCTCACTGCCTCAAGGCAGAGTAGAGGTGAGAATAATATATAAAACACACCTAGCCGATACAAATTATTCCATCACATCTCATCCTTCACCGGCACTGGGCTGTTCATGGGGACGCCACGGGTGATAAAGCTCTCGGGGCATGGAGCCTCTGTTCTCTTTAGTGGTGTTATTGTTATTGCTGGAGCTGCTTCCATATACAATACACACTCCTCCTGTCACCAGCTACAGGTGTTGATGTTGAATGGTGACACAGAGAAAAAAGGATACACTAGGGCTGCTCAATTAATCGTATTTTAATCGCAATTATGATTATGGCTTGCAACGATTACGAAAACAACGTAATCGCAATAAAACGATTATTTATTTATTATTATTATTACTTTTTTCTTTTTTTATTACATTTTCTTTTTATTGGTTTTTCAGTTGAATTATACATAAAGTTCAGGGTAATCAACTGTTAAAACATACTGTTCAAAAAAATTGTTTTCCAATAGATTGATGTTTTCAAAGTAAATGGATAATCGTTTTTAATAATCGTGATATCAATTATTGACCCAATTAATCGAGATTATGATGCCATAATCGAGCAGCCCTACACACATATCCCATGAGGAGTTTATAAAATAAACTTTAGCGTCGGGTAATGGGATTGTCAAGTAGTTTCATGTGTGCTTGTTGTTTTCTGCACAGAGTTTATGAGCAGTGTATTTTACAGGATCAGGCAATACTCAAGAATATCGTAAAACAGATTTATGGTGGGTTTAGGCACTTCTGCTGTTGCACCCTGGGAGTCGTAGATCAAACTTTCCAATCCAGCATGTAATGCATTCAGGCGGCAGGATGTTTGCCGATGGTGACTGAGCAACTGTAAAGTATTAACTGTGTAATATGGAAAACAACGCTCAAAGATATATGATGCGTATTTATGTATGTTTTTGATGTAGTGTACGAAGACAACAGTGAGTGTAAACAGTGGTGGAGGGGAGCTATACGTTTTGACATGAAATAAACAGACAGATAATCCCTGATCAGGTTAAGGCAGAAAACCTATTGATATAACATAACATTATTTGTATGCCTACATACAGTATGTGTGTTTTATATGTGTGTGTTTCTAAAAGAAAGCGAGAAAGAGGGCCCCATACTTTGTTATAAAAACTTCTCTGGAGGAAGTGAACAGCATGGAGGGAAATAAAGAAACAGCAGGATGTGGGATGTGGATTCAGTGATCGTCACATTAGCTGGTACATCATTAGTTGAATTCAGTGCTTACATAAAGTTCTGCGGCTGCTGTCGCTGTCAGATAAATGTTTTGTATCTCTTCAAAAATAATAAGCCTACAGGAAATTAAAACGAACATGTTCTTTCTAATGTGATACAGTTTGGATTTCTGGAATGAATGGTTGTTATGGTTGTAGAAATTCAGAGATGAAGGGGCAACATGAAGAAAAGGGCAGCTGCTAAGGACTCAGTCTTTGTACGCCGGGTGCCTGTTTCTTTCAAAGTTTATAAATTGTCTTGGGGAAATATTGATATTACAAACGGGAATCCAGAAAATACTTTATATCCAAGAAGATCTTTAGAAAAATGCCCATTAACTTTCTGCATTACGTTACTTGCCTGCTCGCTTGCTTAATTGGTAGCCCTGGTGGTTTCTAGACACCAAAAGTAATGTCAATATTGCCGTTTCCAAAGAAACAGTGTTCTCATGACTTTACAACTTGATCACTAAGGATTTCTTGCACACACCCTCCCATGTCGTTTCCACCAGCTCACAATATTTCATGGCTGGCAGCAGGTCCCAGACTTCTTCAAGGCTTGTTATCACTGTGAGGTTGCCTGGAAACCAAAGCAGACTCCAAAAGGGTCTTGGACATGTTGTTTTTCATAACATAACCTGGCATTCAAACAAACAAGATATAACATGGTCACAATTTAGATTTAGAGGTGCTGTTTGGTAAACTTTGGACACAGCCATGATAGCTGTTGCAACAGTTTTCCAGTCTATATGCTAAGCTATGCTAATTAGTTACTGGCAGCCTTTCAAATATCAGACAGGTATGTGCATCAATCTAAAAGAAAATGAATGAGCATATTTCCGTCAATATTTTTTTAAATGGCAAATATGATGGATGTCACCTGACCACTTATTGAAAAAGATGCATGTGCAGGTACCCTAATGTAAAGTAAAAAAGATCATAAGGTACTGTTGTATTATTGAATGCACCATTTTTTGTTATGACATTAGCACTTTGTCTCATTGTTCTTGTCCTTGGCGGATTTGATGAAGCTAGATTAGGCACAAAAAGACATTATAGCCCCTGTGAGAGCACAACAGGAGCTGAGATATGAGAGGAATGGAGGAGGGAGGCTGATCGAGAGACTGGTGGGTAGAAAAGTGATCCAACACCCCTCCTATCCTATTTATCTCTCGTAAGCTTCTTTAGAGAAATGACTTTTACATTGTGACTTTTATTCTTTCAGTTATTGATTCAATCCTTTCAATGGCCAATAACATGTTTTACGACGATATTGTGTATGTCATCATTATCAGTCTATTCATGAAAACCCAAAAGATTATGTCTGCAATATATCTTAGTTATTTAGAAAATTAACCACCATGTTCGAACACTAAGATGTAATAACTTTCATTAGGGTCTTGTGGCTCGTTTTTTATGTAAAAAAAAAGGTTTCCTTTTCATTGTTGCTGCGTTGATATGAAAATGCAACAACCAGTTGTTTGAGGTTAGCTCTGTTTTATCGCTCACTTTTTGTTTGTTATATCTCATTGGTTTTAATCTTTTAAGGGAAAAACAACATGGCTTATATACCTCCACACATAAACACACAGGAATCCAGTTTATCAATGATATTATCAACTCCCTCTGGAGTCACACACACACACACACACACACATGAATCAGGTCTCCTTTCTGTTGTATTTCTCTGTAATGGTATCACCGCCCTGCGGGACTCAGGATCTCTGAGCAGTCCCTGCCTCACCACAGCACTGCAAAGGTGGAGATGCATTTTACATCACAGCCTCCAGTGGAGCCCATCATGTGTTTTTTCTACTTTGTGCTTAGTACATATGGAACTAAGGATAAGGATGAGTTCAAAACCTCTTGCACTTGTTGTAAGACGTTAACGGCAACCAAACTCACATGGCATTGAAAAGAACTGTGATTGGTTTTCCCTGCGGTACCGGTACCTTGTTTTGAACTGTTGTATTTCACTTATTCATAATGCTGTAGTAACACTTTCCTGTACCTTCATGCAAATAGAGGTTGTACTTGTCCTGTTGAATACTTGCTTGCAGTACTTTTTGCTCAGTGGTGGCAGTGTTTAAATATTTGCTTTTATGCAAATAAAGATCAAACAAAGGTAGCAACCTTAGCAGTGTGGCGTTAATATAACCGCAAACATACAATACTGTATATGGAGGTGAGACAGAGCAGTAACGTGATGGCCAATTTCTCTGACTTATACAGTACAGCTTGCTCCACCACCATATCATTTATTTTTTTCTTTATAACCATGCCAGTGGTTTTGCAAGTTTTAGCACATTTACTGAACAACAAAATATGTACAGGGTGTACTGTATATGCGTGTTTTAGAAACTTGACTATTATTTTCCTCTGTTCTTTTTAGATATTGGTTTCTATTCATTTAAGTATGATATGAAAATAGAGGATATTTGAAACGGCAAATATCATTTTCATTTCCAGGATCATTTTTAGATTTTTGGGCTTTTACTACAACAGGTTTACAAGCTTTAGTTTTCCAAAAACAATATTGTCTCATATTCCTGTTTTATTATAACTTTGATACTCAATTTTCTTTAAGCTCCTTTCCTAAAAGAAACCTAATCTGCTGTGGCATACGAGTAAAATATGGTTCAACTCTGCAAAGACAGCTCTCGATATTCAGGTTGGCAGATGGTTCATTCTAATGAACAGCACGGCAAAAAGCATAACAATAATCCATAAGGGTATAGCATGCAAAGTACAGAAGATTTGTAGTTAATAAATCAAAACTTGAAACATACTGGTATGCTCTTTTAAAAACCTGCGGCAGTAAAATGCCAGTCGCTCTGAAAGGCTGACAGTGAGAGTGGTGACAGTCCATCTGCGGTACTGTAACACAACATGGCCTCTCCTCAGCGCAGACACCACAGCAGACAGCCGTGTTGCATCATTGGTTGCTATTCAAGCCTTCCAATCAGCGGTGAATCCTAACAATGTCATCTCTGTTTTAAAATATTTATAACACATGAGTATTTCTGGTTCCCCCAGCCATCGTTTGCCTAATGAATCTATTACCACCAAGTCCAGTTTCATCTTTGACTCTTTAATGTTTAATAGAGAAAAAGGTATTTAATCACAGCACCACTATAAACTTGAGGGGGTGTAGTACGTTTTCATTTCCCAAGTCTCTTTTGCACATGAAAAGAACAAGTCTTATTCTTCACCTCTTCCTGCAGCAAGCAGTTTTAAATGACAGGCCCAAAATTGTTCCTGAATAATAGAATGTGCTTCTATTGTGTCTGTCTTTCTCGGTGGTGGTAAAACACACTCCTTTGTGTCAAGCTGTCAGTTTCACACTCATTTTCCATTATAGCAGCTGCTCAGATTATGCAAAAAGGTGAGTGGTAAATTGGTCTTCGGGTGACATACGGAGCTAAAGAGTAGAGAGAGTCTTTTGTTTTCCTCTCAGTCTTTATTTGTTTAAATTGAATCTCTTACAGTACAACGAAGACCCTGAGGGATAGAAGCTACATTTGAGCTGATTTGAAGGGAGATCGAGCCGGTAGCCCTGGATGGTAGTTGTAGAGTTGACCTCTTACTGCTTTACTGTGTTCCTTTTTCTACTAATGAGGACACAGCACAGTGTTACAATTCATTGCATTACACTGCATTGTTAATGTCACGAGGTCCAGCATGATGCAAAATCTGCTATAAGGATGTGATACCATTACACTTTAATGATTGCTTTGGGGCAATTGGGTCACTGCTGCAGCAAATAGTAGTAGTAGTAGTAGTAGTAGTATACAGCAGGGGTAAAAGAGAATATTAATATAAATATAGGGTAAAAATATTATAAGAATGTGACTTATTTCAACTATTTATACTTACAGTACTTACAACTTAGAGGGTCTGTAGAAATAGAATGTGGAAACTGGCTGTCAAATTCAAAGGGGAATACAGTGTGCAAACTTTACATTATAGAGTACCCTGAAAATTACAACAATACAATTATACACTTCAGATAGATAGGTCTGCCTCCATAATGAGTACTTTTAATTGAGTTATTTTAAATATTCTTTTTTTAGGTATATTCATCAGGACATTTTTTTTTAAATTTAGGACATTTATTGCAGCAGAATAGTATTGCGACCACATCAAATGTATTCCACAATTGAGTTCAAAATGGGAGAAGTCACTGCAGTTTCAAACATTAGCATTGCTGTATATGTGATAATAATGACAGAGCCATCTGTGCGACCATGTGAATCAATACCAACTTGTTGTGAAAACATTTGTGTGTTTTCATTTTAATAAGGCTATAAAAGACAGATACATTTGTAAAACTATAACATATAATAGCACTGAAAAAATCCATAACCATTGACCCATTACCAGTGCAGATAACATATTCTCAGAATACTAAATCTCTAAAATCTGCACTATCAAATTATTTCATTTTCTACTTGATGCTGCTTCCTCCTCAAAACCGAAACTGCAGGATTGATGAATAAAAGCATTAAATGAATAGAGGCAGCAGCGCTAAAGGCATAAAATGGAAGTGCAAACACAGCGGAAGCATCAGATATTGCGTTGCCATGGAAATTCTATCTTGTTAGGCAGTGACACAATTTAGAAACGTGTATTCGGTTAAGAAATATTATGTAACCGCTCCCTCTCTCGACCCGTCTCTCTTTCTCCCTGTCGAAGTCTGTTAGAGCACAGATTTTTGTTTGTGTAATAAAATCCAGCCAGCCAGTGAATCGAAATGACAGACACATAAAAGTGTGTGTGTGTGTGTGTGTGTGTGTGTGTGTGTGTGTGTGTGTGTGTGTGTGTGTGTGTGTGTGTGTGTGTGTGTGTGTGTGTGTGTGTGTGTGTGTGTGTGTGTGTGTGTGTGTGTGTGTGTGTGTGTGTGTGTGTGTGTTGTGTGTGTGTGTGTGTGTGTGTGTGTGTGTGTGTGTGTGTGTGTGTGTGTGTGTGTGTGTGTGTGTGTGTGTGTGTGTGTGTGTGTGTGTGTGTGTGTGTGTGTGTGTGTGTGTGTGTGTGTGTGTGTGTGTGTGTGTGTGTGTGTGTGTGTGTCCTATAACCATGGTGACTGTATCCAGCCCATCCCCACTGCAGGGGCAGAAAGCCGTCAATCCTGCTGCAGGGTAAAGCTCTCTCCTCTCTGGACTCAGTTTGGGTCACTGAAGCCTTACTCAGAGACACACAAAGAGAGTATGAAGAAATGTGGGGATGGAGGAGGAGGAGGAGGAGGAGTGGGTTTCGACAACAGAGAGAAGTGAGGATGCTGGTTGAGCAGGACAGAGGAGGCGGAGTGGGATGATAGGTGAAGTGCAAAGAGAGAGAGAGAGAAGAGGAGGATGAAAGAGGCGGTTGGATGAGGAGAAGAGAGAAATTCCATGCAGAGCTCAGTCTTCTCTGTTTTCCCTGACTAAGAATAGCAGCTCTTCTGGTAACCCAATGCCCCAGGACAAGACCATTTGAATAAAAGCCTCCATCACTTCACATAATGCCTGGTGTGTGTGTGTGTGTGTGTGCTCCACTGTAGGTGTGTGTGCTTGCCTGTGTTGGCATGTGACTGTGTGTAAGAGTGTATTTTGAAGGCAGATACTCATGGAATTTAATCAGAGTAATAAGAGAGACAAATGGGAAATGAGAGTGAGACAGGGAGTGGGCTAATTGATGGTGATGATAATAGGCTGGTGGAGAAAGGGGGAGCACAGACAATAGTTTATCTTCATTTTGTCCGTGTGCTCTGCCTGCTTCATGTAAGACCTTTGGAGCTTTATATGGATGAATCTGGGCAAGAAGAGAGCGTGAAAAGCAAATGTAGTGGAAAGCCATGTTTCCATATGTGTGTGCCATTTGACTGATGAGCTGCGGCTCAAAGGAGCGACCAAAACATCCTGTGCTTTAAAGTGAGACTGTTGGCACACCTGAGGGGTGATGTTGTAGATGTGTCAGGCTCACAGATATAAACAGTTTTTCTATTTATTTTCAGCACTACTTCCTTATCGTGTTTGGTCACGATGGACAGAAGCCTCTGGAGCTGCGAACAGAGGAGGAGAGTGAGTGCGATGAATGGGTGGAGGCCATCCAGCAGGCAAGGTATGCACGTACTGTAGTATTGAATAAAATAAATGTGTGTGCTATCCCCTCTTGTTTTGTACAGCAGGTAATTTGACATTAGACTGGTTTCTGTGACAGAACATTAAGATTATAGAGCATTCCTTAGGCAATGCTGGGTTTTTTAAATATACAGAACCATGTATAATCAGTAAAATGCTGGTTGTGTTCCAAAAAAACACATGTTTTTGGCTTTGTTTCCAGACTAATATCAGGAATTTAGTTGCTGACTAAATCAAACAAGATTAGGTGCATTTTCATCCATTTGTTTTTTGGGCATTTTCAATTTCCAAGAGGAAATGCCCAAAATGAAACATTTAAAAAAGATATTGCAGCAAAAGTGCAATTAAAAGAGACCCCGTCACACAGGGCTTGCTCACATAGAAAATATGTTCATAGTGCTTTTAAGATTTAAAGCTTCCCTCAGGACGGATTAACTGAATAACCTTCATAAATAATTTCCATACAGTTTTTAGAAACATTCAATGTTTTTCTACCGTAACACACATGGGAGCAGAAGCAACAAATGCCATTATTTTGTGAAGGCTGCTACTCAGTCATGTTTATAATATAAGTGCCTCATATAACTGATACCTCTGTAAATACTTATTTTACTTTGTGTCTTTATTTTCAGTTACTCTGACATCATCATTGAAAGAGAGGTGCTGATGCAGAAATACATCCACCTTGTACAGATAGTGGAAACGGAGAAGGTCGCCGCCAATCAGCTGCGCACCCAGCTGGAAGATCAGGACACAGAAATCGAGAGGCTCAAATCAGAGGTACGGCAAACACGTGCACACACAAACACCTGAATCTGGACCGTCCGGTGCAGTGCCTCTGTTTCCTCTAACTGGCCTCATGCAATTCCAACAACTAGCAATTGCAGATACAGTTGCTCTATGATTGTGGGACTGTGCCCCCAAACCTTAGGTTCTCTGACATGTTTGAGTGCCGTTTGTCTCTTTCCTTAACAGCAGGTCAGTGGTCCGCTGAGCAGCGACTCTCACTCTTTGAGGGCACACAATTCAATTAGCAAATAGCCAATGTGTTTGTCCAATTGCCTAAAACCATTGCCTCTTCCACGGGGTTTTTCAAATTACGGGGTTAAAATGAGGTTTAGGTTATATATTGGACAGACATTCACTCAGGATCCAGTGGCGTCTTCCTCCTCAGTTTCACAGACTACAGACCACAATCAGGGTTTCACTTAGCGACAATCAATAAAACATTTTTGAATTACACAAAACTAATCGTTATATATATATATATTTATATTATTATTTATTCAAAAGGTCTCTTTTTTTCCAATAGCTTCCATGTCATTTGACTCAGTGAGACCAAATACATGCAGAATTGTATTACTACAAGAGCAGGACAGATCAGTGCTTCCTGTGTGAATATATGAGACATAGCTATATTCATATAGAATCTAAAATTAACTAAACTTTAATAAAAAGAGGTGGGACCTTTATATGCAGTGATTGTAATGTATATCCCTATGGGTATGCTGTGAGCGTGTGTCTTTTCACAGCTGTTTTTATGGCAGCGAAGGAGTGCGTGGGAATGGTGCTCACTCACCTCTGAGTGTAGGAGGAAAAGCCCACCGCTCAATAAAAGAAGCCCATCAGTTTCCTTACAAACAGCTGCCAAATCATTATGCTTATCGAACGTAACACGTTTCTGTTCTGCCGCCACAGCACGCTAAATCAGTCATGCACGCTTACAACAACAACAGACCCCTACAACATTGTTAATCAGAACTGATAAAAACTCACTGTCTAAAACACATACACGACAGCATTGGTTTATGGTAATTACATCAATAGTTCTTATCGTTTATGAAGTAAACAGGGATTGAGCTTACTTTGGATGCTGACATCCCCGTCAGTTATTTGATACTTTTGTTTCACATTCTGTATTTACAAACAGCTAATGTTATGTCATTCAAAGGAGTGGAACACAGATTTTAGAATAAGTGCATTATTAAGGTTTATCAATTGAACCAAATTGTTAGGGAAATGATTCAGACAGTTTAGACCTGTAGAATAAAGCTCTAACATTGTGTTTTACGATTGAATGCTAATCTGATATTTGCTGTGATTTTCCATATCATTAAGCGCCTCAGATAAGAAGTGGTTCTCTTTTGTGCCACATGCAGAGTATTCCTAATGTAAAGGTGCTTGATTGAAATTGAATTCTGGTCTGTTCCTGCCTGAGGGGAAGCTCTTTGGATATTGCACCCTCTGCTAACATATAAATCACATCTCCATCATCATTTTCCATGATGTTTGGGCTCATCTGTGTTAACTATGTCTTATATAAATATGTTGCCCATATTGTTTTGTGGGGAAGAAATACCATGATCTACAGTAATGGACTACTGGATTTTCCTGTTACACTGCTTTTAGTAATAATTCCCCCTGTAGAGCAACAAGTAGATGCTTGTACTCGCTATACGCTGTGATTATATCTCACTGGCTGTATACAGTAAGCCCTGATGATAATGAAAATGCTAACGAAAAAGAAACATTAAGAAACATCTGCCTGTGTAATTGGGCTGCTCATGAAAAAGGGATTAGACTTTGAGAGCCAGTGAGCAGTTGGTGATCCATCTCATTAAAACATACTCTTGTTTGTTTGTTTGTTTGTTTATTTGAGTGTTGCTCCGTGTTTATGAATAATTTAACCAACTATCCACTGTAACTGTCAACAGTTGGCAGACTGGCTCCTCTCTTCTGCCATTTGCATGATAGCGCTGGTGGTTTAGAAAATAAAGAGGAAACTGTGGCTGGAAATGACTTTGGTTTCCTCTTCATGCTTTTCAGCATTTGTGATAAACGTATGTGCTCAAGAGGCCTGGAGGTAAAAGCAAACAGGTGGAGGTAATAGTACTAGAGACAGTCTGAACCTCTGCTGGCTTCATTTCTTCTGAAGAAAGCGTTGCCAAGAAAAACCTTTTACAAGCTATGTTTGAAGTTAGTCATCACTGTTATTTAAAGAGACTTGGTTCTAGCTAGGTTTACTATGTGAAATGAGATTTTTTTTCCCCCAGCTTAATAACATTTAGAGTCTGGCATCTGCCTGATGTGTTCCCAGATTTCATACCTGGAAGACGATATTAACTGTGTGGCAGGAAGCTGTTTTTTCACACCTGCACAGAGTAAATGTCACATTTCTAAAGGCTAATCTGACGTCAATGCCTGAAGAGGATATTTGATGGCTGTGAAAATGATACAAGAACTCTTTGGGGTCTTTAAAGACATTATGGTTTCCATCGATTGGTTTGTGCTAGACATATTTTCATCAGCAGAAGATTATACTTCATAGTCAGTAACTTGCGCTGCAGGTCATCAGGCACATGAAAGCCTTCATTTGCTTACTGTCACCAGCTAGCAGCCCTCCCCCTCTGAAGTCATTCTCTCTTTCTGAATGAAGGATGTAGAGTGTCAAAGATGAGGAAGTCTGATGTCGATCTGGTGCAAACACAGTGACTGTTCACTCAGCACACAATGCATGCCTTATATCACATATTCAGTTTTTAACCAAATAAATCTAAATCCCTGTAGGAACATAATATCCTTGTGAATTAAATCGAATCACTTCCTACTGACCATTTTGGGTTTACAGTAATTGTACATGTCTTTTGTGTTGCTATTTAGTCACCCAAATGATGCTCATTATGTTTGTGACTGAATTTCTCTTTAAAGATTGTAGCTCTGAACAAAACTAAGGAGCGAATGCGGCCTTACCATGTCAACCAAGAAAATGAAGATCCCGATATCAAAAAGATCAAAAAGGTAAACGTTTTTCTACTTTATTTCGTGTTGTTTGTGTGTGAACATGCAGATGTACGCTCCATGTGTATGACTATGTCTAAGCTTCCATGTTTGTTCTTCTTCAGGTGCAGAGTTTCATGCGGGGCTGGCTCTGTCGGAGGAAGTGGAAGATCATCGTTCAGGACTACATCTGCTCTCCTCACGCTGAGAGCATGAGGAAGAGGAACCAGATTGTCTTCAACATGGTGGAGGCAGAGACAGAGTATGTATATTTAAATGTACTTAGAGTAGCAGCACATAGAAAAGTTGTTGTTGAGCTTTCCAATATAGTACTAAACATGCCATAACGAACATTCTCATCTATTTCATAAAGTGTATAGCACAATATATACTGTGTATTAACAGCTAATATTATATACATACACTGAGATCACTACCAAACTATGAGACCCTGACTCGATACCATTGGCAAAACATGTTAAACTGATCTTCTGTTGCATAGCTCAAATTAAAATATGCTTTCACCAAATAAAAAAATAAAAAACATCAGTAATTAGTTTGAACACCAATCGCACACAGGGAGTGGCATTGAAGAATTCAAGGATCATTTATTGTAAGTCTGCAGCACAGGGTTTCACAATGAAATGCACTTATAATCCATTTATGCTATGCTATGAAAAACTTTCATTTGAATTAGCATCAGTATTTATCATTCAATCGTCAGATATAACAACAATTGGTCATATACTGTTAATGTTTTGAAGCTAATTCAGAATGTCTGTAACATTGCTGTATAATCTGGTGTGTGTGTGTGTGTGTGTGTGTGTGTGTGTGTGTGTGTGTGTGTGTGTGTGTGTGTGTGTGTGTGTGTGTGTGTGTGTGTGTGTGTGTGTGTGTGTGTGTGTGTGTGTGTTGTGTGTGTGTGTTGTGTGTGTGTGTGTGTGTGTGTGTGTGTGTGTGTGTGTGTGTGTGTGTGTGTGTGTGGATAGGTATGTCCACCAGCTGTACATCCTGGTCAACTGTTTCCTCAGACCTCTGAGGATGGCTGCTAGCTCCAAGAAGCCCCCCATCAACCACGACGATGTGAGCAGCATCTTCCTCAACAGGTGTGAAGATGTTCTGTCCATCTTTGCTTATAACCGAGTCACTGAAGTGCATAGACAGATATTGAGGAATATTAAGTCAAACAAACAATAAAGTACTTTTAGTCATTTTGTTTTCCACACTGCGTTTACACTTTTTTTTTCAGTGAGACCATCATGTTCCTACATGAGATTTTCCATCAAGGCTTGAAGGCGAGGATAGCCAACTGGCCAACTCTAGTGCTGGGTAAGCTGTTACTGCTACACAAAACACACAAACACACACGGTCTGCAGCCACATCAAGGTCAGGTTTTCAGTGATCCAGTTTGTCTCACTCAAACATCAGTCTTGACGTCTTACTGCTCCATTCACACACATACACACACATGCTCATTTGCCTATCTTTGTCTGCAACAAGCGCACTCATTGTCTTGACACACAATGACCACCCTGACCAGAGGGAATGTCACAAATTCACCTCCTAAAACCTGAAGCCTCTTCACCAGATAAGCGTCACCTAGGAGACAGACTGTTGAAAGACACAACAGCAATTCAAAAAGAAAAGGGACGACTGATTAAACACCCTTATCTGTTGCTCTGCTTCGGGCTGACGCAGAATTGAGATTTACAATGTGATATTCATGAAATCCATTTATGTAGTTTCAATACAGATTGATTGATTTTATCATATTGTTTTAATGTTATAGCCTCCAATACAGCATGCTTTAACCCCGGACAGATCATGGTCAAATTAATAGAAACATTTATCTGTGACTGATATCATGAAGGATTTTCTTTGCCTTTTGTCTATGATTATTATTCTTTGTTTCCCTGTGAGAGCACAGCCAGTGGAAAGCCCAGTATCCAACAACTTGTTTCTGTGCAGTTGATCAGGAAATATATAATTACTGTGCTTCATCCAGTGCTGTTATCAGAATGTCACATACATAATACTATATCTATTATTTTAGTAGACATGTGTCAAGACAGTGATAAGGCTTTTTCAAACAACTGTTTGTTGTCCAAGAAAGAGGAAATATTTCTTAAGGCAATATTTTTCTGATTTTGGTTTAAGGGAGTCAGTTTCCCAGCTACACATGTGTAAAGCTGAAATGTTGAAATATCTCTCCTGATTTCTGTCTAACATAACCTTGACCACACCTCTTTCCCCCTTTGTAGTTTGCTAAACATTTTGTGGCTAGACTTGAAAGAATGTATATGAAATTGTATTTCTGTGTGCACAGCAATGCATACAGCTAAGCACACTTTCCATTTAAATTTGAAGACAGGAGTTGACATTTGCACTTGTGAAAACTGTGAAAACCCTATTGGTCAATCAGAAACAGTAACAACTTTGACCAGTTATTTTCAAATTTAAAACCAAAACTATCTGTCATTATTTATGTCATAACCAGTGAAAGAACTATATTAAGTATTAAGTATATTAAATCTAAAAGAATAAAATGCTTTAAGTAATTATCTCAAGTCATATCTATTAAGGCACTGTGTATCGCATTGTGAGGCAACACAATGTTGATTTGTCTGTTGGGACATTCACTGGAGAAATCTCCAGCTGCGCATTGTTAGAAACTGTTTTGCCATCACCCAGCAGCGGCTGGTCTTCAACAGTGCCAAACAGTAATTTAACAGTTAGTTGTATTAACAGCATGTTATCTTAAAATTGAAATAGAAATTCCACTTAATCTCAAATCAATGTGACGTTAATGGAGTAGATAATAAGACTTGTGTCAATATTTGATCAAGCAAAAGGCCCAGAATAAACATTGCAATTAAATTGATATGGAAATGCTGGGAGCTGCATTCCTTCATGTGACTTACATACTGTTCATACAGTGAATACATGTATTTTTGTTTTAGCTGACCTTTTTGACATCCTGCTGCCCATGCTGAACATCTACCAGGAGTTTGTACGTAACCATCAGTACAGCCTGCAGGTTTTGGCCAACTGTAAGCAGAACAGAGACTTCGACAAGCTGCTGAAACAGTACGAGTCTAACGCCGCCTGCGAGGGAAGGATGCTCGAGACCTTCCTCACGTACCCCATGTTCCAAGTAAATACCTTCACCATTACACGTACACTGTCATAAACACACCATAACACCAATGCTTTTTTATTTCTACATTGCCACCATATAACATTTATTTTTTGAAATGATAATTCACAATTTAAACAGCCTTTTCTCTTCTCTCCTACAAGATTCCTCGATACATCATCACCTTGCATGAGTTATTAGCACACACGCCTCATGAGCATGTGGAGCGCAAGAGTCTTGAATTCGCCAAGTCCAAATTAGAGGACCTGTCCAGGTATGTGTCTGGGGAGTTGTCCGATTTATAAACAAATATATCTCGACACATTTTGATACTGAACACTGAACTAACTGTCATGTTTGTATGTGCCCAGAGTGATGCATGATGAGGTGAGTGACACAGAAAACATCCGGAAGAACCTGGCCATAGAACGGATGATAGTGGAGGGCTGTGACATCCTATTGGATACCAGCCAGACCTTCGTCAGGCAGGGTAAGTCTTCATCGGGTCACAGCACAGCTCAGGAGGTTTTCCCGACCATACAGTAAGACCCTCCAACCTGACAGCCTGTGATCTGAAACACACAGACACAGCATCTAGCTCCGTCACTGAATCATGACATTAGCCACCATAATACTTTCTACTGTGGGAGATGTGGCTCTATGTGAGAATACTTTTATGTAAGAATCATTATCTACCGAATTTTTCCCTAGCCGTCAAAACAGAATGTTGTACTCATTTAGTTTAATCACATTTCAAGTTATTTTTTGCAGTTTCCTGAATGAAACTGTCAGATTAAACCAATTACCCTTTTCAAAATGAAATACGGTTAAGCATTTGTACTATCTTCCCTTTCAGTGCACTTATTGTAAATTGCTCTAGGCAAAAGTGTATGTCAAATTGTTATGTTGTAGATGTAAAGCCTCTACAAATTCTTATTCTCCTGCCATGGAGATACACGAATCGCCTGTGAATAATCATGCATGTTTAAGTGTTAGCGTGGTGGCAGAACCTACAGCCTGTCCAAGCTAACAAAACAAAATATTTCTTGGTCACTATCTCAAATGTACTCCATAAAATGTACTGTGTTAATTAGCAATTACTTCTTGCAACAAGTGGTTGGAGTGACAGTCCAATAATGGCACTGGTCCAAGAACTGAAAAATCTTTATACTGTTTATGTGAACAGCACTGAACTATATCTGCACCAGCGCTCATTAAGAAGTGTGCTAATTGCTACAGTGTGCAAACCCTAATGAGCTACTGTATCTGGGCTCTTGATTTGATAAGGTCACTCATGCATGAAGTGTTGACATCAGATATGACACTGCATGTCTTCCTTTGTTTCGATGTTTCTACTAATGATAGTTTGTGCTGCTGAATGTACACATTGTAATGATCTCCTCCTTCATAGTGTGTCCTTATATCTCAGGCGCACACATTACATTTCAGTGTGCAGAATATAGTAGATCAGAAATGTTGCTTTTTTTTGTTTTGTTGTGCCACTTTAGATGGTTCGCAGACACACAGTTTGAGCTTAGTTTCAGCGTGATAAAGTGCTGTGCCCCTCCCTCCTCAGGCTCTCTGACCCAGCTGCCATCGGTGGAGCGAGGGAAGCTTAGTAAGGTCCGTCTGGGCTCGCTCTCTCTGAAGAAGGAAGGGGAGCGGCAGTGCTTCCTTTTCACCAAACACTTCCTTGTCTGTACTCGCAGCTCTGGAGGAAAACTGCACCTTCTCAAGGTGAGAACACTTTTCACCTCAGGAGCTGAAGTGGATCTCAGTGTGGAAACCTTTAATTAGTTGCCACCTCTAACCAAAATAAACTGTTCTTGCAGCAAGGTGGAGTGTTGTCCCTGATTGACTGCACACTCATAGAGGAACCAGATGCCAGCGACGAGGAGTGTAAGTTTACCACATCTATGAAGCACTGCGTCTACGTTAATGCACACAACCAGGCAGCTCTTAATGGCTCATTTAGGCCCTTCACCCCTCATGAAGGTTAATTAGGTGTCAGATGATAAGTGTCCAGAAATTACTTCCCTTTAAATATCAGATCACCACCCCTTTAAATGTCAGGTTTTAATCTTTTGACATTGATTTGCATTATTTATTTTCTTCTTCTGAGGTTTCATTTTGCAAATAGTGATATTGATGAAACACCTACACAGATACACATAGGGCTGAAACAAGCCTCAGGGGTGCGTAGAATGGAGATTGCAGGTTCACTTAATTAACCCTGTGTGTGTGTGTGTGTGTGTGTGTGTGTGTGTGTGTGTGTGTGTGTGTGTGTGTGTGTGTGTGTGTGTGTGTGTGTGTGTGTGTGTGTGTGTGTGTGTGTGTGTGTGTGTGTGTGTGTGTGTGTGTGTGTGTGTGTGTGTGTGTGTGTGTGTGTGTGTGTGTGTGTGTGTGTGTGTGTGTGTGTGTGTGTGTGTGTGTGTGTGTGTGTGTGTGTGTGTGTGTGTGTGTGTGTGTGTGTGTGTGTGTGTGTGTGTGTGTGTGTGTGTGTGTGTCCTACATCACATAGCTAAAGCTGGCGGTCAGGCATTTGGTCAGCTGGACTTTAAGCTTGTGATTGAGCCATCAGACGCACCTTCATTCACCGTGGTGTTACTGGCACCATCGCGACAGGAGAAGGCGGCATGGACCAGTGATATTAGCCAGGTAACACACAAAGTCACACTTATACACACACACAGACAAACGGAATAACAAGAACCTCCAAATAGCGAGAGGGTGTCTCTGTGGGCATTGAGAAGGCTTAGTGATAAGTAAACACAGACGAGGGTGCAGCTCCCCATGGGGAGACTTCAGCTTACTGCCTCGGTACTTCACAGAGTAGCAACATGTCAGCCTGGATTCATTCTTATCAGACAAAAAATACATTGACACTTGCATAGGGCTTCTTTTCCCCCTCAAACTCTTATTAACCAGACTTTCAAAACATCTTTCTAGCATTTGTTTGAATTCATTTGGAGCTACTGTAACAGATATACAATTTAGTAGATCAAGGTCAATCTAAAGTGCATGGCCTTTTATATACTGTTGGTCCAACAAACCCTTTCCTACTGTCTTTCTTTTACTTGAATCCTTAATGTATCGTCCTCTTCTCTCTGTCCCTGCAGTGTATAGATAATATCCGCTGTAATGGCTTGATGACCAGTGTATTTGAGGAGAACTCTAAAGTCACTGTGCCTCATATGATCAAGTAAGTATTTTTGTGTGTGTAAAGAGGAACACCCATCTCTATATGCCAGTGTTGTAAAACATGATGTAGCATTCCTGGATGAAACTGTATCAGCTGTGGTACGTGTACAGTATGTTGTTAGGCTGTACTGCTTTATGCTTCTTTATATTTATACATGCTCAAAAATATTATTTGGTATCCATTCTCTATTTTAGCTTTCTTTTGTGGAATACATTTATTTTTATTTTATCCATTCCTATTTTACTTGGCTGTTTTTGCTCAGTTACTTTCCTTTCTTAGCAGCACAGCAGTCACCCATGCTCGGTTGTGTGTGTATGTGTGTACGTGTGTATCCATCAGATCCGATGTGCGTCTCCATAAAGATGATGTTGACATTTGCTTCAGCAAGACGCTCAACTCCTGCAAGGTCCCCCAGATCCGCTACGCCAGCGTGGAGCGGCTGCTGGAGAGGCTGACCGACCTGCGCTTCCTCTCCATAGACTTCCTCAACACCTTCCTGCACACATACAGGATCTTCACCACGGCAACGGTCGTCATGGACAAACTGGCCGACATCTACAAGAAGCCCTTCTCCTCCATACCTATCAGGTCAATCAATGCAAACACATCAATGTGCATTCGTGAACACAGAAAAAGAGTCGTACACTTGTTGTTTTTCTGTATCCCTCTGTAATTTTGTCTATTTGAGAGTATGGAATATGCAAGGGTACATTTTTGCATTACATGCTCTGGGCCTTTTTTTCCTTTTAAAATTCTATGTAGTCAGATGTGGTTAGTGCGTTGAACTCTTTCCACAAGGTTAAGAACATACTGGCTGAAACAAACACCAGCCTGTGTGTGGAGGCCAGCAGAGCAGATGCTTCATCAAAGTTTTTGGCTCAGCCGTGGGAATATTCTGTGTATTAAATGGGGAGTTTTTCTCTCTCTAACTCTTGCTCCGCTTTCTTCATGCTCTTACTCTCTTACGAGGTCTCTGGCTGCTACAGAATTTAGTGTTTATATTCCTTCCTTGATTTTATTTAACTTTTAAATTGGAAAAGCTGTTCCTCTGCCCAAGGGCAGGTTTGTATTTAAGGTCTAACTCACCATGGCCTGTGGCTGCCTTCCCTGGAAGAGACCTGAAGGACTCATCCAGAGACCAGAGGTGTGCAGGGAGGGTAGTGGGGGTGTGTGGGCCAAGTCCCCTTTCCTAAAGCTTTACTTTAGCAGGATATGCATAATGTATCCCTAATGTCATTTGAGGTGGGCACATGAGCAGCAAAAAGTATCCCTCTGGTAAAACCTTTAATGCAATTCTTTCCTTCATCCACCACCAGTATTATAGGAGGTTTATTATCAAACTTCCAGTTTCTTTCTCCAATATACTATTTTTAGATTGTTTTGTACTTTTTTTGTTTTTATTTTGGTGTTGTTTGGCTATGCTGGCTTTACATTGTTCAGTCAGCCCAACTCTTTAGTCCAGACTGAAATATGTATCTCAAAAACTAATGAATGGACTACCATTAAAGTGTATGAAGACATGAATGTTTTCCACAGGATACATTCTATAGACTACCGATATCAGTCATAATTTGTGTTTAGCGCTAACTAGCAAACGTTAGCATACATTATACCTAATAAACATCAACTTATCAGGTTGATATGAGCATGTACTGAACCTTTAAGCACTGCTTGGTTCAAGTACAGCCTCACAGAGCCACTAGCATGGCTGTAGACCCTTAGTCTTGTTTTACATTTGTGAATTTATTTTTAAACATTCATTCAATATTACAGAATATAGCTCTTTTACAACTTGTATCAGATGTACTGCACTTTATGTTGCATTAATTAATTGTCCTTGTCTTAATAACTTTTGGTGATTGAATGCAATGTTCAATCTTCTACAAATGAACTCTTTCAAAGTTAGTCTCCCTTTGGTGCCCCCTTGTTTTTAGATAAGGGCCCAAATCTATTTATGCCCCTTCCTGGTATAGAGACTCTTTGCTTGCCACTGTTATGGACACACACATACTAATCATGCAAATGCAAATCAAAGACCTTCACCCAGCTCTCTGTGTCTGTTTCACACTGGATCTTTGCTCCCATGCGTTTATATCTGGGAGATTAAACATGTGCTGCTGTTCCTCACTCACACTGTGCCCCCCCCCTTAAACACACCTTTCCTCTTCCATCATCTTCATCTACCTTCCATCATCTTCCCTCAAACCATCTCGTCACATCTACTGCTTATACATTTTCATTTGTCAATTCAACCATCACCCTATCCATTTAATCATTTTTCTGTTTCATCCATCCCCCGTCTCTTCATGTCCCCTCTAACTACAGGGCGCAGTACCACTCATATGACCGTCTGTCCATCTCATCCATCTGTCCCGACTACAGTCTGAAGATCAAGAAGATAACCATGGATCAGTCCAAGTAACCTACTCTCTCTGGCCTCCTTTTTTCTGTCTCTTTCCAACGTGTCCTGCCTGCTGTTCTTCTCCTCTGGTCTTGGTCTGAAACTTTACTGATGCATGACTTTTCCCTTTACAATTTGATCTACTGGCTATCTCTCTTTTTCTACCAGTTTGAACAATTGTAGGGGTTTTATTTCGTAAGACAGGAATGGGAGAAGGGAAATGTTTCGTAGATTCTGCAGCCGGTCTGTAGCATGTTCTCTCACTGGAGAATCACTTCCTCAAGGCTGTCTTTTTACTCTGTATTCATATTGATCCCCTTTGACATTCATCTTCAGCATGCTTTATATCCTTCTCTTAAGCATCTCCCGCTACCTGCTTCAAAGTTCTCCAGCAATCTTTTGCTCTGATTTTATGGTATTTTCCTCTATATGCCTTTCATTTCTCCCTCTCTTCTTTGGAACTGGGATGCAATTTGTTCCTCTATTTCCTGCTGAATATCTGGCTTTTGTGAATAAATGATGGATGTGTTTATCTATGCATGATTACTCCTGCCTTAATGTAGCTCAGTACACACGACTTTCGGAGCAGTGTTAATGTCATCACAAAGTGCTTGTTATTCAAAAGCTTTTGCACTTTCATTGTCTGGTAAATAAGGCGTTTAAATGTTGCGAATGTTATCTGAAATAAAGGATTGATGTTTTTCTTATTAGAATTTAGAAAGCTGACTAAATTGTTCCTCGCTTAAGCCCCTGTCACACTGTCCCGAAATTGACACCAGATGGACACACGAATATGGAATTGTGAATTTCGCACGAAGATGGCCCCGAACTTGGTCAACAGCCAAGCAACAGCCGAAGCAAGTACGATGCCTACAGAAGGCCACAAGATGACACCCGAATCACACACGAAAATATGGTCGTAGACTTTACTGATGATTTAGAATGTATCCAGACTCCACGTAAGAGCTTGTGCCTCTTCGGGGGGTGCTAACATTTAAACATACACTTTATTCGATTAGAAGATATTACTTATCTCCGTCATGTTGTTTCCATAGCAACAACAACTGCCTGTCAACAGCGTGAACTCGCCTTCAAAATAAAAGCATCTAAATAAAACAGGAAGTTAACCTAAATTACATTTAAGACATACAACTGCAACGAAAGTAACAAAAACAATGTAATATCCTTTTCAGTTTCACAGAACACAAATTGGGTTATTTACATAATATGTTTACATGATTTTGTTGTGCAATAAATGCAATCTCGATGTCATCGTACTATAATACGAAGACTACACGACGACATTGCGAGGGCTTCACGTAGTCGTGTTGCCTTCCTAAGACAATCGGGCAGCTTCTTGTTTCCTTCGTATTGTCTTCGTGAGGCGAAAAATGCACGATGGCACCGATGATCACACGAAGATGACACGATTTGACAAGATGCCCTCACGAAGGGCAAAATGGACACACAAATTCAACACGAAAATTAACCTTCGCAAGGTCCTTCGGCAATTTTTTGGCATGCCAAAGATTTTGCCACCGCTCACGAAGTTGCTGCCAGAGCCTGAGAAACTCCACCGGCGGTCATACGATGGCTTAAGATGCCCTCACGAATGGCCCGATGTTGTTACGATCAGAGCCAAATTTGAACATTTCCTTTATCGTGTGTCCATCTGGTGTCAATTTCGGGACAGTGTGACAGGGGCTTTAGGCCCTTAATCGGGAACTAAAATCACAGTCAGCAACTTTCCGATTTAAGGATTTTTGAGGGGGTTCAGACACAGCTTGATTTATGAACCCCCCCTTGACTTGGTTACTTGAACCCATTTTATACATACTGTAGTCCCACAATTTTAGGACTGGAGTATTTCAGAGTTTTCCCATTTAAATACAGCTCAGAATCACACTGAGAGCAGTCAGAGTGAACTAAAACAGTACAAATCAGGTCATAGAAAAGCTGATAGAAGCTCCATAGAGCAGAGGGGAACGGCATAATCTGGTAATGATTTTCTGCGGGTTCTTCACTACGAACTAACCGGTTTACATTTCATAATGTCATTTTATCCTTTGAATCGGTAGAGATAATGATTAAGTTCATGTTACTTTTCCCAATTACCTCCTGTTCTTAAATTCCTACACTGTTCATCTGAGGTGAATATAAATACCCCTTAATTCAAACTCAAAGTTTGCTGGAGTAGACACAACATAATAATATATTTTCTGCTGTTCTTATATTGTGTAACATTACAAGCTTAGATGTCCCCAGTGTGCCTTGAGGCACTGTCTTTTACTTCTTCTACTTCTTTTTGAACTCTGAATACACAATAATTTGACCCTAAATCAGATACACTGTATGTCTATAATACAAGAAAACTGACAATTAGTTTCGCTATTGAACAGTAAAGGTTCACAGACAAAGAAGTCATTTTGTTGAGCTGCAGCAATTACACAATTCTTGTAATTCTTTTTAAAATATCTGCTTATCTTGTTTCCCCTTCCAGGTCCTTGGAGCTGTTCTTTGCCACCAACCAGAACAACAGAGGGGGCGAGCACATGAACGACAAATCTCCTCGTCTCTGCCGCAAGTTTTCCTCTCCCCCTCCTTTGTCCATCCCGTCCCGCACTTCCTCCCCTGTCCGAACACGAAAGCTCTCCCTCCACTCCCCCATCACTGCCAGGGTGGGAGGCCTCGACCTCACCAGTCCTCTGTCAAGCTCCAGCGTCAACCATAACACTTCCCAGTCTGCCGCCAGCAGCCCCACATCTGCAACCACCCCCCTAGCCCTGACACCTCAGACCCCAACTCCGACCACCTCCTCCTCTCCTCCTTCTCCTCCCTCTTCCACCTCTCCCCCACCGAACAACAACTCGAAGCCACCACAGGAACAAGGTCCTACCATTCCCACATCCCCAGACCAGAGTCCCTGCTCGCCTGCAGAGGGGGAGGATGTTCCAAAGATCGACCCCTTCGGTGGAAAACTGAGACGGAGCATCCGCAGATGTATGTTCCCACACAAATACAGTGCCAAAAATATGTATACTTACCGTGGTATCACTGTGTACTACTGACAATTCCTAGAGTACATCTATAGCTAAATGAGAGGTTATCCCAATTAATAGCACATTTTGGAATGTGTTCTTTTAATGCATACAGTTATTAATGTAGTTACAGAGATACAGATGTACAATTCTCAATTTTGTAACGTACTGTAAAGATGATTTTAAGGGGTCTATAACAGCTTAATTGTGAAACACTCCTGACAAGTTTGCAAAGACGCACTAACCATCTGTAGGATGTCCTCTATCCTCAGCTGGGTGTGTGTGAGCTTGAGTCAGCTAAGTTGCCTTTGCACAAGCTCAGATCTTCTAACAGTTGTGTTAAACATCCCTCTGTGAAGGGAAGTGAGTGTCAGGGCATATGAAGCAGCACAGCAAGGAAAAGCTGCAGTGAGTCCATCATTAGCATGTGCGCACACATACAATGTGTGTGTTTGTGTGGGCGTAAGTGTGTGTGCATGAGCGTGCTTGGCAGCAGCTAACAGCTCACCAGGAGACAGAGAGCCAATAGCACTTTCTGAGCATATGTCGAATAGCCATCAGGTGAAATAGGAAATGTATGTCTAATCCAAATGGAATACATTAAAATAAAACAACATATTTGTTTCCAAAGCAAAACACCAGGATACGATACTAGTAATAAGAGCATCTACAGTGTTTACTTGACATAGTGGAAATATACACATGGGAGACAAATGACAGGAATAATCTGATCAAATGAGCAAAGAAATGTATATATATGCAGGATGCTTACATACTGGGAACAAGGGGTTACTGAATGGTTTAATAAGTGTACAACATAGGGTACAGGGTCATCTGCACACCTTTAAGTACAAATGTAAAAACGTTTTTATACCTGTGAAAGGAAAGAATGTTACCAGCACTTTGGCAAAAGAAAAGAAACAACCGCACTACAACTTACACTGTTAATGAGTTTTATTGAATTTCAACAAATAAAATATTCAGTGTACATTAACATAACTATAAGAACAGTTCTTAACCCGACTGGTGTGCCTGAAGACGAACTGTATTTGCCAAAACACATATCTTCTCTAGCATTTAACTCCAACTAGCAGTAGCAACGAGCAACTTGTTATGCATAGTACTTTTCAAATGCTAGCATGTAGCGTTTGTGCCTTTCAGATTTATTGTGAAATTCCAGTGTTTTACAAGCATTTGTCCCAAGTTTGAATGTTTTTCCATTCCTCAAATATGAGTTGCTGGGTGGTTTCAGCCACCACAATATGTGATCACCAATCACTTTGTATTACATTAGCGTTGAATTAGCCACAGATGAACCTGCATTGTTTGCTTGCAGTCACAGGTGCTTTTCTACTGCAACCCTCAAATTGAAAACTGTTATTAACATCCTGTTCATGTGGGTCAAAGTGAGGCTCACTGCAACACAAGATGTATTATTGCCACCTAGCAGTGTTCTCTTAATATTTATGTACAACGAATAGGTGTTGGCTGGTGCAGAAATGTTTCTTATTGTGAGATTTAAAATACTAGTAAAAAAACAAAACATTAACGATATACAAACCCACTGGCTGTAGGCTACTGACTGATCTCTGCATGGCTTTGAACTTACGCGCAATAAATTACTTTCCAGTAGGGCAGACAGAGTACCATCACCATCATCATCATCATCAGCCTTGTGTCTCCCCTGTCCTCCTCTCTAGCTGTGCTGGAGTCGGTGTCGCTGGAGAAAATCATCCCAGAGTCTCCCCAGAGCAGTGAAGCAGGAGACATGTCTCCAAGCCGCTCCCCTTCCACACCTCGACACCTGCGCTACAGACAGCCTGGAGGTGTGTGTGTGTGTGTGTGTGTGTGTGTGTGTGTGTGTGTGTGTGTGTGTGTGTGTGTGTGTGTGTGTGTGTGTGTGTGTGTGTGTGTGTGTGTGTGTGTGGTGTGTGTGTGTGTGTGTGTGTGTGTGTGTGTGTGTGTGTGTGTGTGTGTGTGTGTGTGTGTGTGTGTGTGTGTGTGTGTGTGTGTGTGTGTGTGTGTGTGTGTGTGTGTGTGTGTGTGTGTGTGTGTGTGTGTGTGTGTGTGTGTGTGTGTGTGTGTGTGTGTGTGTGTGTGTGTGTGTGTGTGTGTGTGTGTGTGTGTGTGTGTGTGTGTGTGTGTGTGTGTGTGTGTGTGTGTGTGTGTGTGAATGACTCATAACTAGACCACAGTGCCACCGCTGGAGGCCCTCTGCAGAGCCAAGCAAAGTTCCCTGACCCAGGAGGCAGACATCTTTTGTAGAACAGCATAATATAAAGCTCCAATACAGACAGACAATAGCATAACTGCTCATGTGTGACTGAGTGAGTGTTATTGTAAGTGCCTTGGGATTGTTTTCCTTTATATGATAACAGTTAATATGAGAAGGTTGTTGGACATATTGCTAACAGCACCATTTTTGGTCTAAAATGTGTCTATAACAGGAATGACAGTGACAATGCTTGTGAGTTTGTAAGTGATGACAAAGACAAACAATTACAAATAGTTTAATTGAAATATTTTACATTTTGCATCTATAATTCATATAAATTATATTCCAAACACTCAAAAACACTAGTACAAATGAATAATGATCCGTTTCACATGTTTATGCCTTAAATAACTAGTAAATTAGTTGAATATACTTTGCCAATGTCTACAAACTAATTTGACTTTATGCAAATTGATAGTTTGAAAATGTGGTTAAAGTCACTTTTGTTATTTACATGAGCAGTTAATCATACTTATCTGTATGTTTCATCAGAGGGTTACAAAGCACCTAGCAACTTTTTGGTTATAGATAAGGTGTACAAAGGACAATGGGGTTTTAAATTCAATTAATATAATAGGCAATTTGAACTTTAGTTAAACAAATTAAAACTGTGTCTCTGCAGTCCAGTCAGGGGAGAACTCACGCTGCTCAGTCTCTCCCGTGTCAGCCTTTGCTATCGCCACAGCAGCAGCAGGACATGGTTCACCACCAGGTACACACACACACACACACACACACACACACACACACACACACACACACACACACATACACATACACATACACATACACATACACATACACATACACATACACACACACACACACACACACACAAATGTAAATAAAGAAAATATCTGTTCAATGGCGCCTTCAAAATAACATGGTACACATATTTTGTTTCTTGTGACAGTTTATAATAGTTGTAATACTTGTATCGGATAGCATTTACCTGAACCTGTAAAATGTATAGGTTGCAAGTTTTAAAAGGTCTACCCAGTTAAGCCCCAAGCCTGTTTTTCAGGTCTCAGGCTCGAAAATGATATTCCCAGAACAAATGACTATATCTTCACTTCTAAAAGGGGTAAATAAATAATCTTTTTTCTCAAAGCAATGATAAACCTGTGAGTTGGATGTAGAAGAGTCAGAATCAATATAGAATTCTTTTATTTTAAAGTAAATTCAGATTGAACATAGTAAAAAAATGTAAATTATAGTGTCCGTCCAAAAGAAAAACATTACTTATAGTGAAAACCACCCTTGAATGATGTGATAGTAGACTAAAAGCTTTAGGAATCCAAACTATAACATATAATAAGTACCCTGTATCAAGATTGATGCAAAACAAGTGACATTTGACCTTTTTAGAGAGGTTTAGCAACAAAAAAAAACACTTCTGGGGTCATTAGGGTGGATTTGCCATATCTCTGGCCCCCCTCGGTCGATTTTGATTAACACCTCTTTTGAACCGTTAGAGCCAATAGAATCGAGAGGGAGGTTCCTAAATCCACGTTACCATTGAGGAATGAGAGTGATGCGCACGCAGCTTGCCCAAAACCGAAACCTATGTTACGCTCTGAAAACTGAAAACTAGGTTATGGCCATAAATATGAAGATGGATTATCAGTAATCATTTCAAAGTGACACGGAGACATTGGATAACCTATGGATTAACCTTCAGCAGCGTTTTATCGTTTTAATGCCATTGAACACAACTTTTGATCAGAAAACAGCAAAGGTAAGACATATATGCCGTTTTGGCTCCGTAAAGCTACGTGGTGTGTTGTCTGGGTTTGCCTTCGCTGGCCTGAGTTCTGGTCGCACAGTGATGATACTTATACCTCTAGAATCTGTGGAATCTCAGCTTTAATCTGATAACTTGTTTGTGCAGATCCGATAAGTAATAAAGTATTTATACCGTGAGTTCTGTGCTAAGTGCGTTAGCATTTTTTCACTCAGGGCTAATTCAGAGGCTTGATATTACCCTTGTGTTTCATTTAGCTAAAAATTGTTAATATTGTCTGATAGCTGAGTTTCTTCCCGTTAAGTGGGTATGACACATTCATAGTTTGTTAAATGTTAAGAAGCCCTCAGACACTGTTTCTTGCAAGATGTTGCGTTTTGTGGGGCTTAACTGGTTTTAAAAGAGGACTCAATCCATAAATAGCTCAACTGTTAAATCTGGCGGCCAAAAACAAATACAAAATTTAAAGTACAGAAGTTTTAAAACAATATATAGTATTCTTTACTTTGTCATAGAATGTGTTAGCAAAACATCACACAATTGAGACATATTAAATGTTAATAGATTGAATCAACCAAATAGCAAAACGAAGATGAAATCTATGTATTAAAAAGATCATTGTTAAAAACCCCTTCTCTCTCTGTGGATTATCCAATAAGTGTGAAATAACCCTTTAGAATCACAATAATCCTTGACACATTAAAACACTATTACATTTCATATTTAGGTACATTTTGCTGCAATTTTACTTCTGTAAACGTTTAAAATATTTATATTAAAGCATTCTTCGAGTGCTATAATTACTTTTATACGTTTTTTACCACTGACCTATTTTATTTAGTTGGAAAATAGAGATAAGCCCCAGGTCATTAGTGAAAGATGTATATATCAACACAGTAATAACTCATTCTATCTGTCTCTCTTTTTCCTTATTTTTTTCTACAGTGTTTAATAACTCTGAGAGAACTTGTGATAAAGAGTTTATCATCCGCCGAGCTGCAACTAACAGAGTTCTCAACGTGCTGCGGCACTGGGTGTCCAAACACTCACAGGTCAGTCTGAGTGTGTGTGTGTGTGTTTGGTCCCCTGTTTTTGCTGAGGTGATCAGAACTGTGGTCTCATTAAAGCAGACGTCTGATGCGTTCTCTCTGCTCCAGTGCCCTCTCGTGAGCATGTAAACAACCATATGCACACAAATACACGCTCAACGTTGTTGTCGTGTCAACTGTAGAACCATCTCAACTCGCCTCAGTCCACCTACTCTTCTGCTAAACAGCCAGTGTTGCCTCTATTGAAGTGAACATCACAGTAATTGCCTTACTCCCCCCCCCCCAGAAGTCCAACTGAATCGATCTGTTTTATGTATTTTCTTCAATAGCACAAAATGCCGTGATGACAGGCCAGCTTTAGTCGGCTTATTAACACAGAGACAAAGCACAAACACGCACACGTATACACCCACTCACATTTTAGCTCGGGAGGCCAAAGAGCTTGTTAAAACTGACCTTTGAACGGGAGTTGAATTGGGGAGGGAGTGAAAGGGAAACGAGAGGAAGAGAAGCAGTAATGGCTGGCAGGAATGAGGGGGTACAGGAGGAGGATGTACAGTCAGCAAACATAAAGGATTGTAGAGCAGTGATTGATGATTGCTCAAACAAATAGGTGGAGACTAGAAATAAGTCAAGTACACATACAACTACAAACATTTTTCACATGCAGACATGTCACCATACATTTGATACTGCGAGTGAGTGTAATAGGCCATTAGGACGATGTGGCTAAAAGAGATTTACAGGATACATTTAAAAGATATCTTTGCATCAGTGCCTTGTCAGCTTAATTGATCAGTCTTTAGATTGGATGGATTAGCGCAAGAGAGACATCTTGCTATTTTACAAATTCATTCTACGTTTTTCAGATTGAAACACGAAAGTTTTCTCTCTCAATGCATTACAACTACCTTTGGGATAAAACCTACTTTAATCACCCAAACAACAGTTGGATGACACAACAGTAATAGAAGTATAATACATTCCCTTCTCTGTATTTTGTGCATCAGTCCCGAAACCTTAACAATTACTAAACTATGGCAATGTGAAAAATTAGATAAAATGACAATTCAAGCTCTACTACAGTATGTATATAATTACTATCAATTAAATTAGGTCAAATATTCTAAATGTAAATCACTACAACATTTTCAAGATTTCAACAAAGTTTGAAGAAAAAGAAAAATAACAATTTTGACCAAGTTCTAGAGAAAATAATTAGCAAGTGAGAACATGTAATGTTACTGTACTAGTTGATGGGTGCTGGAGAATCCTTAGCATGTCCCTCAGGTTCATTTGAACAATAACATTTAGTTTTGGTTTTTGTTTAGGACTTTGAGATGAACGGGGAGCTAAAGATGTCGGTGATCTGTCTCCTGGAGGAGGTGCTCAGAGATCCTGACCTTCTGCCTCAGGAGAGAAAAGCTACTGCCAACATACTGAGGTACAAGCATGCAGCATGCGTATGAAGCACTTAAAATGTCACTCGATAAAATTGTCTTATGTAATAAATTAGCATGAAAACATTCCCTTATTATATTATGCAATGCTCTACTGTACTCTACTCTATTCTGTTCTATTCTGTTCTATTCTATTATGTTATATGTTTTCAATACTGCTACATTGCTCTGTATTGTATCCTGTTCTATTTTATTCTCTTTAATTCATTTCTGTTATATTGAAAGCTTATTTTCTGTTCCGTTGTATTCTGTTAAATTAAATTAAATTCCTGTACTATTCAGTAGAATTTTACTCTATTCCACTTTGTCTTCTAGTGCCCTTTCTCTCGATGAGCAGGACGATGCCCAGCTGAGGATAGAGGACATCCTACAGATGGTTAGTGCGTCATTGCAAACTTGTCAGGACTTCATGATAATTCTGATATGATATTATTCTGCTGGATCAATGCAGCATCTGTAAACTGCAGAGAAAATTATTTCTAACTTTTACTGCATAATGTAAACACGTTGTTATCACAGATCAGCTGAGTCAGCAGCTTTTATTTCCCCCCCAAGATAAATACAAAAATCTAATTGTTTTATTTGAATACAATGTGGTCCTCTCTGGGATGAAATAAAGTACTTGCAGATTTTCAATAAATACTTTATAAACTCCCAGAGATGAAAATAATAATAAGAGTCATGAGTGCCTCTGGTTTATGATATTGGCTTAATCACGACACGCGCACACACACACACACACACACACACACACACACACACACACACACACACACACACACACACACACACACACACACACACACACACACACACACACACACACACACACACACACACACACACACACACACACACACACACACACACACACACACACACTCTTTATTAGATATTTATAACTCCTTGTTATCTGGTGTGAAAATTCATTTGTGCGGTGTGTTTGTGTTTATGTGTGTGTGTGCTTGTGTGTGTGTGTTTAGGCCGACTGTCCGAAGGCAGAGTGTTTCGAGTCTCTCCCAGCGATGGAGCTGGCAGAGCAGATCACTCTTCTGGATCACATCGTCTTCAGAAGCATTCCTTATGAGTCAGTCCTCTCATAACTCTCACACTCTGTCATCTGCATCAGGCCAAACTAAACTAAATCAGCTTTGGATACTGCTTATAATTACAAGACCAGTTAATCACCACAGGTTTTACTTTAGATATTGACCTACTAGATATGGACATCACTATGTGGCAAACTGTTGCTATGATAAATTATCATCTTTGTGAAACATCTACAACAGCTTTAATAAATGTTAGCCTCTTTCCTATTCATAAGCCTTAATATATGGCAGTTTCCTTTACTGCTGGTTGTGTAAGGTATGGGGGATTACGTTTAATTAAACTCTACATTATGTTTTTACGGTTGCAAAATTTCTTCTTTAAAACAACATACAGTATACTTACTGTATCTATGAAATTGCATATCAGACAACAGAGTATAACAGATTAAAAGTCTTAATGTATCCCCATTTTATGTATTTTTGATGTGCCCTAGACACAAAAGACACATCCTAGACTTTTGGGGCCTAATAAAACGTATCCAAATTGTCAGTTTATGGTATTATACCCCAGCTAAAACAATAACAAACACAGCCAACTTTTAAATAATTGATGGAAACAAATGTGTGTTTTGTAGTTTCCCAAAAAATTACATTTGGCTGGATGACAATGCAAGATTCTCCTCCAACACTATTGCAATGCTCACCTAGTTCAGTTCTTGACTTATCCACAGCCTTCATTAGACCAATGTCTTTACGTAAAGGTCCCATGTCATGGTTTTCTGGTTATTACCCGTCCCCTTGTGTGTTATGAAGGTTTTTATGCATGTAAACGGTCTGCAGAGTCACAAACCCTCAAAGTACACCCTGTAGGGAGTAAAACTCTAACACAGAAAAGACCTGTCTATGCTGCCCCAAAACGCCTCGTTGGAGATTTTTTTTTTTTTCATTGTTTTCTTCCTGGGTATGGTGACGTGCCCATACCCAAATGGACCCATTGGTCCAAATCCGTGGAGCTCCTCACACACACACACACTCTTTTAGCGCCGAAAATGTGACGCGCTGGGGGGGGTGCTAGTGGAGCCTCGCAATGCGGCGAAACTGTGCGTGCTTACACTGCAGGTGCGCCGGGTTTGGGGGTGCGGGGGGGGGGATGCGGATGCTAGTGGAGCCTCACAGGTGGGGCTGCTGCAGCCCCCTCAGCACCCCCCGTCCATTCGCGATGTCTCGTTTTTGCTACTCATACCTGTTTGGATTACTGCGCTATATTATATTGTCTGTGATCTAATTTGACTCACCACATGTTTCTGCCCCCTCTCTTAGAGAGTTCCTGGGACAGGGCTGGATGAAGGTGGATAAGACAGAGAGGACACCATACATCATGAAAACTACTCAACACTTCAATGATGTAAGCTCCAAAATGAGTAAAACTTTATTTTTACCCTATAAATATCCAACACCAAACTTTCATGGTCTCTTTTCTTCTCCTTTTGAAGATGAGCAACCTGGTGGCATCCCAGATTATGACCCACACCGATGTGGGCTCCAGGGCCAACTCCATAGAGAAGTGGGTCGCTGTGGCCGACATCTGCCGCTGTCTCAACAACTACAACGGAGTCCTGGAGATCACTTCTGCACTCAACCGCAGCGCCATCTACCGTCTGAAGAAGACCTGGGCTAAAATCAGCAAACAGGTGGAATAATTCCCCAACAATACTCTATATATGACTAAAAAAAATAGAGTTTACCGGATCTTAAAAGGTTACAAAAAGTGATTTGGTCTCTGCGATGTTCAGAGGCAGGAGCAAATTAGTTTGACTTTCATCTTGTTTTATTAAGAGTAATAGGACATTGGCTTAATGCATGTTCCTCCTTGTTGCTCTAAATAGTCTAATTAAATATATATTTGTGATCTTGTCCAGACTAAAGCACTGATGGACAAACTACAGAAGACTGTGTCGTCTGAGGGAAGGTTTAAAAATCTGAGGGAGACCCTGAAAAAGTGAGACTTTGCAAATCAATCCTTACACATTTTTCAAAATGAACGCAAATAATGTGCTTAATTCCTTCACACTTTGTTTTCCAGCTGCAACCCTCCAAGTGTGCCATACCTGGGAATGTATCTCACAGATCTGGCCTTTATTGAGGAGGGGACACCCAACTTCACAGACGAAGGTCTTGTTAACTTCTCCAAAATGAGGATGGTAGGCACATAAATGAATACAAAATATGAAAATTATCATTGTAAACTTGTCTTTAAATATCCACCTAATTTCCCCATTTTCTTTAGATATCCCACATCATCCGAGAGATCCGTCAGTTTCAGCAGACTCCGTACAGAATAGAGCATCAAGCCAAGGTACTTGTCTCTTAGATATTTTCACAATAGGAGTTGTTTTTCTCAGTAACATCAGCAAAGTAGACCGTGATTGCATGTATGAACTATTTAAAAAAAAAACGTTATTATATAGCACAGTAAAAAAACAGAGTTCTGAAGTTCTTTAAAAAGGGGCAGAAAAATCGCCAATTGTCAAGATTACCTTAGAAGACAGTATGTAAAAGTGAGTAAATCTCTAACACAAGGTTTGACATTAAGATCCTTTGCGGAAGTGCTGGTCATCTAATGTGAAATGATTTAAAACGCCTTATATATGATATACCAAATTTGAAACATCAAGAGAATATCAATTCACCCTCGCTGGACCAATCAGAAAACTGTGCAGAGTAGTTTAGACAAAGAGGACGATAAAATCTGTGGCGACTGTGGCTGCGAGGCAGTGCGGTCGTCTTTTAACCAGATACTTAGCCCTGAGTAGCTCCCGATGGCCAATGGTGTGCAAATGTGTATGAATGTTAGCTCATAGATTAATTGGTACTGCTTTGCATGAATGAGATGTGAATGACTCGTAGTATGTAAAGCGCTTTGAGGGGTGAAAAGACCTGATAAGTACAGTCCATTTAACATTTCCATTTCATTTAAATTAAGCTTCATATTTGCATATCCATTTGTATTTATTCCTTATTAAGACTTTTAAGGCCATCTAGTCCTCTAGTTGCTAAAAAAGTTAAACAATTCAGTCTTTAATTAAAAACAACTGAAATAATCCATAGATGTACACATATTTTGCTGTTCAGGACAATATGCCCCCTTTTGATATTTTCTGTCCAGGTGACCCAGTACCTGCTAGATAAGACTCTCATCATGGATGAAGACACACTCTACGATCTCTCGCTGAAGATCGAGCCCAGGCTCCCTGCCTGAGTTACAGCTGTTTGTGGCCAGTGGGAGCCTGCCAGACCTGGACCCCCCGAGGGCAACACGCCCACGTTATCTCATCAATCAGGAGGAAATTGGAGAGATTTGAGAGCAGCATGGAAATGAAGATAAGAGCGATACTGACTGAAGTGAGAGATATCTTTAGAGTCAAGTATGACGGTTGGACGGTTGTTTTTTCCCCAAGGGACTGAGGGAGCATGAGAAGGTTGTGGAGTTATAATCTCCAAGGAAAAGAGGAGGAAAGGTTTTAGTTGCACTGTGTGAGGGTTTTGAGGAAATTTCGCTGTGTGCGCTCATCATTCCTCAGTGGAGCATGTGGTGCGCATGACATCACACTTCCTCAGACAGCCGGAGAGTGCAGGAAAGGCTGAGAGCATGGAGTGTAGGATGAGTGTAATACAGTGGATGTAACAGAGATGTAGCATATACAGATAGTGTGTCAGAGAGATGTCTGAGCTCGTGTCTCTGTGCTGTTGTCTGTGTTCTGTTGCCTGTGCATTTCCGTGCCATGTCCTGGAGCATAAGCCCCAAAAAAATGCTTTATGTCATGATGGTCACTGCATAAAACTTGCATGATTTCAGCTTGGGATGTAACTGTCTAAATGGCCTTCAACCTGACCCCTGACCCTCAGCTTAGCATGCTTCACTCTAACCAGGGTGACTCTAAGCCACTATGCATCCTCAGTGGGCTAGGTATGAAAAGATGCCTTTAAGCCTTTAAATATATTGTGGAAAGATACTATAATTTGGATAATTTTAAATAGAAATTTGATTTATTTTGATGAAGTGGCTAATGTTTCCATTGTAGAAAAACTGAATTCTGTATTTGTCTATAGTAGGTTTTTGTCTCCATTTACAATTGAAAGCTCTTTAAAAAAAATGTCCTCATGAATGATACGAAATTAAAACATTTATCAGTGCCTTCCACTAGTGTAGGTCAATTTCCCCACAATGTTTTCTTAAGAGAATAGGTAATGTCGACTAAACAGTAGCATGTTAGTGTAAACACAGTGAAGTCATTGCAGAAAATATCTCTCTCTGGTGTTTAAACATTGTAATAACCGACCCAAAGCTTTGGTATGTGTGCACTTTGATTTCTTTGGCTTTTACAAATTGTCAGATACTGACGTGTGTAGTTAGTCCTAGTGTGTAACTCTTGGATGTAAGCTGGGACCGTTTTTTGCACTCTCTGAGATGTAGCTTCGCTTGAGTGACAGTATGATCGTTATTTACCATGCTATTTATTTCATCAGATAATGTATTTATGCTATTTTGTATAAAGTGACTCCACACATATCATATGATTGATGACAAATTGTTTTGCTGTGAATATTAATTTATTGTTGTAGTTTTTTGTCTATCTTGCTTTGATGTTGAAATCTAGTTTTGCATCCCAGCCTCTTGTATTGCAAGATATCTGTTTAACTTTATTCTGAAGAAAAAAAACGATGTCTTTTGAACGTTAAAAAGATGTAGCATTTGAATAACCAGAATGTTTTCTGTATTGCTGATATGATCAACATAGTTGTCCTGCATGTACACAACAGCTGCATGTTGTGCATGTCTAACTGGACGCTCCTTCTGCTTCTCTATTTTAATATTGTCTCTGTATCTGTCAGGAGGCTCAGTTTAAAGGCATAGAAACAATATTTTGTCCATCAAATCTGGCACATTTGTCTCTTAGTGTAGCTTATGACATCACATCTTTCAGCTCGAGTCATCTGCAAATCAGTCTGTCGTTATGGAGTAGCAGTGTTGGAAGTGATGCACTCCTCAGTAAAAAATATTCATCCAACAATAACCTTGTTCCAGATTGATTAAAGAAAATGTTTAGAGGCTTTGCTTTAAAAAAACACAACCTTTTGTTTTGCACTGCATCTGTATTTCTAAGTGTTTGTTTAACATACAGGATGCCACATTTGTATTGTATTTTCATTTTTGTGTATTTGTTTGCATTGTTCACGGTGCAGGAGAAATAAATTCAACATGCCTTATATGTTTGCGTATTTTCTCGAGCTATGCATCATTGAGATATTCGGTTCCTTCTGATTCCTCTAAACAGCGGCTCTTCATTTGAACCTCTATGTCCATTTTTCACCATAATGTACGGCTCAAGGGTGCATCAAAAATGTGGGACCACACTCTTAAAATAATGGGAGATAAATGTTTGCTTTGTATGATCAGGGAACAGTTTATTTTGGCAAACAAATGCTCCTGCACATCAATGGGTTTAATTTAGTGATGAGGTCTAAAAGTAGACTTGGAGAGGAGCATGAGACCAAATGACTCGTCACATGTGTGGTTTAAATAACATCTGTCTGTAGGTCTCCATATCGTCACGTAGTGTAATCCGGCACTGATGCAATCCTGCCACCCGGTGGTCATGTACAGCATTGCCGCTATTTGCTACAGCAGAGGCATGATGACCTGTGTACACAACATATATACCGCTCCTTGTCTTTAAGTTCAACGGTTAAAACCAAAAAGTGTAAACAAAATAAAAATGTGTTTCTCTAATTTCCCCTGAAAGGATTTTAGACAGTAAACATGTTATAAATGTGAGCTAACAATCAATATGGTGAGGGAATGTTTCATTACATAACTCTTATCTATAATACTTATCTATAACAGCTTTAATATAAATACACATACATTATGAAGAGGAAACCCTGTTGAATGTGCGTTCACTATTCACTGTTAGAACAACTTACATTGCTCTTTTTTGTTGCAGGAGATAATGTTAGCGTGAATGAAAGGGAGAGAAGAAGAGTGTGAAGAAACAAGTGGTGATGTGTGAATCAGAAGTTGAGCGTGTTTGCAAGGCGATGAAGTCATCGTTCTAAATGCTGTCGAGGAACTTTGACAAGTTGTTAGTGTGGGATCTGCTGTCAGTTTTTAGTGCTGATAAACCAACTGGAGGCTGGCAGTTGTAGGTTGCAAGCATTTGTGTCTCAGCGGGAGTTTTATAGCAGATTAACCAACATGACTCCTGTTTCCAAGCGACAGTTGGACGACAGTTAGTCAAAGTTTACCAGAACGCTGTTGGTGCGACATCTCAGCCCTTTCCAGTCTAAGACAGCAGCTTATTGGTGAGTGAAAATCATTAATACTGTACTTGAATTGCTGTGAAATAAAATAAGTAGAAGGCATCCAAATTAGAGACACTATTGCATAGGTGATGATATCAGTTTTAGATGCCATTGATTGGCTTGGGAGGTAACGTTTGCCAAACTGACAGACATGCTGACTGACAGTAGAAAGAGGATTTTCTGTCTGACGCCTAGTGAGAGGCTAATCCTTATCCAGTGCACCCATCCCGTCTCTGTTCTTCAGTCTGCTCTCATTCTGCAGATTGAGCCTCTCCGGACTGAGCTGCAGGAAACACACGGGCCCTTTGCCACCTCAACTCTTCAGAAAACCCTCAGGTGAGCAATAAACTCCCCATCCTCTCCTCTCAGCTCTTTTCCTTGCAGCCCTGTCCATGTGTCTTGCCTCTCCAGTGGGGAGTACAATTGTTGCTTACAGCTTTTAGGCTGCATTTGACACATTATCCACTTGTTGTTTTTTTATCAAACTTGTGACTGTCCTCTGAAAAGGTGATTTCAAAGAGATGTAGAGTATGCATAAGACTTTAAGAGGATTTATTTTTGAACACTTTTTCTAATGATATTTGATGGAAGTTTCAAATAGGTTTGAAAACACAGAGTGTTCGTCATCTTTTGTCTTACATGCCCACTAGATTTACATGTATAACACATGATGTGGTCTACACGGCACAGCAGCCTTTTGCATTAGGGCCTCTTAACCTGCCTGATATCAGCAGGTAGACAGCAGTCTGTATACCACTGCTCGCCTCCCTTTTGTGATTCCTCTTTTTAGAAAGGTCACATGTCACAAGTGCCTCTCCTCATTACCTTCCCTCTTCCTTTAATCTTCAAGTCTGGGACAAGATTCTCTCTAATCCAACCTTTTCCACTCTCTTCTTAACCTTTTGTGAAATCCCAACTGACCCTCACTCCTGCTTTACTATAATCACCAACTCCTGCTTCTTTACAAGTCTTTCTTTTCATACATCCAACATCCATTGTCCACAGCTCCTTTCAAACTCAATTTCCTCTCACTTCTATATTTGAGTCTTCCTCACCTAAAGCCCACTCTCTGTCTTTACGTTGTTTCTGTGTAAACTCAGCCAAGCAGCCCAGACTGTCAGAGAGCATCATGTGTTGTCTTCCACCTCTAAACTGGCACTCCAGCTTAACCTCACCAACTGCTACTATAAATACTGTGTGTGGGTGTGATGGCCAGGTGACTTAAACCTATACAGATTAAGACCTATATAGAATATGTTTAATGGGTGATGTGCAAAGATACAGCAAACGTCCTGAAATCCTGTAATCTGTCACTTGAGGACTTGATAGGTTAATGACATTAGTTGTCTAGTCTGAAGATGTGTGTTAATGTTCTTCTAGATCATGCCTTCTGTGACATTCAGGCAGGATGCTGTAGTAAAGAAGCGCAAATAAACATAAACACATAGGCTGTCATATATAACTCCATAAGGAGATAAAACAACTATAACCACAAGCAGTGTAAATACACTTTGGTATTCAGAGGTAAACTAAAGTACTCAAGTAATAACTGTTGATGATACTTGATGACTGTCAGCAGCAACCTGGTGGTAGACAGCGTAATCAGATCTTTTACTTAAGTAAAAGTTATCATACCACACTGTAAAAATACTTTGTTATAAGTGAAAGTCATGCATTCCCATTACAATACACAAAAAAAGCAATACCTTTGAAGTATTCTTGGTAACCCTAAATTAAAAGTATTTATGATGTAGGATTTTCATTATTTATATGAAATAGTTAAATAATAATGTAGTAAATCCTATCCTTACATGTTGTCACAGACTAAAATGTACATAAATGTACTCTATTGTAACCTTTTCCATTAAGAAAAACACAATGTTAATGGAAAATCAACTTTACCCTCTGACCTTTCACCAGGTAATAACCAGAACAGGTAACCATGGCGAACTCTTTCACCCGCATGCTATCTGGCCGTAACACGGCTGTGATTCTGTCCAGCGTGGGAGCTGCTACTCTGACATCTGGATATCTTCTCTGTGACAGCACTGTTGATGCAGCTGAGAGGAGGAAGCTCTATCCACCCAGGTACATATGTGACTTTCTTCAATAATCTCCATACAGCCAAAATGCCTATATTATTTCTCCATAAAATAAGAGATATTAAATCAGTTTATCATTTAGGTACATTCAAACACAATGCATGGCATACATACAAATCAAGTTCCTTGGAACAGTTAATCTACCGAATACAATTATATAATATTTATTAAGAAATGTATTTCAAAAAATGCAGACATGTATGAATTTATTCTCAAAATGCTGAAGCAAACTAAATGATTTATAACGTGATTGGTCTTTGGTTACAGACTTGAAAACAGTTTTGTAAGTTGTAAAGCTTCTTGTCCAAACAATAAGTAAGTGTTTTTTTTATTTTATTCCAATAGCGCTGATTTCCCTGACCTGAGGAAGCACAACAACTGCATGGCAGCAGCCCTGACCCCCACCATCTATGGACACCTGAGGGACAAGACCACCTCCAACGAGTGGACCGTGGACCAGTGCATCCAGACCGGGGTGGACAACCCTGGACACCCCTTTATCAAGACTGTGGGCATGGTAGCTGGAGACGAGGAGAGCTACGAGGTTGGAATTCGTGTTTGCAGTGTGTTGTTGTGTCGACAATCCAAAAATGAGATGTGAAACTGAGTGTTTTATTTTCTCCACCAGCTGTTTGCTGAGCTCTTTGATCCTGTTATCAAGGATAGACACAATGGCTACGATCCTCGCACAATGAAGCACCCCACTGACCTGGATGCTTCAAAGGTTACACCAGCATTTCTCTTAACTAATTTCTCTCCATCCCATCCTCCTCCTATAACCTGCTCAAACTCCCACACGGAGTGACGTAATGCTTTCACCTCCTCAGATCACCTCAGGAATGTTTGATGAGCGCTACGTGCTGTCATCTCGTGTCCGTACTGGGCGTAGCATCCGTGGACTGAGTCTCCCCCCTGCATGCTCGCGCTCTGAGCGCCGTGAGGTGGAGCGTGTGTGTGTGACTGCTCTGTCCGGCCTGAAGGGGGACCTGGCTGGGCGCTACTACAGCCTGGGAGATATGTCTGATAGAGAGCAGCAACACCTTATTGATGTAAGTGCACAAACATATCCTCGCACACACTCAGAGACAAGTATCTCTATTTGTTTTTTGATGGATGTTGGCAACTAATGTTCCCCATGATTCCTCTGTCCCTTCACTGGCAGGAGCACCTCCTGTTTGATAAACCTGTGTCACCTCTGCTGACTGCATCCGGGATGGCCAGAGATTGGCCTGATGCTCGTGGGATCTGGTAAGCCGAGACAAATCCCTGTCTAAAATAAACAGTGCTGATTGGCTGTAGTCACAAACATCCTTTTAAAGCAGTGTAGCGTATTTGATGACATTTATCAATGTGTTGGACGCAAAGGGTTATTTAGGAACTATCTAACAGACACCATTAGACACCAACATCGTACAATACAGGACCAATATGAGTAGAGAGAAGTGGCTTATACTGTAGAATTAGATTACACAGTTTCTCTGTAAAATCACGTTAGAACAGTTTATAAAGAAATGCATTCCCCTATTGCTGCGAGGCTTAAAATAACCAGCAAACAACAATGGTGCTTTATTGTTAATTAGTCTCACAATGCATGGAAAATCAATTTTTCCTCTGCCTAAAACATCACTGGTAGAACACTGATGCGTTCGCTTGCAGCTCGTCCATACCCTCCATTAGTAATGAGTAATCTACTTGTGCCTTAATTATCCTTTCCATGCTTTTAAAATACTGCTCTGCACTAATTAAATGTAACTCTTCTTTGCAAAAAATGTTCTGGCCTCTCTACTTCCTTTACCTCCATAACTCAAAATGCAGGATAATATCCTTGTTGATATAATACTGTTGATCAGACCTCCGCCTCCCTGCCTGTGCCTTGATAGCCAATGTCTTGCCTGACAACACATTTATACTGCTGAATGATTCAATTGTATCAGCAGATTCAGATTGGTATTAATACTAAAACCCAGCTCTGAATTGGAATTCATTTCTGCTGTTATTGGGGTTTCAGGCACAACAACGAGAAGAACTTCTTACTCTGGATCAATGAGGAGGACCACACAAGGATCATATCCATGGAGAAAGGAGGAAACATGAAGAGAGTGTTTGAAAGGTTCTGTAGAGGACTTAAACAGGTATGCATGTGTAAAGTTTTAAAACATTTTAGTCATTCTCTTCCCTAAATAAAGAAAATGAAAATGCATGCAGTTTGTCTAAGTGCAAGTATTGATATTAGTACTTACAGTAGCACTACTTACATATGATTGCCTACAGTATGAGGCTGTATTAAAACAATAATTGGAATTACCACATCAAAAATAGAAAAAAAAGCAGAGCCTTATTTGTCTGAATAATATTTTATCTCCAGTCTGTTGAAATTATATTTCAAATGTGTGTTCCAAAAAGTAAAAATACAATACTTTCTTGTAATTTGTAGGTGGAGCATCTTATTCAGGAGAGAGGCTGGGAGTTCATGTGGAATGACCGTCTGGGCTACATCCTCACCTGCCCCTCCAACCTGGGCACTGGACTCAGGGCGGGGGTGCATGTCCGTCTGCCCATGCTCAGCAGGGTAATGCAAAAAAACACACTGGGGGTTCCCCTCAAACAACACATATTTCCTCCTGTATTCTCAACATATTGATGTTTAATGTTTATTGTTAAGGACCCTCGCTTCAAAAAGATCCTGGAGAACCTGAGGCTTCAGAAGAGAGGCACTGGTGGTGTGGACACGGCGGCCACTGGAGACACCGTCGACATCTCTAACAACGACCGTCTCGGCAAGTCAGAGGTACAGTAATCACCTTAAGTGGAAGCTGAAGTAAAAGTAGAATTTAGTGGCAGGCAAAGACAGAGTCACAGAGAGGACAGCAGACATCCTAACAGGTGCTCTGAATAAGTTCTTTAATCTGTAATCCAGGCATATGCCAGGTGAGGTAATAGACCTCTGTCTCCTGAGCTGAGCCCTTCCTGCGGCTCTTTCCGACAGACTGTGAGGACGGCCTCCAATGGACACTACCAATTAGGTCTGTTAAAGGTCATTATCAAGGACATGGTAATGGAGGTCTGCCACCACAGTCAAGCAGAGGAAGTCCTTCCTGAAAGGCTCAGGGAGCAAAAGTCTTGTGGAGTTAGTTCATCTTGCTAGACAGCCATTTATAGAAGGGTGGGGGGATAGTGCATTGCGATGAGACTCTAAAAATATACAAAATATAATGTATTCAAAATGTGCTTCATTTTTCTTTCCTGATTGCACATGTTAAAGAGTTTATCAACCAGCAACTGTCTTCAACATCTTCATTTATTCTACATGGACATGACATTAGTTCCAACACAAATTGCATTCACCTTCAAAATCCACTTATTTGCGGAATTTCTAGATGTACCTGCAATTGTAGTAAAGTTAATTTTAAGGTTTAACAAAAATATTCACTTTTTCCCCCACCACACTAGCTAATTTCACTTGTTTGCTTATAGTTCCTATGCATTACATGAAATCCCACAGACTCAGGACTGTAATGTAATGACTCTTGAACCTCAGTGAGATGAATACTACTTAAGAGTTCCTAAAGTTCAGGATCATAATACATAATTGAATATAACTGTAAGTGTAACCTGAACCTGTGAAACTCTAACCACGATTTTTGACAATATGTTCACAGGTGGAGCTGGTACAATTAGTGGTTGATGGAGTTAACTACCTGATCGAATGTGAGAAGAGGCTGGAGAGGGGGCAGGACATCAAGATCCCCTCCCCCATCCCTCAGTTCAGGAAGTGAACATCACCTTTGCAGGGAATCCTGGAAAAGAGCAGGCACTCCAACCACCGTTAATTAAACTGTTGGTCTAACAAGATATTCATGGTCTGTATAGCACTGTACCTACTTACAATACATAATTTACGTGCATATTAATTCTAGACTAAATAAACTTGATTGACAAAACAAGGTGTATTTTTGGCAGATGTCCTATGTTGGTGGTGTTAGACTCTGTTTTGGAAAATGAATCATGATGTAAGGATATATTCTCCAAATTCAATAAGGAAAGACCAAGTCAAACCTCTCTCAAGGGTCATTTATGCATAACCAGAACTTTTACTTTCCCTTCTTTAATTACATTTAGCTTTTGCTACAGTTTTGTATATATTTACTTATTATGAAGTGGAATTATTGTATTAGTACTTTTAGTCAAGTAGAAGATCTGAATATTTTTCCCACCACTTGTCCATCAAATGTAGCCAGGTTATGTGTGTTTATCTCAAAAACAACATGTTACAATAAATTAAATAGTCTAAGCAATTTATAAAAACAAGGTAATTAGAAAGAGCGTAATCTAGGTAAAACAGAAAAGAAAGCACAACTTCAGTGCAAACAACAACGCCTACTCACTCTAGTCCCTTCTACCCCTCAGAAAAAGGCCAAGGCTGACTGCCAGTCTTAATCAAATAAAGCTATATATTGGACACTAATGTCACAAACTTTCCAACTCTAGACCCACAGAGAAGAATATAGCCACTGTTACAGCAGCAAGTGAAGAAATAGCATCAGGAACTAAAAAAGTGTCAAAATCACTTCTCAGCAGCCGGTGGATAACCTGGCATCCAGACCTCACTTGTCTCAGGCCTTTGATCCAGGGGTGAAAGGTCAAGATCCTTGCAAACACCAGACGGAACAAACAGAGTGGGCTGGTCTACACTACAGTATAACAAAGTTACTTCATCTTATGTAGATGCTTTGGAAAGAAGGAGTGTGGATTAAACTATGAAAGAAGCACAACAAATTAAATTAAGAAATTATTAATTAATTATTTGGGTGAATGGCCCTTCTAAATTCTAGAGTTTTTTTTAGTTGCTTTGCCTTTTCTGGCAGCAGATTAATGACGTAGATCTACTAATGCCATTAGAAATCTGCATTAACAAGATTTGTGTGTATGAGAGTGTGTTTTGGTGAGGTTTAATGCTGCAATTATTATAATCTCAATAAGGCTAGGATTTATCTGACAGAGAATAAAATTAGATTTTATCAGCAGGGATACTGAATATGGAAGATTGTAATTCACATAGAACCAATAGTGTATATTAGTGTGTAATAGATCGACCACGATCAGCATACATGCAGACTTCAATAGGCAACTCTATTGCTCTAATAAAGATCTGCCAAGGTTTTTTGGCTGTTGAAACAGCAATTAGTTAAACATTTACACCTTCAGGAGTGGCAGCTTCAGCTTCAACAAAGATGGTTCAAGTGTTTTGACAATATGTAAAAACAAATATGTAACTCAGGTTAAGAAAACTTTCCTCGACACAGGAATGTTTTTGAAACTGTTATTGATGATGAATTAGTACGACTTTTGAGAGCCAGGTACAAATAAATGATTAAACATGAAATAAATGGTCAACATGAAAGGAAAACTGGTGGACACTCCCCTCTGAGCTGTCCAAACATAATTAGTTTGTCCGTGGATATAAAATACACCGGGAAGTGGATAACATTCATTTTACATCATCAGAGGTCGGACAAGTTTTCAATTCCTTGGCTTTCCATTTGACTCAAAATGTGGCTGTGTGTGTCTTTGGGGATCATCTGTATGATGCTGTCAGGAGGTAAGATCAGTAAAGATGAGCAGCCATCACAAAATGTAATCTAAAAATCAGTAAGTTGAGGTCATTGTAAAAAATGTCAATTCTGCTTTGCCTGCAGTGTGTGGGTTAAAGTGCTTCACCTGCTGGAGTGCAAACCCTGGCTCCTGCACTCATGTTTGGGACTGTGCTGAACATTATGACCGCTGCAGCACTTCCATCGGTATGTTGCATTTACCACAATATTGTGGCTTTGAAATGTTATTATTATGTTTTATATTATTGTGTGATTTGAGTAGCCAGAACTTCTGTGAATATTATCACATATGTTATCTTATAAAATGTAATACTTCCCGTCCTTCTCTGTTGCAGTTGCTGAAAATTTGATCACAAAAGAATGCATGAGAAGTGATGTGTGCAATAACGTGGATTCTGTGAGTGTCAGATGCTGTGCTGGGGACCTATGTAACGGAGCGAAACACACTGGAGTCTTTGTCCCTCTCCTTTTAATGCCCATAGCTATCATCACACTCTTCATTTGAAGTCTAATGTCCTCATTTTTACCTTTCCATGCTGTAGAAATCTGAATCTGCTGTGCTGTTTGAAGTGTTCAAATGTGAAGGAAACTGCTAATCAAATAAGTTTTAAGGCAGTGGTAGTCTTTAAACATTCAGAGACCTTTATGAAGCCGGTGAATGCTAAAATCGGGTCGGACCATTGAGAAGAATTCATTTTTCACACTGTACATCTTTAATTATTTTGATGTTTACATGTGTATAATTGTGTCTTATTGTATTTATAGTACTTCCAAATATACATAGGCTGTATAAATACATTTTTTAATAATTGTATATTTAAATGTCCCACATTTAAACTGGTCATGCAAAAATAAATATTGATTTATTTTCAAATATCATTGACAATTTGCCAACTTTTTCTAATATTGCCAACAACAAACAAAGTCGCTTTTCTCCTTTTAATACCATGTATTATCACGTGTGTAGTTGATGAAACCAGACAGTAGAGGGTAGTATAATCAAAGGGTGACACAAACATGAGAATGGTGAGAATATTATTAATTGGTAAATATATACTGTGACCACCAAGTTCAAACTCCTTTGAGTATCAGTTCTCAAATTAGATTTTAAAAATCAGTTCAGAGAATCTAGATATGAACCAAATGCATGTCATCATGAAAAACATATTTAGTTTTACTACATATTTTGGTGTTAATTTTATTTAATAATTGATTTAAGTAATTATTCTAAAAGAAAAACATTTGAGAATCTTCCATCATTGATATGTTATTATTGAAGCAGTTTTTTTTTAACATATGTGTTGTTCTTTGGCATCCTATTAGGTACTTATGTACTGCATTTTCCCTATGACTGATGTAAAATAACAAAATGCTAATTAAAAGCTGTTTTTGTAAAAGTTAACAACTCAATGGCACCCAAGGGTTTGATTTACTGGGGTAATTGTATTGCAATAACATATTAAACGACAAGTGTAAGATTCACAAAAATGAGTGTACTCGCCTGTACTTAAAGTCATTCTGTGATTCTTCTGGAATGCAAATCCTCCTCAATCTTCTTTAGACTTTCCCTCATTTTTATTCTCAAAGCCTAACGCTTAACTTTCAAACATTTTGAAATGAATGGCGATCAGTAGGCAAATCTGGGGTTAACACCACACTGCAAAAAATAAATAAAAACCTTATGTCTGTATGTAGCACTTAAAAGGTTAGTCTTCTTTGAATCTAATGACGTCAACTAAATGACATGTAGTAAAAGTTCCTAATTTAAAGGGGCCCTATTATGCTCTTTTTCAGGATTCATAATTTAAATGTGTGCCTCAACTGTGACTACGGTTCCCATGCTTTGATGTTCGAAAAGTTCTATGTTTTTTCTCATACTGCCTCACCTCTTTTCACCCTCTGTCTGAAACCATACATGTAAATGGTTAGCTCTGATTGGTTAACTTGCCGGCTCTGTTGTGATTTATCAGCTGCTAAGAGCTGGCCCTTAGCCTTAGTCACGTGCAATGTGTTGGAGCACTATCCAACACGGGAGACCTGAAACAAAGGACTACCATGGAGACGTTTCAGGCAGGGGGGGGATGGGGGAGTGTATGGGAGAGAAACTCCCTCTGGCGTGGCCTTTGGGATTTTAGCCTTTGCAAACCATTTACATGCACAACAACGTATATAACAAACTAAAGAAAAGGGGGAACCCCCAAATAGGGCCTCTTTTACACTAAAGTCATTGATGTAGGATTCACCATAAGCATCTCAGCATTCAACATGCAATTGGCAGTAAGGCACCATCATCAAAGGTGTGGTTTACAGTTGTTATCTATGATGAGGCACAATAAGGCTCATCTTTTTCACACTGTTTATCAGGACTTCTTTACTTTTGTTTTTACCCTGTAACAGATGTAACTAAACCTTGAAGCACCGTCTAAATTGAACAGTCATATAACTGATAAATGTTTATAGTTCAAGAAAAAACACTTAGCAATAGGAAACATGTATGCAATTCTCTAATAGAGACCGTCATGTTAAGTATTCTACTTTGTACTCCAATTTAATGTTACCCTAATATGTAAATTCATTTGTATAACAGCCCATACAATTTTCTATAAATCATCACTATCAAAGAAAATAGAGAACAGCACTTTTGAAAGGGATAAACAAAGCGACATAAAGAATAGTGACAGATGTTTCCATCTGTGGTTTATTCACTAACCAATCCAGTGTAAATAATATCTTAAATAAACATAATTTTCTCTTTCTGTTACTTCAATGTTAATAATGACGCAGGCATGTCTCTTTCTGTACAGGGTCACATCTCATCCATGAAGACTTCTAACCCTTTAAGCCCAACAAGTGACAAACTAATTTCCAGTCCACCATCACAGATCACTATAAATACATTACAGAGCATTCATGGCTGCTGTTCCCAGTGCAAGAAACACATAATCAGACTTTATCTCTCTTGTGTGATTCATTCTCTAATGAAGACTGAAAATTGCAACACATCGAGCGAAAAAAAGACATCCGCTGGTTAATTGAATCATAACGGCTGAGCAGATTTGAGATTAATTCCACGTAAGGAGAAGATCAAAAGCAAGCGAGTTAGAAGGAAGTGGAGGGGAGTAAGAGCACTGAGGCTTGTGGGGTAATCCCATTAAGAGCTGAGCATTCACTGAGGATCCACAGCTGTACAGTATGCAAGAGATTACAGCAAACCTGTATTATTACAGTTTTAGAACGTTGTGGTGTATTATTCTGTGCTCTCAGTATTAAACCGGTTTAATTATGATTCAACCACTATGAAAGCTATTTCAGAGTTCCTCTCTGGAACTGATTGGATTACAAAAAGGAGGAGAAATGCATGCGTCATCGCTTAATACTGACTGCCAAGGACTTATTTTCATCAATTGCAATAGATATACATATTTAATTGTATATGTACATGGGGTGGAGGCGTACCCCTAACAGCTAAGGCAAGCAATTAACTTATTGAGTGTGCAATTTAAAGGGCAGCGAAGGGCCTGTCGCGACAGGTCCGGAGCTTTGTCCTGATGGGCTGTAGTAGGTTAGCTTCAGCAGACCTGAGGCGACGGGTAGGGGTGTGTGGTTGGATGAAGTTAATGAGTTAGGGGGGGAGGCAAGGTTGTTGATGGTTTTGTAGGTGATAAGTAATATTTTAAAGTCAATCTGGTGTTTGATTGGGAGCCAGTGGCGGTCCTGGAGGATGGGGGTGATATGGTCGGAGCGTCGGGTGGAGGTGTGTCACGGGTGTACAAGGAGTGGACCCAAAAGCACGAAGGCAGACACAGGATTCAAGTACAAAAAGAGTCTTTACTTGAAAAGCAGATACAGTACAAAAATACATACAACAAAATAATCTACACTAATGCTTACCTAACAAATAACTAGAACAATTCTACATACCTGATCTTACCTTACTATAACTATATACGGACAATGACTGTAACGATAACTAGATGCAATAGGATAACGCTGGAAAGTTTGGCATAAGACACAAGACAAAGGGAGACAGGACACTATATACAAGAGGTAAGTGGGCACAGGTGGAAACAATCAGGGGCGGGGCAGACACTGACGATGGCGGGAAAAAAAGCAAGGCAGGAAGTAAAGGAACCAGGAACGAGACAAGGAAGGTTTCTAATTTCTCTAATTCCCCTCCTCGACTCCTATCCTCGTGTCTTAGTCCCGCCCACAGGAGATGCGAGTGAAGGAGTCGAGGAGGGGAACCGAGGAGAGAGGAGGGGAAGCAGCAGGCGTTTAAACTTTAGAGAAATGAGAAGTCCTCTCCTCTGAGCGGTCATTTTAAAGAGACGTCCATTAATGATGACAGGAGGCACAGCAGCACTCTGGGTGTTTCTCAATCGCGAGTAAAGCTGCTTCAGAGCCACTATTTCAAGCATACTACGTCATCGAGTGCCGCCGAAGTACTGTTCCAATCTCCAGCATACTTGGAAATCTACCGAGCCCGGCGTACTCCGTTTGGAGAAATATTGAGGCTGCACATGAGTAGACTCTGCGGTCTTAAAATCCCCACAATGCTTTGCGCACGGACCAATTTCCCCAAATCTGTGGCGGAAGATGTAAGGCGGGGCCTCTCATATGACGCACACCTGCACACTTGCTAGCGTGTTCCACACTTCGTTTTTCCGAATGCCATGAGTATTCTTGACTCGCTTCTGAAGCAAGATGCTCGGCAGACATGTGCTACCAAGCAAGCGTACTCGCGATTGAGAAATACCCTCTGTCTGATGGACAGAACTTTGTTCATGACGACTTATATATTTACTTTTAATTAATTCACAGTGCGGTATAATGAGACAATAACAGGCTACAGATGCGGACATATACACACATATATATTTATATAGGCTATATATTTATATAAATGTATACAATTTCAGATTCAAACAAGTATGAGAGCACTCTCATATTAACGTAACACAATCAGAGACTGGATATATCCCCCCCCCCCCCCTCTGGTCGCTACAATGGGGAAATGAAATTACAGGCCAAAAGTTTTATTTACAAGTATTAAAAGTAAGCATAGGACACCAAACCAACTGAGACCTGTCTGTCTGCCGCATCTACACACACACACACACACACACACACACACACACACACACACACACACACACACACACACACACACACACACACACACACACACACACACACACACACACACACACACACACGCACTGGGCTGGGCTGAAAGCAGCCAGGGCTGACCTGTGCCGTGGCATCAGGAAAGCAAAACAAGAATACACCCGAGAAATTACAGGACATTTCAAGGATAGCAGGGACTCACGGAGCCTGTGGCAGGGCATAAGGACCCTAACGGACTACAAACTACCGCCACAGATCTGTGACAGTAATACCTCCCTGCTCAACAACCTCAACGGCTTCTTTGCACGTTTTGAAGCACAGAACAACACACCTGCGCAGAAAACCACCCCCCCCCCCGCCGACGACCAGGCTTTGCGTCTTTCACCAGCCAGTGTGAGGAGCACACTGCTGAGGATTAACCCCCGAAAGGCTGCAGGACCTGACAACATTCCTGGTCGTGTGCTGAAGGACTGCGCGGAAGAGCTCACAGATGTCCTCACAGACATTTTTAACATCTCCCTGAGCCAGGCTGTTGTTCCCTTGTGCTTCAAGGAAACCACCATCATTCCAGTGCCAAATAAGTCATCTCCATCCGGCTTCAACGACTACCGCCCCGTCGCACTAACTTCTACCATCATGAAGTGCTTCGAAAGGCTGGTCATGAAGCAGATCAAATCCACCCTCCCCCCATCGCTGGACCCGTTTCAGTTGCCTACCAAGCTAAACGGTCCACAGAGGATGCAATCTCCTCCGCTCTACACCCAGCCCTCACACACCTGGACACTAACACTAAGGCTAAGACTAAGTCTAAGGACCCATATGTCAGAATGCTATTCATAGACTTCAGCTCAGCATTCAACACCATCATCCCCCAGCAGCTTGTACAAAAACGTACAGACCTGGGCCTCAGCCCCTCTCCTCACAGAGAGACCACAAGCTGTACGGGTCAACAATAACACCTCAGCCACCCTCATACTGAGCACGGGGGCCCCCCAAGGATGTGTGCTCAGCCCCCTTCTCTTCACTCTGCTGACCCACGACTGCAAACCCATCTTCAGCACCAACCACATCGTGAAGTTTGCAGATGACACTGTGGTGGGTCTCATCAGCAACAACGATGAGACTAACTACAGGAAGGAAGTGAACCAGCTGGCCCTGTGGTGCCAAAACAACAACCTCTTCCTCAACCTGGAGAAAACAAAGGAGATAGTTGTTGACTTCAGGAGAACCCACCGTCGACCCCCTCTCCCCCTGACCATCAACGGCGCTGCTGTGACGCAGGTGACCAGCACCAAATTCCTTGGTGTGACCATCACTGATGACCTCACCTGGAAAAACAACACTACCGCACTAGCGAGGAAAGCCCAGCAGCGCCTGTACTTCATCCGGAAGCTCAAGCGAGCCGGAGCATCACCCCCCCATCATGCTGTCCTTCTACCGAGGTGCCACCGAGAGCATCCTCAGCAGCTGTATCACGCTGTGGTTCGGAAGCTGCACCGCCGCCGACCGCAAGAGCCTGCAGCGCATAGTGAACTCTGCCCAGAGGATCATCGGTGCCTCACTCCCATCACTAGAGGACATATACATAATACAACACCCGCCTCACCCGCAAAGCACTCAGCATTGTGGGTGACTCCACCCACCCCTCCAACAGCCTCTTCAGCCTCCTGCCTTCAGGAAGAAGGTTCCTCAGCCTCAGCTCGCGCACCTCCAGGCTGGGCAACAGCTTCCTCCACCAGGCGGTCAGGATGCTGAACTCTCTCCCCTCCCTCCATCTCTTCCGCCCTCTGACATCTCTCCCCTGAATTCTCCACCCTGCCTCCGACCTTTGTCCCATGCCCCAAATGGTCCTGGACTCTAACCCCCTAACTCACTTTTCTGCCCATCTCCGCTGCTACTGCACTGAAACTGTACTTTTGAACACTTAATTAATTGTATTAACATTTTAAACTGTATACCCCGGTTATCTAGGCCCTTTGTTTTGTTTAATGTATACCATGTTTATCTAGGCCCTTTTTGTTTTTTGTTTGATGTATATATGTCACACTGTAGGACTGCGGGAAATGATATTTCGAGATTTCTGGATGTACAACCTGTAGAATTCTTGACAATAAAGCTGACTTTGACTTTGACACACACACTGTACCACACACACCTACAGCTCCTAAAGCATAATCAGGCTACAGCCGTTGTGTATTTTATTATGTGAAGCACTAAATGGTCTTAGAAAAATATCGACTCTTTGTTTGTAGATATCTACTAAACTACAGCATACAAATACAGAGAGTAATGTAGGCCTGTTATACTGAGTGATATATATTTTACACACTGCTCTGCTTTCTGCACGGACCTCACAGCTGTTCTCACTGGAAACATCGCGTCGCGATGAAAGCAGTTACTAAAATAATATCCAGGGGATGCATGCAGAGCTGTCATTGGCTGAGATAAGTCCGGCCGTGCGTCATGACTCCACGCGGATGCGGATGCGGAAATGCATCCGCGGAGGAGCCGTGGAGGATGCATCAGTGTATCCTCGGTTATAGCTCCTCCAGAGAGCCTGGTAGTGACCCAGAAATGGATTTTAGCGCGCCATGTTGAAGGACATCTCATTTCTCTAAATGCACATCGGGTACCGAGGACCACATCGAGGAGGCTCTCTGGAGGAGCTATAATCGAGGATACACTGATGGCTCCTCCGCGGATGTATTTCCGGCAACAGTGATGTTTAAAAGAGTCGTGACGCACGGCCGGACTGATCTCAGCCAATGACAGCATGCATCCCCTGGATATTATTTTATTAACTGCTTGAATCAGACGCGATGTTTACAGTGAGAACAGCTGTGAGGTCCGTGCAGAAAGCAGAGCAGTGTGTAAAATATATATCACTCAGTATAACAGGCCTACATTACTCTCTGTATTTGTATGCTGTACTGTAGTTTAGTAGATATCTACAAACAAAGAGTCTATATTTTTCTAAGACCATTTAGTGCTTCACATAATAAAATACACAACGGCTGTAGCCTGATATTATGCTTTAGGAGCTGTAGGTGTGTGTTGTACAGTGTGTGTGTGTGTGTGTGTGTGTGTGTGTGTGTGTGTGTGTGTGTGTGTGTGTGTGTGTGTGTGTGTGTGTGTGTGTGTGTGTGTGTGTGTGTGTGTGTGTGTGTGTGTGTGTGTGTGTGTGTGTGTGTGTGTGTGTGTGTGTGTGTGTGTGTGTGTGTGTGTGTGTGTGTGTGTGTGTGTGTGTGTGTGTGTGTGTGTGTGTGTGTGTGTGTGTGTGTGTGTGTGTGTGTGTGTGTGTGTGTGTGTGTGTGTGTGTGTGTGTGTGTGCGCGCGTGCGTGCGTGCGTGCATAGATGCGGCAGACAGACAGGTCTCAGTTGGTTTGGTGTCCCATGCTTACTTTTAATACTTGTAAATAAAACATTTGGCCCGTGATTTCATTTCCCCATTGTAGCGACCAGAGAAGGGGGGGGGGTATATCCAGTCTCTTCTTCTTCTTCTTTCGTGTAACGTCAGAGGTCCAACTCGGTGTTGTGTAGCCATGCCCGCATCTCTGGTCCTACGTCGAAGAGGCTGGCTTCCGAGGGTGGTCTATATAAAGGGCAGGTGGTGATTACGTGTTCGGCAGTCTGTTCAGGGTCACCGCACTCCAGTCTCTGATAGTGTTACGTTATTATGAGAGTGCTCTCATACTTGTTTGAATCTGAAATTGTATATATTTATATAAATATATAGCCTATAAATATATATGTGTGTGTGTGTGTGTGTATATATGTCCGCATCTGTAGCCTGTTATTTTCTCATTATACCGCAATGTGAATTAATTAAAAGTAAATATATAAGTTGTCATGAACACAGTTCTGTCCATCAGACAGAGTGCCTCCTGTCATCATTAATGGACGTCTCTTTAAAATGACCACTCAGAGGAGAGGATTTCTCATTTCTCTAACCACCTGCTGCTTCCCCTCCTCTCTCCTCGGTTCCCCTCCTCGACTCCTCCGCTCGCATCTCCTGTGGGCGGGACTAAGACACGAGGATAGGAGTCGAGGAGGGAAGTCGAGGAGGGGAATTAGAGAAATTAGAAACCTTCAAGGTGAATGCAAAATAAAACAGGAAGTGGAACATAAATAACTAAACTAACAAAAAACATTGAACACAGTTGCCGACACACAACAAGGTGAGCATACGGGCAGCGGAGTTTTGGACATATTGCAGTTTATTGAGGATGTATGCAGATGAACCAAAGAGGATGTTGTTGCAATAATCCAGTTGGGATGTAATGAAGGCATGGATCAGAGTTTCAGCAGCGGTGGATGAGAGGGAGGGTCTGATGCGGGCAATGTTCTTTAAGTGGAAGAAGGCGGTTTTAGTGATCTGGTTGACGTGAGGGAGGAACGTGAGGGCGGGGTCGAGGATGATACCAAGGTTACGGACGTGAGTTGAAGGGTTGACGATGGAGCCGTCGATGTTTAGAGAGAAGTCCTGGGTGGAGCGGGTTAGTGAGTTTGGGCCAGTAATGATTATTTCAGATTTGTCACAGTTTAGTTTCAGAAAGTTGTTTTGCATCCATGTTTTGATGTCAGTGAGGCAGTTGGTGAGTTGGGAGTGGGTGGTTGCAGAAATACTTTTTGTAGAGAGGTAGAGTTGAGTGTTTTCGGCGTAACAGTGGAACCAGAGTTGGTGTTGGCGGAGGATCTGTCCAAGTGGGATGATGTAAATGATGAAAAGCAGGGGACCAAGTACAGAGCCCTGGGGGACGCCGTGAGTGACTGAAGCGATGGGGGATTTGCAGTTGTTGATGGAAATTAATTGTTTTCTGCCAGATAGATATGATTTGAGCCAGGAAAGGGCGGTGCCGGTTACGCCAATTAAGGACTGAAGGCGGGTGATGAGGATTGAGTGGTTAATTGTGTCGAAGGCAGCGGTTAGGTCAGAAGGATGAGGATGGAGAGGGAACCAGAGTCCGCAGAGAGGAGAATGTCTTTTGTGACCTTGAGTAGAGCAGTTCCAGTACTGTGGCGACTGCAGAAAGCAGATTGAAATTGTTCATGAAGGTTAAGGCTGTCCAAGTGAGATTGTAGTTGGGAGTCTACAGTTCGCTCCAAAATCTTTGACAGGAATGGGAGGTTGGAGATGGGCCGGTAGTTATTGAAGGTGTCAGGGTTTAGTCCGGGTTTTTTCAGTACAGGGGTGACAGCAGCGAGTTTCAAAGCAGGGGGGGATGAGGCCAGTGCACAGAGAGGAGTTCATGACTGCGGTGTTCAGAGGAATGACTTGGGGGAGACACGATTTGACAAGGGTGGAGGGGGTCCAGGATGGAGGTTGAAGTTTTCGTGCCAGTAACTAGAAGCTTGGTCAGCAGTGGTGATTTGAGTGAATGATGTAAAAGGGTGATTCGAAGGAGGTATAGCAATGATATTGCAATGTTCTATGAGTAAACTGCAAGTTTTTCATCTAGGAATAGACTCTTCTAAAGTCTTCCTTTAAGGTCTTCACTCAATGTTGAACATAATACAATGTTGTTGTTTCTGTTCGACAATGCAGAAGCAACTCACTTTAGCATCAGAGAATCAAGTGCTTTATTGATGGATGGTCACCCGCTCATTGTTCAACTAAGCAGTATGACATAAGGGATTTTATCATACCACGTAATATTTATAAAAATCATTCACCATTGGTGAAGGGCAGCATAAGTCCACAGCCATAAATTATACTGTACTTGGCTTTGCAGTGCTTTGAGCTAAATGCAATGTTAGCGTGTTTACATTATTTATCTATTTGTTCAACTTTATTAAACAATTATTCCAATACATCATAAAAAGCCACATAAACATGTGTTCATTACATTAATTCAAAACTGAAGGCATTATGAACAGAAAGCGTGCTAACTGCTAACATGATAACGATGACAATGCCAACATGCTGGTGTTCAGCAGGTATTATGTTCACCATCTTACTATTGTGTGTTTCCCTGCTAAGATTGCGAAATAGCACTGAACACAAAGTGCTCTTGAAGCGTACGAGAATGTCTTAAGTTTTGTAGATATTTGGTGATTACAATTTATCCTGAGGAGGGCATGTCTGTACCACATTCACTGTAATGTTGAGATGATTCACAAAAAACAACACTAATGTAAAATTCATAGAGAATCGAGAGGATAAGTGTGGGGGGCTCTGGAAACGGCAAATGCCTGCACAAAATATCATGCCGATCCAGTAGTTGCAGATATATATCAGGCTGGACTAATCATCAATGTAAAAAAGGGCAAATTTGAATCTCCTGACCAACTTCCAAATCTCTGCTCCTTTATCCACCCTGAAATAACAGGAGGAACCGTTGAGTTGTTTTTTAAGGAAACTCATTGGTTTGTTATTGTGATTAAGTTTTTCTTATAAGAATAAATCTCCTGCCAGATAAATAAACACTAAAAACCCAATACAACTGGGCTGGATTTGACTAAGTAACATTCCCACACTTTAATGTCTATTGGTTATGAGTCAAATTGATTTATCTTGCAAAGCAAACTAGTAAAGCAAACACCAAGTGAACACTCTGTACTTTAATGAAATGGAAAGAAGGCTTATAAAAACATTGACTCAAAAAACAGACCATAGAAAATGTGCTTTTTCATGCAAGTCATATATTTATTTTTATATTGTCAAGGCATTATAAACAGAAAAGAAAGCAGAGATGTAAAACCTCCCAAAGAATACAGAAACTGATATTAACTGAGATCAAAAGAGGGAAGGTTTACAATAGTTCTCTTGCCAACAAATATAATGTATCACAGATTTTCTTGACAAAGGATTAAAAAGTAAACTCTGAAATCCATCATCCTTCATAAATTTGAGATTAATAAAAATCGCTCTTAAAATAAATATTGTACGATCAAAGCGAAGATCTTTTAGGAAACTAAATAAAACATTTGGCAAAAACAATACAAAGTTTGTATTGGCTGAATTAAACAAACTGTTGTATTTACAGAGAAATGGATGGCTGTTTGATTGCGTGTGTGTGTTCATAAGTATGTGTGTGTGTTTATGTGTGTTGTTATATGTGTGTTATTTCATTCCACAGAGCAGAAATTATCCAGAGCGTTCTCTTGGGTCTTGGGGAGTTCGCTTTGTTCCAGTAGTCTGTACTGGAAGGAAACACGGTTGATATAGTTCCCGCTTGACACCAGCCTCACCACCGAGTTATCACAACCAATCTTCATCTGGGCTGAAGGGTCAGAGAGGAAAACAGATGCTTTACGCTGGAGCACTAAAGAACATTTTTGTTCTCTTGCTAACGCTTCTCAGCCTGGTTATCACAAGTGTAAGTATTTTTCTGTGTGAACTCTTTTGCATTGCACCAATCCACCCAGACAAAGAAGAATGTATAAAGAAACGTTTAAGATGTTAAATTAAAGATGTATACTATAGCAAAATATGGATAGTGTTTATTTTTTCCAATAATTTAAATCAGTTGAAAATCCAGTCGTAAAATCAAATTTGCATTACAAATAGTTCACCATGAGGAAAGATTTCTTGTTTTATTATTTTCGAGGACTCCTCTGGAGCATATCTGTCATAATATCTTTCATAGGAAACATGTTTTAACATTTCTCCAACATCCTGTTGCTGTAAAACTGAAGGGGACAGTCTTCTGATGTGTAGGATCATAACACGCAGCTGGAATTTAGTTTGAGTTGTTTAGTCAACATGGTGAAATGTGTCAAACTCACTTAAAATTGTTTGGATACTTTTGACATTAAACAATATTAGTTAAATACAAAAGCCAGCCTAAGCATAGCATAGAAAGGCATTGCAAAGCAAATAATAGTACAGCATAGTAATTGTCTAGCAAAAGTTAGACTTCTTCCTGGAACAATAAGAAATTACAGAGTGACACTAGAGGGAAACATGGGAGGCTCAGACTCACCAAGCCCACTGAGGGAGAAACAGAGGTCGGCTACAGGGAACATCATCGAGGTGTCCACCCCATTCCCCCCTAACAGCTCCACATAGTCTCCCGACCCCGAACAGCCCGACCACAGCTGCCTCTGTAAACAAAAAAGAAGAACGACAACATATTTTGGTGAGGAAGTGCAGCTAAGGCAAGCTATTAACTTATTGAGTGTGCAATTTAAAGTGCTATATTAAAGGCAACCCACACAGTTTTTTGACATCTAGTGGCAATATCCACTAGCCTGCTGTCCAGTATTTAGCTAGCCATGGTAGTAATTTACTATAATGCTACTCTGGTTATAGTTTATAGTCAGGCTGAGAACCAGCGCCTGGTGAAGGGTAAGTAGCTAAGAAGCTAGCTATCCGCCCCCCCTGCAACCACACTTTACTGCCCCACTGATGCATGTTGTCACTATAACAACTTATAACAACCAGCATTTTCTAGTAAAATGACCATGGCAAAAAAGTAATGTGCTTCTATTCTATTTCTATGTGTGAAGCTAAATATATCTCTGCTGGCAAGAGAGATTGATATTTCCTTTGTGTTTATGACATCACTGGTTTACTGTCATAAAACAAACATGAAACCAAAGAAAATGCATTCAACACATTTGCAAGTTCTCAATGTATTGTGTGGTCTGCATACTGTCTGTTCAACAGGCAGGCATCTGATGTTCCCTTGTTGAGAACAAGGCTATAAAGCTTAAGGGTACCTCAGGGTTCAATCCTTGGCCCATTATAATTTATTTTGTGTCAAGTGCTTTTTACATAACTAGAATCGTGTGCAGCTGCTAGCCTGAAAAACTGCCCGTTCAAATCTTTTTTGAATTTGTAACACTTAGAGCTTTCCTCAGAGTTTCGGCAGACATGTCAGGTTGTTGTATTTTGCCCAGTAGATGCAGTCACTGTCGTTTATCATGGCAGATGTCTGGCAGCCAGTAATCCGACCAGCTGCAAACAGCTACAGGACGGGAGTCATTTTGTTTGGTTAACTTTTTTATCTACATGATTTACAACATTTCATTCCTTCTCCTACTTAAAAAGATCTGGAATTCATGTGGTGTTTATTGCCTAAATGTTTTTTTGCTGGCATTGAACCATTATATGAATATACGATAGTCATTATAAAGCTATATAAAGCCAAGGGGAGTGGCACCATCAGTAACCAATCATTTGAAACATTGTTTTTTATAAAAAAATAATGATTTTGACTTTTAAAAAAACGTTTTAATTTAGGTATTTTTCTTTAATACAAGTGATTTAATTCACATCGTACATACAGAACTTCTTTATGGGAAATTCAAAACAGCAGGTTAAAAATGTATAAACTGTAATGCGTGTTGCTTTGAGAACTGACAAGTGTTATCACTTAGCCTAAACCCTTTGCCATTATATTATTACATGTAATTTGTTAGACACTTTTATCCAAAGTGTCTTACATACATTCAGTAGGCTACTGTGGACAATCCCCACAGGAGCAATTTGAGGTGAAGTGTCTTGCCCAGGGACACAACGACATGCTGACTGCAGTGGGACTCGAACTTGCTACCCCCTGATTCGAAGTCCAGCACACTACCCACTGAGCCACAGCCTCCCTATTTTTTTTTAATAATGCTCCTGTTAGAGAATAACAACTGTTGACAAAGGAATAAATGAAACGCCAGTGGTAGTCTGTAAACTATTTGCCAAAAAGAATATTGAGTTAGACGACCTCCAAATCCTTGAATGTTTCTTTTAATTGCAAAACCAATTTCTTCCCAAGAGTTAGATAAGAACATTCATAGAACTCTTGTGTCTGTATGGTAACGTTAAATCTATAAGTGGAGCCAGAAAGCACATTTTGTTTGCCCTAAGCTATGCAAACTGTCTCCTGAATGTAGTTTCATATTTAACAGAGATCAAGATAAGGAGATGGTGTTAATCTCCTTATCTCAGCAAGATCACAAATAGGTATATTTCCATTTCTGCCCATTTGTTATCGTTTTAGAATAGGAAAATATAGACAGATTTAAGCTAAATAAAAAACATTTAAAATATTACGGTTCACTATAAAGTATCATAACCCCACTTTTTATGAAAGTATTACAAATGATGTATCAAGTGATACATGATATTAGAACTAAAGGCAGATAATAACCCTGAGTCGCCATTTGTTTCTCACTTTGTTGACAAAAACCTGCACTGCTGCATGATGATGAATTTACTTAGGCAGCTAGGTACACGAAGTGGAAATATGATGTGTGTGTGTGTGTGTGTGTGTGTGTGTGTGTGTGTGTGTGTGTGTGTGTGTGTGTGTGTGTGGTGTGTGTGTGTGTGTGTGTGTGTGTGGTGTGTGTGTGTGTGTGTGTGTGTGTGTGTGTGTGTGTGTGTGTGTGTGTGTGTGTGTGTGTGTGTGTGTGTGTGTGTGTGTGTGTGTGTGTGTGTGTGTGTGTGTGTGTGTGTGTGTGTGTGTGTGGCTGGCTCACCTTTGGGCTGAGCTCATTGCTTTTGGCATGCCCCAGGCTAAGATCTGTCAGTCGGATCTCTACAGGGTAGATGATGGAGAAGCTGCAGTTCCTGCGCTGGTGTGGCAACACCATGGTAAAACTGCCCTCTGGACTCTGAGACATGATGTTACAGGCTTCACAAACACATATACATATACACACACATATACACACACACATATACACACACACATATACACACACACACACACACACACACACACACACACACACACACACACACACACACCACACACACACACACACACACACACACACACACACACACACACAGGAGAAGAGGTTTCAAATTAACAGTTCCCCGTCAACAGAGAAACTCATTACTGACACCTCATGTCACAAATTGGACATGATCAAGGCTGACTGCGGGGAGGGGACACAATTAGGGCTGAGCATGGAAATCCAATTCCAGTTCTGATGACAAAGATAAGAAAATAATGAAATTTGAATTGATAACAGTATGGTACACTGGACAGGCACCAACAGGAGTCGGAACAGTTTACTCATGCAGCATGTTGTTCATTAGAAACATTTCATGGTGAGGGAGCTGTGCCAATCAAAGCTGAGGAGAGAATGTTAGAATACATATTATTAGAATAAATATTATTGAGTTTAGTTTATTTATCTTTCCTTTTTTTATGCCTTCAAATGCCGTTCTGATTTACACAGGAGTTGAATATGAATGTCAATCAAATCAACTTTTATTTCTGGTAAAATATGTATTTATTGGTCATCAGGACCATGTTTATATTTGATGATCTTTGTGATAAACAGTATGTATATCACATTGTTACATGTACATGAATGCAGTTTTAGGGCCAATTTCAAACAATTTGGGACAATATGTGACACAGTAAAAGCTTGTATAAGATCAGATCAAACAAAGAAACAGTATTGGGACAGCTGCAGTTAGTTGTCATTATATGAATGAAACCTCACACATTGGCCTGAGATAATGTTTATCTTTAGATTCTATTCAAACTCCATTGTTTGTGTCTTTCTTTGTCCGGCTTTCTCTCACACAGAGGCTGTGATTGTTATGTTGCTTGACACAGTGTTAACACCGTGTTTGTCAAGCAGCTGGAAAACAGGTGCATGCCTCTCCTTCAATCTCTTCCTGTCGCTCGAGGCCTCTATTAATGCTCGACCAGGCACACATGTCCAGGAAGAGCACACATGGCTAACCACAAGTCACCAGGGTAGCCCTTATTTTAAAACATAAGATGGTCTTGGAACTTGTTTAGAAAACTATATGATTTTTCTTTATTTTGTTTGTTAATGTATTTTTTCTGGATGTTGTTTGTGTTTTTTTTTAGGTTAAGATTTTTTTGTGACTTCAAGGCAGCAGTACTTACGGAAGGGGTTGTGCAGCTTTTTGATGGCGAGGGTGAAGCCACTGTCAGCGCTGTGGAGGCGGAAGAAGATCATGGCGACGTTCTGAGAGGAGCGGCTGGTGGCTCCTGTTGCCGGGGAGGAGCAGTAGTCTGTGTAGCGCTGGTGGAGAGGCAGCTCGTGGTCCTGCTTGCTGGGGAACTTCTCTCCCTTCAGGACCCAGCCATCAAACATCTGTCGGAGGGAAATCACTTATCTCATTGTAATAAATGTTAGATTTCACTTGATCAATATTATCACTTACCAACATATTTCTGTTATTACTTGGGGAATGTCTTCTGTTTTGTGTACAGGTGAAGATGGGGTGTTTACATAAAGCAACAAAGGTATTTTCCTCTTTACATGAGAATGATGTTCTATGCATTTGGAGAATGTATTCATCAACGTTTTTATACAGACAATGGATATGTGGTGGTTGACTTAAATATAAATATATCAGATTAACTGTATAATAAAGAATACATGTGCTAGTCTCTGCATGTTTTCTATTAAACATGTCTTAACAATACACCGTCTTTCAATAACAAAAAACATTTGAGTAATAGCCAATAGGATTAGGTTTACCTGAGGACACATAACTTTACTTTAGTTGTGTGAATAAGTCAAATACAGGTTACAGCACCATCTGTGTTGATTCGAAATAGAGATGTGTTTTGTTTAGTTCTTTGGCATCTTTCTTCATGCTCAATGGAACTGATCAGGGCAGATCAGATACAACTTTGCCTGATCCTCTAACAACCGTAGCCTGAAGTTTCTTTCTCCCATGCCTTTTATCAGTTTGGCCCACATGAAATGAAACCGCAGTGTAACTGGCGGGCTTGGCTTCACTACTAAATCCTTCCTACTCTTGCTTTGAGTAATGTGACCAATTCATAGAGGATCCAGTGGGATGTTTGGCCCTTTGAACGTTGCCTTAACCCTTTTTGGCATGATTTTAAACAAAAATAAGAAGATGAAATAGAATTTAAAGAGTTTCAAAGCCCTGACCACCCTGCTTCCACTCAAATGGGGGTGGGAGGATGCCTGTGTGGGTTTTATTTTTGGAGCCAACCTTGATGAAGTCTCCGGCGCTGCAGTCAATATTGACGTCAGACAGCTCCAGGCTGATGACCTCACTGGGCTCAGCGATGATAAACGCAGCACAGGCCAGCTGCGGCCGAGACGCCACGAAGGTGTAGGAGCCATCAGTGGCCAGCATGTCCAAACATCCTTAAAACACAAACATTACTTTATTATAATGACATCAATAATTTGGTGTGATCTTCATGAAATAATAAACATAAATATTGACAGTGTGTTCATTTCTGACATGTCTTAGATTTCACTCTGTGGACTTCTGGGAAATATCCTACTTAGTGGTTGTCCTATAGTAAATTAAGAGGAAGTATTATTTACAATATCATTGTGAGCATGGATTGATTAAGTTATACTGACTGATAGTAAGAGAGGGTATTACATATTGTACCTGCCAAGACAACTACCATAAACACCTCTGCACTGAATGTTTCAGCTTCACCTAAAATACTTTTAATTATTTCATTATGTAAAGCGTCCACTTGTTGTTTGCCAAGTCGGTAAGCATAATCAGCTGTTGAATAAAGCTGTTGTGAACTGCAGCACTTACTGAGAGGTCGGCGGAAAATAAAATCCTCAGAATCTCTTTTCTGGTCCAAACTGAGCAGAGAATATAATCCATCTGCAGCTTCGATGTCCTAAATTAAACATTACAGACACAAACAATACATTTGAGGTGCCAGCTGAAACTTTACACAGACATCAGTTTAACATGCCTGACTTAAACAATGTCTTAAGCAATGTGCGATAATTTCTTGATATTCAAAAGTGTTACCTCAATGTACCGACTGAGCCCCATCCTGGATGAGAGGGAGATCAGAAAGAGGAGGAAATGTGTGCGCGGAGCCACCGACATGCTGAGTGCGTCTCGTGAAGTGTTTCCTGAAGCAGAGGGGGAATAACGGCGCTGCGTGAGGGGTGGCAGCTTTTATAGCAGCTCAGACACATAGGCAGGCCTACATCAGAGGGTCACTGACACTGACAAACACTGATCCGTCATATTAATCATGTGTGAAACGCTCTCATTCTTACCCGTATTAAGACACTCAAATGTGCCTCTGTGAAGGATGTAATAATAACTGCGTATCAGTTAGTTAAAAGTAAAAACCTTGCATGCATGATATTGCTTATGGCAATTTCCGGTACAGTTATTACATTATCATCGTGCTTTATTCAGGAAACATAAAGGAACTTGAAATAAAAACAAAGCTAGCATACAAAACGGCAACGACATATTTCCCATTTTAAATGATTTGTAATGTTAAACATTTTCCCTTTTAAATCAACAATTCATTGATGTATAAATGTTGAAATGGACCTAGCTGGCTGATAAAAAGTGACCCTAACTGAAATGAAAATGAACCTAACAGGCTCATTTACATGTTCAGATGAATGGGTATTTTCTCTTATAAATAAACATAATGTAATCAAATTATACATTCACATACAAGCACATGAGATTTTCAAATATAAGTTGCATATGTGGAATGTAACATTGCACAAGTTAAACATAAATCTTACATGAGATTTTTGTAAGGCATGAAATGGTTCTGTTAAAGAAGGACACATATGCAAACATTGGCTTGGACCCAGCAGTGAGCTGGGGTTGGTTCTCATCAGAAGGACCTCTAGGCTTGATCAGGAAGTCAAAAAAAGCTTACTTCGCAGTGAGGATCAGATCCAACATCTGTAAATCTTAGTCTCAGAAAAACGCTGAAAAACAAGGAGACTTTTTGTAGTTATTGTCAATTTCCAAAGTATTATAACACTTTTGTTATCAACGTTATTCCTAGGAAACAGGTATGCCTGGAAAGGCGGCCTCCACTGTACAGCTGTTTATTTTGTGTATTTTCTCCCCCTCCTCTCCTCACAGTTTAATTGCACACTTCTGTTTCACTCCAGGGAAAATGGCTACACATAATTTTAAAGAACCCTTTTCATCTCCCTGTCGAAATCGTGGAAGAAAAGGTTGTGTCCGTCTAAAACAAGACTTGATATGAGGTAGATTAATACTTTGGCAGTAAAAGTAAATCAGAAAATGCAATCACCAACTGGTATTTCTATCTTCATAATTCAATATAGAAAGTACATTTTGTAATCAGTTAGTTGGGGACACTAGTTTTGTTAAACTTAAGCACAAAGATAACGTGACCAGAAGATTAATTTGCTTAAAGATCATGCCAGTTCTTTGAGATTTGATGATATACTTCTGGTGTTCCATTATTTTGGCAGACACATGTTATATTGCAACTAAATATTGGTAGTCTAGTGTGTGGTTGTGTTCATTGTATCCCTGCATGGAGAGATATTCACATGATATGTTACTTGTTCAGTTGACCAAGGATGCTCCATATGTGTGTCTTTCTGCTAGTTAGACCCAAACAGAAAACCAAAGCAATAAAACATACAGCTGGATTCACAAGCACAGCAATAATTGTATATTTTAACAGAACAAAAACACACCATGGAGAGCACAAAAAAAACAACTGACTAGAATGATATAGAAAAAGTAGAAAACTGAAAGGAGTCAGAGAAAGAAAAGCTGTTATGTAATCTGGTGTTTAGTGACATAGCTAATTCATTTGGATGAGACTAATCGTTTGTGTCCATGCTGCCGTTGTGAAAGGTCACACTGAGACGTTGCTGAGTGTATGTGATGACGATCATCCTGTCAGCCTTCATACACACTTCAGCCCACACTTTCTCCCATTCATCTGAAGTAGAGACGAGGGACTCTGTGTGAAACTCTGGCTGGCAATTATCTTCAGCTAATGATAGCTGACATGTTCTCACAGTCATGAAGGTCTGTGATGCCACACAGGAATACAAACTGAAAAAACAAAAACAATAATGAACATAATGATTAGGTCTAACAGCCCCTTAATCTGTTGACAATGGTGATGACCTATTCAAGGTGTATTAGTTTCACTTTAAGCCAGTGGTCGGCGATGATAATTAGTTGCCCCTTACACAGTCCTTGTGTTGAAAAGATGTCTGAAACTATTAGCCAGGGTCTCCCAGCGTAAGTGTGCCTTGCTTATGCGAATGACAGCAGAGGAAAAGGAAAATGTGTGTGTGTGTGTGTGTGTGTGTGTGTGTGTGTGTGTGTGTGTGTGTGTGTGTGTGTGTGTGTGTGTGTGTGTGTGTGTGTGTGTGTGTGTGTGTGTGTGTGTGTGTGTGTGTGTGTGTGTGTGTGTGTGTGTGTGTGTGTGTGTGTGTGTGTGTGTGTGTGTGTGTGTGTGTGTGTGTGTGTGTGTGTTTGAGTGTTTGTGCTACACATGCTTGTCCCTTGGCGATTTCTCACAAAGGCTGTGATGTGTGTGATGCAGTGCTGTGATACATACTGTAATTGTTTAAATGCAATTTATTAAATGAATCAATACATTTAAATGAACATGAAACCCCACAGTCTCATTACACTGCTTTGAATGATGAACAGATATATCAATTTGGATTATCTATTCACAGAGTTCATCTTATACTATATAGAATAATATCTAACCCGACACAACCCCCACCATTTCAGTGAAAAAACAACACAGACCAAATGCATAGATATTAAATTATCTGTTGGAATTAGTGAATTTAGTTGGTTAGACACACTGGCAAATATCCCTGCTCTGAGGTTGCTGAAAATGTAACACAACATTTAAATATCATTAACCATAATACATTAAATTAGGAAGGCTCCATGTCCTCACATTTAAAAAGAATACCAAGTGCCAGCTGCCTCGGTCTTAACAACACCCAGGACTACAGCAACATCTGGTGGCAAATGTGGGAATAGTATATTTCTATATTGAAAAATATGCATGCATTATAGTTCACTTGCAACTGCAAGGGGGAAACAAAACCTTACTTACAACTTTTCTTGAATGCAATTATTATTCTGCTCCTTGGTAGTTCCTTTAACAGAAGCAGTGTGATTTGCCCTCTGTGTCTGTGATGCTGGTCCCAGCTGGCCAGGTGTGTGTCAGCCCCCTGTGTGAAGTTAAATCACAGTGATTGTTGACTACGGACATTAGCTTCTCAACCTCGCCTCGTATCCCAGCATGCAACCTCCGCCTGCACATCTGCTCCCTGGCAGAGATAGCACATATAGCAAGGTATTTTTGCTTTGTTGTTCATTGAGTGTTGACTCCCACACACACACACACACACACGCACGCACGCACGCACGCACACACACACACACACACACACACACACACACACACACACACACACACACACACACACACACACACACACACACACACACACACACACACACACACACACACACACACACACACACACACACACACACACACACACACACACACACACACACACACACACACACACACACACACACACACACACTTCTTGTGTGGATCTGTCTGTCCAGCCCGGCCCTCCTCACTGCCTGACTGACCCATTCATCTCCTGCGGGGGCCGTAATGAGCCGACCCTCCCTGTTTGGACCGACCTGACAGAGAGAGATTACTTTAAAGCCTGCATGGATTTTCTCCCTTGTCCCCTCCTCCCCATTCCTCTCTCCTGAAAGTGGTTAATTCGGAGTGCATTAATGAGGAGCGATGGATAACACACTCTTCTTTTAATTACCTTCCATCCGAGTTCTTCGGAGAGGCCCTGGTGACTCACATCTGACGCTGGCCTGTTTGTTTGGTTTACTTCAAACAATTTCAACTCTTACATGTTGTAGTAGGAATACATTCTGACAAAGTACACAAAAAGGTCTTGGTTCTGATTATGCTGAGTCAAGTACTTACAGGAAAAAGCCACTGGAACATTTTTTTGTTTTGTTTGGCCTGGTAAAGCAAAAAAAACAACTTACAAATTGTAAAGGGATGATTGATGTTGCATGCAGATAATTGGAATAATTCTACATAATAATATACTAACAGAGTGCACTGTGGAATATTTGTTCTTCCAAAGCAGCAAGAGTTCACTTGTGTCTAATCAGAGTGGTGCAAAACCCGAGTGTATTGACAAAAGTTAGCTAAAGGGCTGAGGAAGTAAAACCAGTGCCAAAGAATAAACTCAAATCTTGTTAGGCTGATTGACATGGAAATATTCAGTCCAAAAATCATCAAATTACATTTAGACCTTTTGGCCAACTAGATGCCACAATGTGTCTTATCCTCATAGCTCCGTCATTACTAACTCACTGGAGCCTGATCCTTGAAGAACATGTTTATTGAAACAATGAAGGAGCTCTATTCAACATCCTCTGAAGCAGTGTTTTTGTAATGCACTACTTATTCAGAAGGGTCAGAAGAGAACAAATTAAAGGAGTTTTCAAATAGAACAGACTTGCTTCAGTACAGTGTATAATACCTGCTGGGTTAATGATGGAGGCAACTACCACTTCCTCGTACAAAGTCCCTGGAGGCTCCTGTATGTCAGACAGCTGACTTTCAATGTATGTCTTGGAAATAATTATTTCCGCTGCAGACAGTGACCAACACCAAAATCACAGTGTCAGTGGGCTCATGTAGCATTGGACTGGGGTCACCAGTGCAAGAAGGAAGGGTCCATCTGTGTCAAAAGAAAGAAAAAAACCTTAAAGAGTCATATTGTAAAAACACCACAATAGACTGTTGCATTTTTTCAAAACAAAACTCTTCCTCTCTACATAAATCATCTAATTCTTAACTAAGCGCATATACTTGTGAGAGGCCTGGATAGTGTTTACTCTCTAATCTCTGACCCCTTGTAGATAAGCAAGGACACTCCTGCTGTAATTGTTGGTCAGATCTCCAGCTAAATATGTCTCCTCTTTACCGGATTCTGATTAAAATTGTACATCCAATTCGGATATCCACTGCATGCTGTGCCTTAAACAATGTTAAGTTTCCTGGTTGAAGTTCCCTCTAACTCTGAAACCTGTCTGCTCAGGACAGCTGGGGGGGCCTCTGACACTCAGTAAATGTGTTCCTTCATCATTCAGCCTCCACTGTGGTCTGGCCAGCCTTATCCAGCCTAATAAACATTGATTAGTCCACATAATCAATGCACTCAATGACAATGATTCAGTGCACTGCATAAATGTATCGACTGCAATCAGCTATAAACAGCAGCCCTCTTTTTCATGCACTTTCTGCGTTTTTTCAGCTTTGTTTTGATGGAACAATAATTGTATGATTCTCTGTAGAGTTAACAGACATATTTCATTAAGTGATACCGAGATGAGATAAAAAATCTATTGACCATCTGTCTAAATCTTTTAGAAATAAATAAATAATTGTATGATTGAATGTATTAAAAAAAGAAAAAATGTGATCTTCTCAAAATCCACCAGAAGGTGGCAATGTTTAGCTGTTGTTTTCCTCAAAGTACCAGCTCTTTGTTGCTTTCTCATCCTGAGTATTGTACACTGAGTTATCTGTACTTCAGCAGAGCAGTGATTGAACTGAATAAAACAATAAATATAGATAGCTTACCTAGGCGCCGCATGTACATAGTTCTTGTCTATCTGTCATAAAGATGTCCAACAAAAAATAAACATGTTCAGAAATGTGACATTTGAAACAGGACTACCATATAATTATAATCAAAGGGTTTTAACCAGGAAATTAAGTACAACGGTTGGATATTGTAGCCACCAGTTTTGTAACCAAAAACTATTTCATGCACCTGTATTCAGGTTCAACATGTTAAAACACATTTAGTCTGTGTGAGGAAAGTTTTTGGGGAATACCACATCACACTTATCTGCTCACATAAAACGCCATCTAAAAGATCCAAAATAGAGCCATGTGATATATCACCTTTCACCAAACAGTTGAATATAGAGCAAAGGTTCAGAAGGAAAACCCCAACGTGAAGCTTGCTGCTCCTGGTTTCTGTAGCCATGCATGACCAGGTCATATAATGAATGTTGATAAAGTAGAAAAGCCCGTTTAATCAGGACGGATCACTGTGCAGAGGTGGAGAATGTCAGAGAGAGCAGGCACAGCTGCTTAGTGAGAAATCCAATATTGACTGTCGGGATAAATGTCCTGCATATTCTCTCATCTGTCCCAGGGGCCGTGGTATTATGCCTCTCACGTTAGCACTCCTAATTGGATTAAAAATGGCTTGTTATTGGGAGAAAAATGACTGAGAAAACTATCATGATTATTGCCTCTCAACAATGTTGGCTCCCAGAGCTGAAGAGGTAAAATAATTGTCATGGCTTTGGAAAATGTCAAAATCAGGCTGTTTGAAAAGAAACAGTTACATTGATTGATTGCGTCGTAAGATCAAACCAATGGAAGACGATGTAGGAACATTACGTTTCTCATCCATTGTCTTATGCTGATTCTATGAAGCAAGACATGTCACATTAAAGTGTGGCATTCATGGCATTTATTTGCAACATTGTATACTTTTTAAATGCTTATAAAATAAACTTGACTTGTGTGTATGTGGTTTTTTGTAGACATACAGTACTGTTTGAATGCACAAATGGCTGTGAATGCATGCATGAACAGAAATGAAACAGACAAATCCATCAGAAGTCCACAGGGTTTTGGTTTGTATACCACCAGGAGCAGCCATTAACAGAAAATAAATGCCTGACGCCATAAAGCTGACAGTGTCTCATTCATACTGACACTCCGGCTAAATTACACATAAAAGCACTGATAACATCATCATTAAATATTGATTTTAAGGATGGTTGAAACGAAAACACATCCACACATATTTTACAGATGAGGGGCTTTGGATAAGAGTCAAAGAATATTAGGTGGATAAAAAAAAAAAGGCTGCTTGGATGGCTCCTCGTGGGAAAAAGATGGACAGAAGCAAAGCGGAAGGAGAAAAGGAGAGACTCAAAGAAGAGGGAGAGGGGGTGAAGAGTAGAAGGAGGTGAGGGCTTGGGAGGGGTAGAAAGAGATTTAAGGCAGAGGCTCAGAGCAGATGTTAGTGTTGATGATGATGGATGCAGGTTGTTGAGATGCAGAGTTGTTATCATGAGAGGCACTCGCAGCCTCCTCACAGCACACTTTCCCCCAGATGTCGCTGTGTATACGTGTGCATCTGTGTGTGTGTGTGTGTGTGTGTGTGTGTGTGTGTGTGTGTGTGTGTGTGTGTGTGTGTGTGTGTGTGTGTGTGTGTGTGTGTGTGTGTGCATCTCTGTGTGTGTGTGTGTGTGTGTGTGTTGTGTGTGTGTGTGTGTGTGTGCGTGTGTGTGCGTGTGTGTGTGTGTGTGTGTGTGTGTGTGGGTGTGTGTGTGTGTATGTGTGTGTGTGTGTATGTGTGTGTCACAGCAGTGGAAAGGGAGATGCTGAAATGAGAAGCCTCAAATTAGGTTAACACTTAATTTACTTTATCTATGTTGGTTTTTATGAAGAGCTTAGATTGAACATTCTTTTAATGCAATGCATTTCCTCATCAGGCTAACCTTAGATCAACTACAAGCTATAACAACAATGAACAGAAGCAATGAGATACAACAAAGGAATGATTTTCACAGATGAGGCTAATGGATAACTATATGTTACGCTCTTAAGCAAAGACACACTGAAAAGCAACTTCCTTTAAAGGCCTAAATTGGATTGAATTGAAGATTTTTCACCTTTATCTCACACAGGGGAGACATTTTCTTGCACTAAACCCTGTATCACCGGGCTACCACATACATCCCTGCAATCATCCAAATTCACCAAAACCACACACATCTGCTGCACACACACACAGCAGGTGGTGTGTGAGTGTGAATGGGACATATTGAGTGGTAACCTGCTCTACACTCTAACTAGATAAAAGGTGCAGGAAAGAAACATGTCGGTAATTGATTGCTAATTAGTCCTTTTGTTGTCTCCCATTGTGTCCTGACAGAGCTTTGCCCTATGCTGTCTATTCACTCGCAGTCTCAGTGGCCTCATAGCAAGGAAATAAGCAAAGTCAGTCCATAATGAGACACACCGATGAAACCTCAGCAGACGATAGAAGGTGCTTTACCAAATCTGTTATTGAAATTTTGGATGCAAATACAGAAGTCTTGATAGTGTAAACAACACATTTATTTTAGTTTTTCACCTCACAGTTAATCTCAGACAGAAAAGCATGCATGGAAATTATATTTAATGATGAGGTAATTCATTTCCCTCCAAAAGTGTCCAGTTGCAGATAGTGTCCCCCCTCAGCTGCACTGTGCTTTACAGTATGTGGTGCAGCGGACTATGAGCTGCTATACCCACATCTCTCTCCCTCTCTCATCAGTGCATGAGAAATTACCTAATGAGGAATGGGTCGCACATTTCCACAAACTCATTAACCCGCGAGCGAGTGAGACTAATTGCAGCGTTTGGGTAATGTGATTTCACATCTGTTACTGCAGCCCAGGACACATAGTCAGCACAGGGCTGGATCTTGTGGGATGAGCCACACATAGAGCTAGATTTACCAGAACCGCTGTTTGGCTGTGGGTATAATATTTGATCAACTTTTGTCATGCCATATTGTGTAATTACATTCCACTGCAGCCTACTGCATTTATTCTAAAAAATAAAACAAGTCTAATGCCAAAGCTGGCATGCGAAGCATAGAGGTAAATAAATAGCACAAGACAAAATGTGTTTGAGTCTTTGATTATGAAACAAACAGTCATTAAAGTTTAGAACAAAAAGTATACATTTGATTTATTTATTTATCAAAAGATATTCAGTTACTTTCAAATTGAATGTCAGATTGCGTGGGATGGCTTACAATAAATTGGTGAAACATCCATGGGTGACATGACTATATATAACATTGTTTATCAAGTACGGTTTTCCTTCTTTGGACTTCCATAATTAATCTTTATTTATTTACTTATTCATTCAGATGTTTTATTTTACAAAATAAAATAATGCTATCTGTATCGTATTGTGTAGTCTGTTAATGCAATCTAATTGCTTATAGCGGAAACATAGGGTGTGACACACACACACACACACACACACACACACACACACACACACACACACACACACACACACACACACACACACACACACACACACACACACACACACACACACACACACACACACAAAGCACAATGAGAAATAAATGGATTTTTCAGGGTCTTGACTTGGGTTGGTATTTTCAATAATTCTGTAAATTACTGCAAACAAATATTATGTTAATAGAAAAGGTGGGAACCAACTGTTTAATATGGGAAAAGTAATATACTTCTGTTAATTATGATTAATCCTTTGTTTAACCCCCCTGCATTGTTACAGAAACTCCAATTATAAGTTTACAGGCAGTAGGACTGCTTATGGTAATGCCATATCTCATCAATTACCATTCTGTGACCGTAAATTGGCCTCAGCGCTGACAACGAGATGAGGTTAACACGCTGATTAATTTGAGCTGCTGTGATTTCAGGCTCAAGTTGACACTTATAATCTTTGACACAGACAGTGAGGTCCGCTTTCTTCCATAATGGAAAAATGTTATTTACTTCTCTCTGAGCTCAACTGAGTTTATACACATTACATATCAAATTATTATAATTTGAAATTAGAGTAACACAAACAAGGTGAGAGTTGTTCTTACTACACAACTGATGGACAAGTAATGAGAAATGTTGAATAAATGTCAAATGATAAAGCCAAACTGAATAACACGGATTATCTGTATTTTTGTTTTGCATGTTATGTAAACACAATGCAAGCTATGGCTAATGATAAATCAGAAATAATAAAAAGATTAAAGTCAGTTAAACCACTTCAGGGTGACAGTATGTGAGTAAAGGTTGTTTAATGTCTTGGAGAAGTGTGTTTGTGTAATGCTTTAGAAACAAATGGAGGATGATCTGTCATTTAGTTTCCAACACAGTTTAGGCTTACTGTGCTGCTAAACTGGAACAGTTGTGTGAAACATAACAAAAGTTCAAAAATCAGTTTTTTGTTTCACATTGTCCCTATTATTAGCCTTGGAAACTCCCAGATCAACATGTGTAATTTTTTTGTATCTAATAGATAGTTTGCCTATTGCTTGTAAGGTTGCTGCTCATCACTTTGTTGAATAATGCCATGTTAATGATATAATGTTGCAGGATAAACAGTGATGCACAATATGATCACTGCATAGTTATACATTGTTTTAAGGATGTAATTAAGTGTTGATAAATTACTACAATGTGAGAATGATAATGTGAAAGCTATAGTGAGGCTGTGCTCGTCTATTTGTGACTAAAAAAAGAAGAAAGCCTTATTAAAGACTTTAAGTTTAGCTATTTGGCTATACTGTTTGTTCAAATAGTCATTTAGCACCCACCTAATAGCAAATGGTATGTTGCATCCCTGTGGCTTATAATGCCAGATTTAAGCTACATATATCAGATTAAAGTGTGACCCACATACTGATAGTTACAGTCTATCAACAGGGTTATTGATAGGCTGCTAAGGAGAAGTTCTAGTTGCCTATACTATTTCTGTGATTCCCATGAGAACTGAGCCCCCTTCTGGAATAACAAGATCTGGATATTATAACAAGTTCAGTTTTGCTAACTCATTGATTGAATCATATCTGCTCTCGAGTTAGGATGAGAGCCTGCTTTGGCCTCAGACTAAAAACTATAGAAACGATATGACACACACAGGCCTGTGTGTGCTCCTGTTTAGTTACAGTCCATCCAGTCTCAGTGATGACCGTCATGGTGAAAGGCAATGACCGTCACATCACTGCTCTGACATCTTTACCCCTCCTGTCTGCCCACTGGGAGCAGTCACCCTTCATAAACCCTTTAACCCTGTCAACTCACACACTGGTCACTGAGTAACAACCATAATATAAGTTTGTGCAGCAAAATTAATTAGAATATTTAAGCACACTATAAGTAAAAGTCCCATTATATTTGTGATTGATATAATCCAAATAACTACAGGTAGCCTAACATGAACCACCTAAGGGTGGTCAGTACTGAGGTTCCATAAATATAAACAGGATAATATAAATTCATGCAAAATGGTCATTATAACATCTTGTTTTACCTAATGGAGACATAAATCATTCTTGTTTTGACATTCTTGAAAATTACTTTTATTTGTTTGTTCATTTTAAATTGGTACAAACCCGTCAATGTGGTGCATTTCGATGTAAGATCAAACATTTAAGAAATGTATTAAGTAATAGCACATACAATAAGTTAAAACATGTCACAAAAAAGACCAGCGGGTACATAGCAAGAATGTTTTATCTACACAAAACATCCTAAAACAGCGTAGGCCTACTGAAATATTTGTTTTTTTCCTCTTTAGATGTATGCTCCCGTCTCATGCAAACGAGACTGAGGTCGCCTAAGAAAAGTACCTCAATTAATTTGAGTGGGCACCGGTTTCTCCTTAAATTATCCAAGCGTTTAAATCCACATGCACAGTGCATGCCCGAGACCCAGTTCAATAGGCCTGCCTACAGTATGGTGCGTGTGTGGTAGGCTGTTACCAAAATGTATACCCAATCTTATAAATATCCGTTTGACATAACACAACTTCACCTGAACACAATAACATGTGTGCGTAAAGACGCACCCAATAAAAACGTAAATACGACGATTGTTTGGCTCTCAATAATTAGGGCCTATATTCTAGAGATCATTACAATAGCATTTATCATCAATAGTTGATAAAAAAATCATTTTTGAATTAACAAGATACATAACCCCAAACCCATGATGTTTTTTCTTCCAGTTGTCCATCTGTGTTGTCCTTTTCTCTTTTTTCATTATGTCTAGATGTCACATACAGTCTCCATTTTCTCACATTTCAGGCCTGATTAGTTCGCTCGTTATGTCATTTGATCTAATAGCGGGAATAAAATCAGAAAAAGAGCCGCACGGTGGGGCTTGGAGATGAAGTTATGAGGAGAGGGGTTCGGTGGGGATTCTTTCAAAAGTCACTAAGTGAAACTCATGGACACTGTGTGCTCCAGCGCTTTGCGCCGCAGTGACGCGATGCTTGTCCCTCGCCACATGTCACTGTCCGGGGAACCACACAGCTGCGGGGAGCCCGATACGTTTGAGGGGCCGGAGAGAGAGGCCGACATTCCGGGGAAATGCGACTGGTAGAGGTGTGACTGCAGATTGCCATTTGGGTTCAGGCCGTTGGAGAGACCCATGGAGTTTGGTGGGCCAGGACCAAGGCCGCACTGTGACAGAGACTGCATGCCCGGCTGGCGACCCATGGACGGCGGGAGCTGCAGCTGGGAGACCCCCGGCATCCCCGTGGCCCAGCGAGAGTCGTTGGCGTGGAAGGAGCACAGGCTGTTCTCCATTGCAGCCGCGGCAGAGAACTGCTGCAGACCCGGCGTTGGGAGCAACGTCCCCGGCGAGCGGAAAACGTTGGTGGTCTTCTTCCTTTTCTTCCATTTGGCGCGTCTATTCTGAAACCAAACCTGCAACAGGAGAGACAGAACCGTTAGCCATCAGAGGGACACATGTCTGAAGCAGTACCTATCTGTTTATTACACTGTGAAGAGAGCTGACTAACTTTAGGACATTGGGGTCGTTAGGCTATTAATGAAACTAAATGATTGCATATAAAGGCCTACAGTCCGGCACGTGCACAGATAGACCCCAAAGGGGGCTTGAGCACCTGCCCTTTTGCCTCTGATTAAAGAAGTAATGTTTTGTTTGATTTTTGCGCACATGTAACCCAGTTCTTAAAGGTGGGGTATGTCATTTTGGAGAAACCAGCTCGAGTGCGCTAGAATTTGAAAGTACACAACCGGAAAAAATCTGCTTCTTCCTTCAGAGTTCCTTACAGAGCCCCTCCTCCAACACACACGAACGCGCACATGACCAATGAGGGCACGAGATAAGTTTGTGCATGTGGAAGGCTGACAGGTAGGTAGGCCATCCAGTTATTTTAGCCGGGCCGGCTCAGATGATTGGTCGTGCTCTTTACAGCGCTACGGCTTCCACAGATGACATTTTTTTAATGTATTTATTGTCAAAGCATTTAATATATTCATTGCTATCGGGATGTTAAGAGCATTCCATGGAATATAACAAAAAGTGTTTCTGAAATAAATTACATACCCCACCTTTAAAGGGTTAGCAACACAAAAGTTCCAGGACAATCGTTACACAGTGTTTTCAACACAGAAGTGCTTTAGCCAATCGGAATGCAGATCCTGTGTGTGTGTGTGTGTGTGTGTGTGTGTGTGTGTGTGTGTGTGTGTGTGTGTGTGTGTGTGTGTGTGTGTGAGAGTGTGTGAGAGTGTGTGTGTGTGTGTGTGTGTGTGTGTGTGTGTGTGTGTGTGTGTGTGTGTGTGTGTGTTTTGAAATTATTGAAATTATTATTATTATTATTATTATTGGCTATATTTATAATATATATATATATAGGAGGGCCAGCAAATATGTGTAGGGAAGTTAGAGATTTCGTCCTTGATTCCCTGGTGAAATCTACCCTGTTGTCCTTAGCGACACAACATCTCTAGCTGTGGGTCCTGGTCTAAATCTGAGTCTATAGCCTGCGTTGAGTTGGGGCAAACACATTGACAAGACATAACGGTAGATCTTCTGCAATTGGCCTAAAGACCTCCCATCAGAATATATTCACTTCCACCTAGCCAGGACTTTGATTGGGTAATATTAGGTGTGATGTATGAGTCGGTTTAAATTATAATATAACATTTAAATAATCTTCTTATAAAGTGGCTGCAAAAGCCAACCATTATTACATCCTGTTTTCAAAAATGTTATGTTTGGAACTGAAACAATCAAAATACCAGGGTTGTGAATTTCATTGTAAAGAGAAATACAACCTACAAAAGGCAATTTGTGTACAGGCAGCAGTCATAGTTTTATTACTGGTGTTCGGCAGCAGTACATCGAACAATGTATCTTTCCAACATCTCATTTACAAGCAGATTAACAGAAAATTGCAGTACAAATGGCCGGCATCACTGTACATAATCCACGTGAAAAATTCTCCACACGCACACTCGAGAACCACAAATACACCGACTCACGTACTGAGCTAAAAACGCACGCGTGTCCCAGTTGGGCTTTATAAAGATTTCATCATCTTCGGCCGTGATTAATGCGCGCGCGAGGCCGTGAGTCGATGCCTCCGTATTAAAAGTGAAATCTCGCTCTCATTCCGCTCAGCCATCCGTGAAACGTCGCCCAAACCCATTACACTCGGGGGGGAAAGAAAATGCAATTTCTCATTCCATTAAAAAAGTACAATATATTCTTGAGTCCTATTAAGACGTCGCTGATAGAGCATTTTAAAGGCTGTGGAGGCACGCGCCCTGTGAAGGCTGCACCTGCACGAGCTGCGCTAATGTTTACCAACAACGAGCAGGAGCCGAGCTGCACCGAGCACAGAGGATCCGACTCTACATACAATACATAATTGATTATTAAGGTGACTAATGATTATAGGCTACTGGTTTTATTGCGTTCAGTGGGATAATTTGCATGAATTTCACATCACTGGTTAATAACCCGTTCAGTTATAAATAAGACTGAAATTGGTTGATCATGTGTTTGGTTTATTAGAGGCTGGTATGTTTCTGCACGCTTGTTAAGAAAAAAGCACTTAAGTATTAGACAGTATAAATTGTTGCAAAAGTGATAACGACCAAAATTATTAAATAACATTTTTTTTAAATATAATTTCTAGCCAAACATTAAGTCATTTTTGTGGGGATAATTTCTATAGATGTTTTTTTTTATAAAATCATGTACATATTTGGCCAGGGTAACTCTCTTCCATTTGTAATGCTAAAATAAATAGATACATACATTGTCAAAGTCTTTAAAGCCACCCATGTAATTGTATGTAATTGTTAGGATAAACAGACACCAAACATTACCACTAATTTAAATGTTTAGGATTAAAGTTACCACATATGGCTTTGTACAAAATGTTTATGTTGAATCTGAATATTTCGGAGTTTATGAGGAACGGATTCCTGCAGGTGTAAATAGTTTCAGCACCTCAGACAGAGCCACTTTTATTTAGATCGGACTTGGCTTCTCAGAATTAAATATTTCTTACTATCAGACTGAATTTGAACATATGAGATTTGAATTATACAATTAAATTAAAGTAGGCTTGAGGTGGTATTTTTCTCTATAAAAACTGTTATTGGACTATCAGAACCAAATAAATCCTTCACACTGCCGACAGTGAGTTGAGGATTCATATAGTGATTGATATAAACCTTAATCAGAAATTATTTTTAAAGCGATAATATGACTCTAATTACAATCTGCACAACAGTCCACTGTACAATTATATAATATTTTAATTAATATAGAGTGCACCAATGACGTAAATTCACTCATTAGCTTTGATATTTCAGACATTTACTCCCAAAAACCTAACACCTAATAGCCACAATATTTGGTGACACAAATCGTTGAGTGACAAATATTTTAAAATACAGTTAAATAAATACAAAAAAAAACTGTTAGAAGTGAACAAACTATATCTTACAAAAGCACTGAGTGACTGAATGTTCGCCTGTTGTGAATATATAATGTTTTGCTCACTGTTTTTCAGATGGAGTTAAAGGATTATTTTTAGAAGTGTAAATCGCTTAAAAACTATACAAGACCAAAACACATTCCCTGATATACAACGGCAGTATTTTCATCCTGTGAAATTCACATTGCAGATGTGTTTACCTGAACTGCAGATGTGTTTACCTGAACTCTGGACTCGGTGAGGCCGACCCTCAGTGCCAGTTCCTCCCTCATGAAGATATCAGGGTAGTGGGTTTTGGCGAAGCTGCGCTCCAGCTCGTTGAGCTGCGCCGGGGTGAAACGCGTCCTGTGGCGCTTCTGTTTGCTGGAGGACTGACTGGAGCTCTGCTGCGGCTGCTGCTGCTGCTGCTGCTTCTCCTGCTCCTTCCCGTTCACTTGCATGCCGGCAGAGTTGGATCCCACCGTGGCGATATCTTCTCCCGGCAGGAGAGTGGTTCCCTCTACAGAGTCTGAACCAGGGGCCATGTCTCCAGGATGCCCCTGGTCTTGCAACCCACCACCCAGCCTGCACTTGAGAGCCTCCCGGTGTCCGAGTAACTCTGCAGCATCCTTCATCCCTGAGAAGATGAGGAGGAGAGTCTTTGAGTAAATACATGGGGAACCTTACAGCGCAGCATCTTTAAATGAGAGTTACGTGAAACGCTTTTTCTTCTTGATGACAACAGACATGCATTAATTCAAAGATTATAACACATACACTCAATATAGCTTGGGTCGTAATTTTACTGGGAATTTTAGTTGTCAGATAATTCCCCATTCCGGAAGATTACTGTAAAGAATGGCTTTAAACAACGATAAAACACTTAGCTGTTAACACAATCAAGTACACAGTCTATCTATCACATCACAAGGTTTAATAAGAAGTTGAAAGCTTACACTGGAGTTTAGGGCCGGAGTTTAGTGATGATAACTCACCCAGCCGAGCATCCAGGAGGTCGGCGTGAGAGAGCATCGCGTACCGCTCCAGGGTGAAATCGCGCCAAAAAAATCCCACAACTTTGGGGCAATTTAAAAAGTATACATCGTCTAAATGAACGAAAATTCGGTTTGTGGTTAAAAAAGGAGGTCCCTTGCATTATAATGTCCTTTAGAGCGATGGGGAGGCGCTTATTAGTTGAAAGAACCCGTGAGCTTCCTCAAATAAGAGCCAATCAGAACAGGAGCTTGGAAATGTCAGCGACGTGACTCCCCCCTCTTTCTTACACACATACGCTCGCTGACGCGCACGCGCACAGACAAAAAACGCGCACGAAACACTACAATTCAATTCAATCCTCTGCCATTCTGTCCTCTGATTTATTAGCTTTTCATGCTCAAATTATTCCACGTTAAACGTCTTAATGTGTTTGTTTAATCTCATATCTTTGTGCCATGACAGGACTCCTGTTTGTAGATGTGTAAAACACTGAAGGGGAGCTCATGCAAATATAAGGCTGCTTTATTTCAGCTCCATGTTGAAGAAGCGTACGGTTATTTAAGCAAGAAAATGTATTGCCATTACAAAATTCGGCATATCCAAATCTCAATTTTCAAATCACTGCATCAGCCTGCAGACAGGAACCCTACTATTTTCAAGCTGAGTATGATTGTTGATATAAAATACTGTGTATTTCCTATTGAGGTGGATAGCAGATTGATTGTGTTCTGTTAACAGTGTGGACAGAAGTTAAAAAAAGAAAATAAACAAATGTAGGAGATGAGTAACCATACGCTCAGCTCAGGCCTCCCTTCCCCACCTCAGAGCCCCATTTCCCCGTCCTTGGATCACAAACAAAACGAATATCGTTCCCATTCCCCCATGGCAGGTGATTTGTGGAGACAAATCGAGGAAATAAATAAATAAACGAGTACAGATGGATTTAAGCTCTGTTAGTGATCGGCCGCTTTAACTCTTATCGACTTTTCATCAACGCAGGCGCAATTAAAGGTATTTAGGCCTGTTTGGTTCAAACAAAATCAGACGTGGTGGACCCTAAACGATTGTGCCCCTTTAGCAGTGGTCCATAAGTAGGTCTATTATACAATTAACAGGACAGCCATTGATCTGCGCCCCACTCTTACTTCTCCAGACAGTGCTGGTTAGAGAGGGCTTTTGGCAGATGTCAGGGCGAGCCTGCTGAATACCCCACCGCCTGGGACTAAATGGGCTTCTTTGCAGCGGCACAAAGGAGGCGTCCGAGCGAGGACTCCTCTCTCTCCTCCTGCTCCACATAGGCAGCTCATCTTTTATGCTCCTCAACCACAATCTGCCGGGACGCAGGGATGTAGACTATGTGGCACAGCGTGAAACGTAAGGAAATAGACCTGTGCGTGATGCACTGACAATGGGGAGACTGTGAGCAGCTCCCGGAGGTTCAGGAGAAGAATTCAGCATCAGCTGAGGCTCGATGCGTTTGATTCAGACGCGTAGACCAGGAGAGGAGAGGGACTGAATGTTGGGAGTTGTAAGGCCAACCCTGCATGCGTTTATGAAGGGCTAGAGCCAGGAGAGACGGTCTGTATGCTTTGGAAGTGGTTTGTTTTCCAATTAGTGTAAGCGTAAAGACAAATGATGAAAAGTAAAATGAATAAATACGAATACATTTTTCTTTTTTGAATTTGACTCATGAAGCTCAGAATATTTCTTTTTTTCCCTCTAAAATAAGATGTCTTGTGCATGAATTAATATTTAAATAATGAATAATTTATGATAATACTATGTAAATTATGAAGTAAGTGAATGAAAGAGTACATGTATTTCATTCTAATTTAAGACTATTGTGAGGCAGTAATTCAATGTATTATTTGAATCGAATTTGAACGAAGTATGCTCAGTTTTTTTCAAACAATTACAGTGACAGTATGCATGTTCATTTTATAAATGTATTAATGATGTTTATTATTACTATTATTATTATTTACATATTTTGAAAATGGTGTAAGTAATTGTTCTATAGCCCATTTCTGTGAAGATTAATAATTGGTAATCAGATTTTGCTCAACAACAACAATATTATAATTATTCATTCATATTATTGAATTGTATTCTTTAAATTATTGAAAGCAATGCTTTTAAAAGACAAATGTAAAATATTTGTTATGGACACTGGATTTACACAAGAAATAGCACGTTTTAAAATCAAAAGGTTGCAGTGTATACCTATGTGAAGACTGCATGATAAATATTGCTATTGTGGTTTGTTGAAGTGAAAACAGGCCGGAGAGCAGACATCCCCTCAGCTGTCCGATCCCCAGGCTGTAACTTATTGCTGTAATAAGAGGAACCCACTTGAAATGGGTCTATGTCTCACTCAGCCTCCCTAACTGGACCGCATCAATCTTCCCCAGTAAAAACACACTCACATACAATCCTCCCGGGTTAATGCGGCGCATCTGAGTGCGGAACGGCTGTTTACACGCGAGGAGACACTTTTAATGGAAGCGCACCAAAAACAAATGCAATTTTGTAGAGCAATTTCAAAGATCAAGAATTCCGTGTCCACCCTCTCCGCGGTTTTTTAGCAATCAAACTGCGTTAAATCCATTGCTCATATGGGCCTTTGCAGAGCAGGTTAAAATAACACACGTAACAGAAGGCAGGTTTATGGATAAGATGTTTTACACCAAAACCAAATATGGACCAGCAGGCGAGCTGGTTGTTTCTTATGTTAAGGCCTACTGCATCGCATCGTGGACATCTACATTCGCTCAGTTAAAACATAAAACAAATCTTAAAGGAAAATCGATTTCCCATCTGCAAACGGCTCTCTAACACACCAGACTGTAGTTGTGTTCAGGTGATTTGATGACAGTCGGAGGAATAAGAAGCAGACCAATAAGTGCGTTGCATCCCAGTCCTGGAGATGCAGAGAGGCGAGAGCGGGGAGCCACAGGCAGGCAAAGCCATTAGAGGCTCCCCTCTTCGACCACCCAGCCTGGCTGCACCACCCCGCGCATCTCATGCCCCAATTAGGCCCCATGCCCTCCGCCTGCTCTCCGTTATTGCGTGATCTGGTGGACAGGGCGGTAATCACGGCTTCAAATAAAATAATCAGCAAAGAAGAACCATTTCCTTAATGAGGAAGAAGAGACGTGTGTCACGGAGAGTATGGTGTCGCGCGTGTGCGCGCGCGTGTGTGTGTGTGCGTGTGTGTGTGCGTGTGTGTGTGTGTGTGTGTGTGTGTGTGTGTGTGTGTGTGTGTCAAGCCCTATGTTGTGTGGTGTTGATGGTGGTTTGGGGGTTATTAAAATAGCAATGAGAGTCACAGTGTCATTAACACTTGGTGTTCAGAGTCACGGCAGGTTCAAAACGGTCTCGTTACCTCTGCTGTACATATGTGCTCAGGTGTTCTATGTTTAGGATCATTTGTAATCCAGAAACACAGCCAGCATTAACAATCTCAGGTTAAATTCAAAGGCATATGTGATGTGGTCCATCAACATGTTATCCATGTCACTGGACCAGTGTCACGTGTATGTTACTTTCCATACTTGGTTTACATCTGTAGATGTTAGACTGTTATTTTGGCTTTTAGGAGCTAAAACAAGATGTTTTTTGGCTCTTAGGCCAACAATGCATTCAAAAGAAAACACTGTAAATTCACCACAAAGCCTCATCAAAAATACATGTTTCTACACTTATACTCTCAACATAATCCCTCAGCAGGTGAATGCAGGATGAACCGTTATAAAACCAAGCTCTTAAAACTGTACCATATTTGTGTTGTTGTGATGATTTAATGACTAATTATAGCTTAAAGAGACCACAAATATTGACTATTCAGCTAAAATTCTCTTAGACAATTAAGGAAATTTAACACATGATTAGTCACCTAATTGACTAAAAGGTTGCGGCCCTAAACATCACACACGTTCATTGAAACAAAAAGGTCACTGCTGGTGCTGGCGGTTGATATGTATAATCACAATATATGCATCCAAATCACAAATGCATTGAGTATTTATATCATTCCATTTTAAAGGAGCTGGAGCTGCCAATATATGGTGCCAACACCATTTTGGTAATTTCCCAAATGTAGTTAATTTTATAATTTCTACAGTGTCACATTTCTGCAAACTTTATAACGAATAAAATCCTTTAAATGTGTGGCAATCCATTTGATATTCAAGCTGTTTTCCTCTCTGTCTAAAAACTGGACATATTGGAAATGCAGAGTTTAAGGGCAACAGCAAAACAAATCTTCCTTGAAATCTGTTTTGACAGCTTATTGGCTCAGAGTACTGAGGTCTACACAATTCTGATAAAAGCTTGACTCCACATGATCGTGAGTGCTATATGTTTTCATTATTTTTTCAGTACTAGCAGCAGTGCAAAGCAGTGGTGCTTGAATGTGCTTTTTCTGCGTTAATTTAATTTCTCTGCATAAATACCTATTTTAACACATTTAAAACGGAAGCATAATATTAAACCAACAAGGTTAGAGTACTAAACCTGTAATCTATTGTATTTACAGTCTGACCTCAGTCACTTGGGCTCCTCCAGCTGTCTACAGATCTAATTCCTTCTCCTCCCAGACACCTTGACTTTCCCTGCAGACAGTTCTGCTCCAGCTATTAGAATATGTTCTTTCTTAAGTCCGGTCATTAGTTAGGTCCATTACTGTGGCTCCATCATTAGGAAGCTGTAATGCATCATTGAAGGTAATGAGTGCCTAACATTACAGGTGCCAGCCAGCCCTCAACACACTGAGCGGGAACCTTTTACACTGCAGCCTGGAAACATCTCAGCTTTACTCATTTTAACCTAGAATCTGTCAGTGAGGTGATAGTGGCATTAAAATAGATCATTTATGTTCTGATGCGATATTTATTTCATATGAAAGATTTGAATTTCCTAAAGAGTTGATTTACGTAGATGATTAAGTAAAAAAGAATTGATGATTAAACAGTAAGAAAATAATATTTGTGATTGTCGCAAACGTGTATATTATTTCACACATACCTCCTGCAGAGACTTGTGCTCCTAAAAAAACAGATGAAAGGGGAGGACTTGGGTCAGTAATGTCTCTGAGTAGCTTGAAATTAGAAACATGTGCTGGTAATTATCAAACTGCAGCAAAGCCACATCATGCAATTTAATGCCTCAGCAAATTAAAGAATAAATGGGATCAGTCTCTTTGACCTTGCTCGCTCTGACTTGCCCAACTTGATCTACCTGATACTTCAAGCGTGTGACTCGCCCACTCTAGACACACAAAGGTAGAGAGAAATGTGCACATCAACACACATCCTAAAAATGAGTTGATTGTGTGCTGATAGGGACAATGTGAAAGCAATGCAGCACAACCTATAAAACTAATCGAAAAGGTGCACATACACTTGTTGTATTCCTCATGTTTTCAGCGCGTTACTCACCCAGCCAGCTCATCTCTCACTTCACAAATCCCACACTTTCCCATCCATCCATTCTCTTTATCATCCTCTCCTCGTCTCCTCCCCTTCTCTCTCTCTCTCCTCTCCTCTCCATCCACTCCGCCACTTTTCTGCTGCTTCTCTGCTAAACACGGCGCACTACCCCTCCCAAGATTAATTGATCATCAATTTAGCTCTAATTTGGACCAAGTCAGCTGGTAAATGGGGCAGTTTTCCCTGATTGTTAGTGAAATGTGTGCAAGTACATTGATACATTTTGATTATTTATCAATTACAACCAAATGAACTAAATCTATTGAATACATTCTAGCCTGATTGCCATAATAGAGTTTGAAAATATGGCTATTGATAATGATTCCGGCTAATAGTCTTTTCCGGCCGTGGTTGCCGGCTTGTCGGAATGACAACACAAAACTCATTTTTCACAGAATCAGCTGAGTGAGTGCGAGGCCGATCTTTCATTAATCAGTCACATTACGGAGCTGATACGCCGTAATACGCAACGCTTTCCTCACAAAGACTCAAACACTTTGTCATATTTTATGTCAATTACCAGTCATTTCGTTGTGTTCCATCAAGACATCATGTAATAGTTAACATATGCTAAGGTAAAGCTCCCCTGTCCCGCCCCCGGGTGCTCCATTGGAGGATGCCGTGTCTGTGTTTGTGGGGAGACAGGGGGCCGATGATGAAATGGGCCCTGCTCTTAATTTCTTATTTTCCTGAGCTGAGGCGCTTATAGGAAGGGTGGAGCACAGGCTTTTTTTAAATGGACCTGCCATCGTATTTTCCCAAAGTTAATGGAAAAGCAGCTTGCTGGAAAATAGAAGAGGGAAAAATTGGAATTAGGTTCAGAGGCTTTCACACACAATAACAAGGGAGAACTATGAGCCAAGGGCTCATTTCAGCACATACAAATTAAGGCTGTCATATTCTCACAGCCTTCCCTATTAACTAAAGGTGATCTTTTAGTTTTTTATTTATATTTTATAATAAAAGTGTGCGACACAAATGCTTCGTCTAAATCCGTAAAAATTAAAGGGACACAATGCCATTTGATATAAACCTTGTAGAAATGGTAGCATGGAGAATAACTCTGTTCTGTTCAGTGATTTGATTTAAAATGTGTCTTACCTCTGCAGCCTGACCGCTGGGAAAAGGGAAGGAGCTGAAATAACTGCGATATCAGCCTTCCTTTTTAATCAATGATATGAGCCCCTCTGCACCAATCATGGCTGCTGGAAGCAACTTAATGATCAGCATTTAGGCTGGGCAGGTAAACCACGGCGCTATAGAGCCAACACAGGGGCCAACTGCAGGAGAATTAACCCAGTCCAGATCTAATATGCTGGTGTCAGCTCTGGTTAGTTCATGGCTAACTGTGGCCTGTATTGGCAGTGGCATAGCATCCAGCGTTGTCTCCCTCATATGCCAGCAGGCAGCTATCTATAATCGATGGCCACTTTTAATTGGACAGGCTGTCTGTTAGTGGACAGTGAAGGTTGTGCAGGGGAGGCAGCACTGTATTTACCACATGTTTATTGTGGATAAATAGGTCGGGGACGTCGGAGGTTTTCTCTTTAAAAAGCCAATCAAGGCTTCTGCTGTTGCATGACAGTCAATTATATCTGGACATTTCACACAGTGACCCTCAAAAAAGTATTCCAGTCATAAATGCTGTGATAAGCATTCAACGCTAAAGATTTAAATATTATTCTTTCATTAGTCAATATATTATTTTAAATGATGAGCCAAATATGCACTACATATTGGTCTGGTGTTAAGCCATTGTGCACACATGCCTCATTGTTATATTATTGCAGAGTCAATAATATGTATTTTTAAATCTGTAAACAACAAAACAATTCAATGGTTTATAATAAATGCACTATAGCTTCGTTTCCAGTGCTACAATATAAAGGAAAAAACTAAATTACGCAAATGTCATTTAAGCCTGATTGAACTGAGATGGCCTATTATATCCAAACAAACTCATCTAAAAATAAACGTATTGGAGTTGAAGATATGGAATCATAACAGCAATACCTTCTGTAATGTAGTCAATAAATGAAATGAGACATTATTAGCCTCATTTCTATACCGAGGCACGGAGGTCAGAGAAAAGGAGAAATGTGAATTAATTCTCTTTAAGCCGGAACGACCTACAGATGCTGGGTTGAAAGGATTTTCAATCCGTTTCCACATACTATTCATTATTTCCAAAATGAACTCCACGGAGGTATGCTACCACCTTGACTAATACGCCTAAGTGAGTCTTCCTTTATTTTTCCTCTTGATTTGAACCTCTGAGGTGCGCGAGCCTGATACAGGGAAATGTATCATACAGGTCTTCGACTACATGTTTGAAACTGGCCTACATCTGAGCAACATTGCCTTAATGGTCCATTCTCATGTCTCCCTCATGGTGGATGATTGCTGCCCCCAATCGCAAGTCTCTGCTCTGCTTTTTTTCTCCTTTCTGTTTTGTTATCAGGCTAGTATATTTTAAAGCACTGCGAGGAGACTGGAAGCAGGAGACGGAGGGCCACCGGTGGACATGCTGCTTTTGGCGCAGCCTCTAATTGATATTGAGCGAGCTGCTGGTGAGGAGCGCACAGGGCCACTGCTGGCTAATCTATGCTTTAATCAGCGTGTGTAATGAGAGTGGCGGCATGCTCGGAGAGAAAAGAGACTTACAAGCAACGTCTGTCAGGGTCTGGGGGAAAATATTGGCTCTAATTGTCGTGATTAAAGAAAACCAGAAGACTCTGGACTGCGAGGGAGGTTGCTTTTCCTTCAGCACCACCTGAGCTGGGACCATCAGACGCTGTCCAAGGTGCTGAAGATGTAGACGCATGTAACACGGACCTATAACTGGCACTGTGCCACCTATGGTGAAAATCTCTATGCATCTATTTTCAAACCTAGTGCATAGATCTCCATTAGAAAACCTGATCACAATTCTGGTGGGATAAGATAATTAGTGAATGAATCTGCTATTGTAACGGAACAAACCATGCCGAGAGGAGAGGCAGGAGGAAAGTAGGCCGCAGACTGAATAGCAAGAGGAACATTAGTAGAGGTGTGTGTGGGAAAACTGTCTGGCAATTAACAGGGCATTAGAGATGACGTGCGCGCACTCACACACACATAACCATGCTTGCACGCACACGTAGGCCTACACATCACATGCCAAACACATGTATTGGCACACTTTGGCCACACACGCAAACACTTACAATGTGTGCAGCACCAGATAACAGATAGCCCTGTAATGCAATGTAAAAAAAAAAATACATTGTAAAACCTCTAAGTTTTAAACGATATGCTACTGTATCAGAGGTGTTGATTCAAAAGGTATTTTGTGCTGCTAAATTGCATTGAGGTATGCAAGTTAAACCATATGTAAAACACAGTTTGTCTTATGTACCACCTGTGTCAAAATAAAACTCAAATAAGCAAGACCTATACCAAAAAGGTAAAGTAGTTTTAACATTATATGAACATCTTTGATTGAGTTAGTATTGTTTGCAGTTGTTTTAATTGAATGCCACCGTACAGGTGTTTCTATTTTCTGGTCACTCAGTGTGTGACTGACAGACAGAGAGGAAGGAGGGAAAGGTAGAGAAAGAAAAACATCGCCATGTTGCTTGGAGCCTCAGTAAAGCTGTCTGACAGTCTGCCTGCTGCTGAGATTAGCCTCATCTATCCGGTGTCAGTGACGCTCGTGTCCAGAAAATCACAGCATAAACGGGACTGACTGAGGTGTGAGAGAGGGAGAGAGAGAGAGAGAGAGAGAGAGAGAGAGAGAGAGAGAGAGAGAGAGAGAGAGAGAGAGAGAGAGAGCTAGATATAGAGAGAGAGAGAGAGAGAGAGAGAGAGAGAGAGAGAGAGAGAGATAAGGGGCAGTAGGCAGAGAGAGGCAGTCCACTTCCTGTCCCCGGTACAAACACTATGTCCTTTCATCAATCACACCTGCATGAATTGATACACATTATGTGAGCAATGCACACATCTACAGAGTCTTGTTTGCCTTTTGTGTAAATAACACACTTGATGTGTAAGCATGTATTTCAAAGAGATATATCGTTTTTATATTAGCACAACAGTGTGCAGAGGGATTTCCCCCCAACAAAATGAGATATCCATCCAGCCCACCAAAGTGACAACTTCTCTAACAACATGATTGATAGCACAAACTGGGAAGATATCATGGCACTTTTTAAAGGTTAGGAGGTACCTGCAATCATTGGCTGACAAAATGATTACACTTGCACAAAGTGGGTCCCTATACATTTAAGAGATGATGAACATTGGGTGATGTTGTTATCAGTGATATTGTGTTTTTTTCTTATTTAACTGCAATAATTGGCAAATGACTAGTGGGAAATTTGAAATTAGACGTTGCAAAATATGACAATGTGTGAGAACAAAAATTGGGGCTGCAGGTTAAACCACATTCATTTGAGTATTTCCTTAATTAAACCAGTGCTTATGTTTACTTTTTATTTAAACAATTGTTACTTTAATTATTCATTACAAACCTGATGTGTTGTATGATTACATAATGTATATATCTTTAAACACAATTATTAACCTCTTTTATAATATTATTTGCCTAAATAACAGAACAACCAACACTGGAGCGTTTCCCCTTTATGCTCCCTATTTGAAAAATGTCCGGCGGGACGGAGAAATTGAGATATCAGGAGCGATCGTATTTATGAGGCTTACTGACAAATAGGCGCAGTTACGCTCCGCCGACGCACTGCCTGTTTACATAGACCAGCTCCATTTTATCGCGAGGCGTTTATGGAGCGTGTATGTGGGTGTGTATCGACGTGCAAAGAGCGTGTACGTGAGTGTGCATGTGTGTCGTGCACAGATGGCCTGGTGACCTTGGAGGGGGTCACCTGTGAGGGGGTGATGCATCCCGCAGAGAAAGGAGACCAACCAGAGCTCCGGCTCACCTTCCAACCTGTGAAGATGCTGAAGTTGTGAAGGTGACTGCGTGCTTTTCCCTCATACATCTGGAAGTATGAACTTCCTGTATGCACTGTGCCTCTCCTGGGCTCCTCGGCGCTCTAACTGCCTATTATGGCTCTTATTGGAACGACCCAGAGTTATTTCCTTTACAAATAAAGTGCCTTTGAAATAGATTAGAGAAATATGTATGAATTTTAGCTTAATTTATTTGATCATTTCACATTACAAAGCAGCGTAGTGCTCAAATGTGATAACAAGTTTTCAGTTCCTTTCATTATGTAAGATAAATTAGACCTCGATAGGATTTCACTGGGGCGCGGTAGTCCCTCGGATGAAATGTAATTTGTGGGGAGAATTTGTTGTATCTGTCACAAATATTCCCAATTAGCCGCGTAATTATTTGAGGGTTTCTGCAATTACGGCTTAAACCGGTAAATTTGAAGCCGTAGCTGTCCCTAATTGGTCTAGATTTGATATTTTGCATATTTGCATAATGAGGAAATTGGGAGGAAATTGTGTTCATCCATTTGTGAAAAAATCTATGAATTTTATGAATCTGAAAGCCATCCCCTTGCGGTCGGTGACTTTGCCTCAGCTCCCAGAGGAAGCAGGGCGGGAGCGCGCAGGGCACGGTCACGTCTCCATGTGCGCTCGAGACGGCAATATACAGTCACCGAGCAGTCGGCTGCAGGAAACGTTGCTTAAATCTATGCGTTTGTAACTTGTAAATAATATGGCGATTAAAAGAAATATCATAAAAAAACAGTTTTGATTTATATTTAGTACAACCAATAAAAGCACTACAGTATTACTAGAGTGGGACAATATGAATCACATGAAATATATGTTATGGAATTTGCTTTTAGCGACTGATCATTTATTAAGCATTAGCAGAAGGGCAAGCTTATCTTTCTCATTGTCCATCAGTTAACAAACAATATGGCTGTATGGTTTTATTAAGAAGTCTTTGATTTTGTCATTAGGTTTATATTAGATAATTCATCCAGATTGGTCTGTGAGACTTAATTATGCATTATCACAGTGTGCTGATTGATATTGAGAAAGCTAAGTGTTCTATGTAATTGGTAATAAAGAAGGCAATTTTAGAAATTTGTCCAATCAGTAATGATTATGAGGCCGTGAGTAGGTAATGATGTTAACCCTATTTGCCTCTTACCCAGTCCACCTCTGGCATATCAAATCTTAAATATAATAAGGTCTACAAAAAGAGGAAATAGCCTGACCACTCACATTAACTTTAGTAGAAATATTTGTTTCTATAGTTAATGAACATTTTTTAAAATTAGATCAAGAGGCCAAGACTCAGGTACAGTAAGTCTCTCTTCCCACGTACTAACAGTGGTGTGTGTGTGTGTGTGTGTGTGTGTGTGTGTGTGTGTGTGTGTGTGTGTGTGTGTGTGTGTGTGTGTGTGTGTGTGTGTGTGTGTGTGTGTGTGTGTGTGTGTGTGTGTGTGTGTGTGTGTGAGGGTTTTAGCCCGCTGAGAGCCGTATATCAGAAGCAGTAAAAGAGAGACGCTAAGAGCACTGATGAATGTCTGAGAGATAGATGTGTTAAGTGACCTTGGTACATTACACCCTCCTTCAAAGCCACAGCAATGAAGATTAGTATAGTCGTATTTTACCACCCCAAGTGTTCTTGTGTGTCTGTGTGTTTTGTACTATTTTATATTGTTGTTATTTGGAATTGAGTGCTTAGCTGCTGGGTTAAACAAAATGTGCTTTTTAATATAACTGAAATAGATTTTCATCATTGATTAATCAGCAGATTTTTTTCTCAAGTTATCAATGTATTGTTTGGTGTACTAAGAATCCAAAACCCAAATACATTCACTCTAGGGATACCATTTTAAAAAACCCAGCAAGTCACACAATGAAGAGGCTAAACATTTAGAATATTTGGCAATGTGGCCTTATAAATGACTTGATTATCAAAATAGTTTCCGATTATTTTTTCAACTAATTGTTGCAGCTCTGTTCTCAAACAGTGACATCTAAGCTTTATAAAGGTTATAGCCAAATATAAGAACATGTTTGGCTCGTGGAGGAATACATTTGGATGAAGTCTGTTGAGACCCTGAATTACTGCAAGCAAGGTTTTATTGAGAGGGAAAGAGCCAGCCAAAAACAAACACAATCACTTTGATTTATCGCAGAGATATCACAGAAAATATCCTTCCTTAATATTCGCAGGCAGCTCGTAAAATAGGCTGCATAATAATTTCACCATTTCATGGGATATTAGACCATAATGACCACAGTCCACCTCTCTACACCCCACAGCCCTACAGGCTACGCTACATACAGATATACACCTCAACCTCTGGGCAGACCAGTGTCGCGGCTAATTTATAGGTGGGAATGAAAGGCAAGCTTAATGTAATAGCTCCTTACAGCCTTGAGATACTACGGGCACCATCACTCCATGGGTTTAAGAAAAGGGAAGATTTGGAAACAAAAAGACTAAGACCAAAGGAGAGAGAAGGTCGAGAGAGAGAGAGAGAGAGAGAGAGAGAGAGAGAGAGAGAGAGAGAGAGAGAGAGAGAGATATCGGACACATTCAGTTTTTTCCCAGGGAAAAAACAACAGCAGCCATGAATGTGTTCCCAATGAATCTACAACTACAAGCCTGAACAAATAGAATCACACACACACACAAACACAACGGCAACAACAACAGCAGCAGCTGAAACTGGCGTATTCTACTCTTTGAGTTAATGGGAATAAAATACCTCAGTGGATGAGTGCAGATGTGTTTGATACAAATAGTCATTTTCCTATTTGCTGCCTCATTGGGCATGATGAATGATGGAAGTCATGGAGGCGGTGTGATAAATGGCAGCACCTTGGCTCTACTGCATGGCCTATTGATTCTCCTTCTTTATTACCCCTCCAACCCAGCTGGCTGCTCTGCCCCCCCTTAGACGCACACACACACACATCGGACGCATGCACACACACACATGCACGCACGCACGCACGCACACACACGCACGCACACACGCAAAGACATACACACTGCTCTCAGAGTACAAATACACACGTGCATGCAGCCATGTGCCCATTGAACACACACGCACACACACTATGCATGCAACACATGCACATTTGGAGATAGACTGAGCAAGGGGACTGTGATGAGAGGCAGCGGGGAAAAAAGAAGCAAGGAAAAAGTAATCAGAGGTTGAAGGAAGGGTGAAGAGAGCATAGGAGAGCTGTGTTTTCATATCTGTGTTTTAACAAAGCTATTGGTGGCTGGCTCAGGTTGAAATCCACATCCAGAGGAAAAACCACAACCCCCCCCCAACAAAAATATCCAAGAACATAGAGATGACTCAATTAAAGTGTTTTCTGAAGGTGATTTAATGTTTACTTCATTTCTAAATTCCAATCTGTCAAAGAATGAATAGTTTGATGAAGGATTGGTCTGTGTGTGCAACACCATCAGTCACACAGACGAAGCGGGCAGGATAAATCAGTGTTAGGACCATCTACTGAGCTCTTCATCATGAGGTAATGAGGGTAATATCCTGCTCTGCACACTAACATCCAAGCAGCTTTCAAATAGACAAACAGACAAGCCCTGACTGCTTCCTGCTGTACATTTTCACACACACATAACCATACTGGCAACGAGGCAGCGTGATGTTTGAGTAGCAGTGACAGGCGTATTCTGTGTGACAGCATGTGCAGAGGTGAACCCAGAGGACTACTTCCTGTTGGACAGCAGGAAGTGACACGGGTCAGAGGGAATGAGGTTAGACAGAGCTGAAGACAGATAAGGCCTGTCAAATATGAATCAAGATAATGTCTCTATCATCCCTGTCATAAAACAAAGAAAACAGTCCTTTTTCTGGCTCCACGAAGAAACAGAGTGATCAAACTGCACTGACCTCTCAGACTTAAATGTACCTTCTGCATCTCCTTGACCTTGAACCACAGAGATAATAATTCAGGGTCTTTCAGGCAGGTGATAAATGGTTTGTGTGCATGTGTGCACGTGCATGTGTCTCTGTGTGAGTCCATATCTAATTCACAAAAGCGAAAACAAATGGAGAGGCACTGAGCTAGACAAACAGAGGCAAAGCACACACACACGATTAAAGAACACACCTGCTAGTGAATCAGTGTTGTGTAATGTACTAGATTGTAACAGAAATTGCTGTTTTGCAATTAAGATCAACTTTGTTCCATTAGGCTGCAGAATAATTGAATATTTTTGGGGGCTTTTGCACTATGTTGCGCTCGAATTTCCAATAATGGGATTAACTGTCACTGCAGCTGTGTTTTGGTAACATTTTCTTATAAAAACCACCATTTATAACAGGCATTTCAAGTATATAGTAACTAATGCCTTAACTGATGCCTAAGTTAAGATGTATTCATGATTTATAGCCATTCATTATAATTATCTTTTTCTTATTTCCTAGTGATTTAGTTTCATATGTTGAAAAACATGTACATACCCCCATGGGGTCTCACTATCTAATAAACCATTGGTCTATATAATTATAAGAAATGGTAATATTTTAATGTTATACAAAGCTGCAATATAGAAATGCCCCATTAAAATCTCTGCAAAGAAAATGTCGATTAAGAATTACAAGCTTAACAATCACTCGTACTTTTTACTCCTGTCAGTAAATGTATATTATATATAACATTATCAAATGATTGTCTTTGATGTGTAAATGACTTAGCTGCATAAGCTTGTCATGGTTCGTATGTGAAATCTAAATTGTTAGGTAACTTCAAGCAGTCAATACATATTGTATAGGAGCAAAAGAAACCTACATATGTCCCTAACTGAACGGGAAATAGCATGAAACTGAAAAACTCAGGGAACAAGAACCTCAAATGTGTATTTAAGTCAAGCACATACTTACGTTCCACTACTTAATATTAATAAATATCTATTTTTCTTTATTGTTAATTATTACAATATGTATAGATACTTTTTTACGGATTGGAAATCCTCAAGTCTTATTAATGGCCTTTAACACATTTATGATGCTTGGTAAATATGAAAATATTGTTATAGTTGCTACAGCTTATGAAATTGAGTGTCCTATCAGAATTAACCAGGTTTCAGTAACATGCAACCCCCCGCCCCCCACAGAGGTGTGTGTGTATGTGTGTGTGCGCGCCAGGAGCATGTGCGTGTCTACGTACGGGCTTGATGGCCTCCACCTCACGCTCCCTGCTTTAAAAGTCCATTTGGACTCCTGCCTACAATCACCTTTTCGCCGTCGCTGTGGAAACGGAGCCAGGCCTAATTAGTATGCATTATCAATTAACAAACTTAATAGCCGGCAGATTGATTAGATCCTCAGTTATAGGGGCAGAACTCAGGCGAAACATGGAATGAAAAATAATCATACGCACAGGCTTGCAGGCTCACTCTCTTGCTCTCTCTCTCTCTTTCACTCACACAGCTACACGTACACACAACAGCAGCTCACCAACCTTCTCCTCCTCCTTACTTGTGTAATTACTGTATGCATATGGCGGTGAGTTGATTGGGAATGAGGCAGTGTGAGGTTTTAAATAAACCTTCAGCTTATAATGAGTCAGGCCGCCATGGCTAGTTTAGCTCTGATTGTGCTCCACTCTAATGAATGACAAACCTTCTCCACTGCACATGCATGCACACTCACACGCACACACACACACACACACACACACACACACACACACACACACACAAACACGGAAACTGTGTATCAATACAATATAGATATTTGCGGTGTGTGGAGAAATGTATAGGTTGCGTCTTTCACTCCCACATACATCCACATATTCTATGTACAAAGTGAATACGCACACCCACAAATAAACACACAAACTCACACACACCGAGATGTAATCAGGCGTTAGGTTTACCCTCCTATCAGTCTAATGGAGGTTAATGAATGATTAGGTCTAATAATTTTAGAGTGCAGCTCCAGCTTAGCCACACGATGCATCAAACGCTCAACAGAGGAAGAGCAATAGGAAACTGACTCACCATTCAACAACATCAATGTCAGCATTGTCATTAAACTGAGATTAACTAGACATTTTAGAGGTTGGTTATCCTGATCACCCGTTTTACAAAATGTATAAGAATATTTGTCGTTTTATAAACGTTTTTTCTCCTGCCAAGATATGTTCTTTCTTTGAAAAAAGATAACCATTTGAAACAACAAACGGGAGCAGGTTGTCAAGGAGAGAAAGCCTATTACTGATGGTGTAGTTGCATTTATTTATGGGTAAAACAAATTATATATATATATTTGTGATATTTTTCATCAAAATCATTAGTCTTTCATCTGCTATGGTTTATTTAAATTAGAATCTTCTCGTTTAAAGTCAAATTCTGAAAAAACTATTTTCTGACTTATTATTAAATGTGTCCAATAACATTTGCATAACTACTTAATTTAAAGCAAAAACATATTCCACCTAAATGATCTAGACTGGATTTAGTCAGCCTAACTGCAGGGTTCATATTGTCAATTGTTTTTTTTCCAGGTCAAAGAAAATAATAGATAGACATCAAAACAAACAGAATACAATCCATGTGTAACTGCAGTATTTCATGAAAAGACCAATAGCTCAATTTGTTTTGTAATATTGATCGCTTGCTGAAGAATGAAGATAGTAAGTCAATCAGTTCTATAATATGGATTCACTCCTGTACCCTGGGTACTCAATGCAGGGCTTCAGCACATAGGCCCCATATAGAACCAGTGACCTACCACATCAGTGAAAGGCCAATTCATGGGCATTAAAATGCAAACGCATGCATATTTCACAGTGTTACATTTTATGATGCATTTAAAGCACCATCCCTCCAGTAGTAAATCCAAATGGTCTTATTTCCTATTCATAATATTCATACTCGCCACCTCTTTAGCAGTCACATTAAAGTGTTTGCATAGAGGTTGAAATTAAACTGAGTTTGGCAGTGAAGACACATATTTACACACAAACATACACACACACACAGCACACACACAGCACACACACACACACAGTGTGACTTTAGTGCAGATGTGCGCTAGTCTCCTCTGCTGCATTGTGGCCCAGTTTGCAGCCATCTCCCTCTGATGTATAACTCGTTGTCCAAGCCTTAATGTTGATTTATTATCCATCCATAAATTAGAAAAATATGTTTGAGAATTCCGTGGCGCAGCCAGGCTCTGCGGACCGTCTGGGGATTGGCTGACGTGTCAGAGGCGCATATTGGCTCGCCAGGCAGCCTTTTGTTTCCCTGCACCAGCAGGCATTTAATGAGTGCTGATGGCTTAAGGTAAATGTGTTAGGACAGACAGCAACAACAGCCACAAAAACAGCCTGCTACATGGGAGCGATGTAGAGCCACTAAACAGCAGAAACCTGCTCAATTTATTTACTTGCGCTAAAGAACAACATGATTTGTATTATAAATCATTGGGCTTTTTTTGTGAAGACTCAAATAAAGTTTCACAAGCAGTTGATGACTATAAACTTCATGAGCATGTCTTTACACCACCTTAAAGACTGCTTTGCTAATTTTACAAAGCTCCAGCCCTCCATTCAGCGGTTCGATAAAATGCGTCTCCAGAGCCAACTCATCATATTAGCTCCAGTTTCAGCAGTATGCAAGCCTATTTTTCTCTTATGCTGCTATTATCGAATAAGGTTGATTATTACTGGTGATGATTCTCCAGCCGCTCCTGGCTGACTTGTGTACCGACATACATACTAATTTCTAATAAAGCCTGAGACATCTCTGGGGGTACCGTGTTGCAACACAAACCAGACTGTGCCACGGTCCTATCAGAAATGTTTTTGTGCAGTTCGCATTAATCATAGAAGTAATCGCAGGTCAAGGTTTAATTTTGTGACATAAAAGGCTGCCATGATGTACGCCGGAGCATCATTCCCCATTTATCCAGAACAGCCTCTAGCTCTATGAGACACACTGTGGTGCATAATCAACACACTGAGACAGAAACATCATTGTCATCTTGTCTTGAGCTGACACTGTCACTTCACTGTCATGGCTGTTAGGTCTGCTGTGCTGATGTCCTGCTCTGCTGTTTATGTTACAGATGTTGCAGTAATCAAAGCAGCAGCGTGTGAAGGACTGGGCCTGCAACCCCGACCAACATCATGCCTGCAAAGGTCATTGTGGAAATGCTGGATGATGGTGACGGCTGGGATAGAATGAGACATGGTTCCTCTGAGATAACCCATTTTTCTCACATCGGTACTGCTGCCATCAGTGTCTCTCTTATATCTTTATATACTCATATTCTCTTGACTACGTTAAACACAGAAACTAACTTAAAACAAAATGTTTTCATTTTAATAACTTTGTAGTAAGCCATCATGCTGAATAACTTGAACAACAATAAGGACAGTGAGGCACTCATGTGTACTCAATGTTTGTTCATTATCATATTTTAATCATCTTGTTAGATTTTTTAACTAATTACAGTGCTTGTCACAACATTAGCTGGCCAGTTTACTTTCAAAATAGAGTGCCTTTTCTCATCCAAAAATCAGTAAATTGTTCTAGTAGAAATCACTCAAGGCACAATTGCTGTTTTTATGACGGCATGGGTTGAGGAAACAACTGATGTAGGTTTTCTAGGGGGAGAAAATAATGCCTGTAAGGCACACTGCAAGCATTTATCCTGGGCCATAATGGGGTGCTGAGTTGCTAGTGGCGGCCATTGTTTAATGATCTCCTTGGGCGCTGGGAGTAAACTACTGCGGTAATCAGAAGGGTAAACTCAGCTATATTTCAATTTGGAGAGCCGCTCTTCCGTTCAGAGAGGCCGCTCTGAGACGATAAATAATAGGACTATTTAGCCTATCCCACAGGCTGCCTCTCTGACACCTACCCAACACACACACACACACACACACACACACACACACACACACACACACACACACACACACACACACACACACACACACACACACCACACACACACACACACACACACACACACACACACCACACAACACACACACACACACACACACACACCAACACAACACACAAACACACACACACACACACACAGTCAACCTATAACAATGAATGTCCCTTCCATAAATCAGCCCCACTAAAAGCTGGTGATTAGCGACATCATTTAGCCCCTAAAACCCAAACAGCGACAATTGTTTCCTTCCCTGTTTCAGGGAGAAGATGGAGAGATGCACAGATGGTAAATTGGTTGAGGGGAATGAACTGTAGCTGGATGACTGGATTTGGGGAAGTAGATTAAATTCAATGCAGGTCTCAGTTGTAGGAGTTCAGATGATTCTCATTTTATTGTGGCCAGTGAAGGTGTTGACCTTGTAGACTATAAGATAGTCACTGGGGAGATGACAGCATTATATATTATGTATTTTGTTGTTTTTAAAAGGTTGAAACAATTGTTAAGGTAAGGGATATAAAGACGCGGACTGAAAAATATCTGTTAAAACAGTTACTAATTTAATTTAATTTGTAGTTTATTATTTATTTCCATCTATTGGTGGGTTTAAATTGGAAAGCAAAGACAATTGCTCTTGCTTATTTTAGGAGCAAAATTACAAATTAACAACTGGAACTTATGTATCAAAATTATGCAAATGTTTTATATAATTATATATACTTTTATATTTCCCAAGCTGCAGAGCAAAACACTCCTGGTGTTTATTTGTGTTGGAAAATATCACGTTGAGAGGGTGAGACTACAGCTTATAGTGGAAGCACACATTGAAAACAAAATAAAAATAGTTGATGGCTTCACAGTGAGCTTTATGAACGCAATACATCATGCTTGGAACAAAGACTAAGATAAGATGTTTTTTTTTATGTAGACAGTGGTTTACTAAATAAATGTTTACACATATTTGACTATTTTCTTTTCTTTTGCCTATTGTAACGTTTCTAAAATATGCAGTATATGAGAACACATGACCTTGCTTTAAGCAACACTTTTGATTGTAACAGTTTGTATGCGTTTTCTTTGTTTACAAAAATAAATAAAAAAGCACAAGAAAACAAATAAAAACTGTCGTTGCATTACTAAAAATCCTTTTAGTTTTTTGACAGTAACTTCTTCTTTTAGTTTTAAACTAAAGAAATGGATTTAAATTGACCTAAATGTTTCCACTCAAAAGAAGCAGGAGAAACATTTGGCCATATAAAGAAAATATTTTCCAGCCAATAATATCCTCATTCTTATAACAAGCACCACTAAATTCGAACCGATTAGCAACCTAACCCTACAATTTTCTCTGTACCATTCGGCAATACTGTTGTTCTGCTCTCAGAGGAGAAGGATCAGACGTGTGTCTGATGATGGCTTCCTAAAGAGCTTCAATTAATGGCCTGTCACTTATCATTAGAGCTGCTGAAAGGCGGGACACCAGGGAGCATGATGCAAACAAAGGCACGTTTTAGAACGTCAATTCTAAAAGCACCCATCGACTGTCTATTGTGGCGGCCGGGCTCTGAGGCCCTCGTCCCTGCTGGCCCCGGGCCCTGCTGGCCCTCCTGGGGGATTAGGGGGATCTGGGGAAATTAGCCGTTTGGATGACAAGCAGAGGCCAAAGGACGAGCGGGTGTTAATGTCCCCTTTAACGGGAACAAAAGCAGTAGGGATTTTAAATAACACGTCTCCACTGCCGCCTGCGTCCACTCCAGTCATGGTGTGAGAGTGGAATCTTACACTCAGCGGCGTTAATTGATTGCAGTCGTGTGCTAACAGAAGGAATTGGTGTGTCTGATAGCCTACCTCAACCTGCATCTGTGGCTCACAAGTCCAGCTCATTCTCACAATCCTAATCTACATGACTGCAGACAATTTAAAAACAGCACTACCCAAATATTGTGAGAAAACATATATTATTGTCGCAACAATTTCTTAAAACTTGAATTAAATGTATACAATGTTTGTACTTAATGCTAAAAGGTGCAATGTGTCAACATCAACTTAAAGTCATGTGATTCCTAATGCGGCCCAACTATCTTTGGTCTGGCACTAGCAAGGATGTTTACTCTTCATTACAGTTTCAGACAGAGGCAGGGAGATCCTCAAAGAGAACATCCACAACAACATCCTCTTGACTGGGGCTCTGCAGTGCTGCTTTTGTCCATTACGCTTGGCCTCCTCATTGACAGCCAATAAATCATTCATTTAGAGGCAAAGCAGGGAGAGAATCAAACAGCCATTTCAGAGGCTGAGGCCTTTCACTGTAGTGGCTGCTGCAGGCCACAGATCTAATGTAGAGTGGCTCGGCTGCAGGCGGGTGGAAGGGCTCTTAAGAGACAGCAGCGCATTGTTTGGAGGGACGGGAACCGCTGCTCTCATTAGACCTGGAGCTGAAAACCAACCTGAAAGGCCTGCTTCAATTTACCTGCCCTGTGCTTGGAATAAATCATTGTGTGTGTGTGTGTGTGTGTGTGTGTGTGTGTGTGTGTGTGTGTGTGTGTGTGTGTGTGTGTGTGTGTGTGTGTGTGTGTGTGTGTGTGTGTGTGTGTGTGTGTGTGTGGTTGGGCGGGCGGGCATGCACACATACAAACAAATGAACTACTGCTAACACGCATACACACTCATAAGCAGACACTTACAAAGAGCTTTATACATGCCTTTCAGAGCGCACCTCTTCAGGTTCAGAGTTGTTTTAGCGCAGCGCTTGTTAAAGGTAAAACCTTTTACCTCTCTGCCTCCGATGGCCCTTTTGTTAAGGTGCTTTCTCATTCAAATCAGAATCATAATTAAGCCAGTCCTGACCTGTTTTTTTTTCCTTCTGTAGATTTGAGTACATCTTTGTATAAAGAGATGCGTGGCTGCTTATTCATGAACAGGACTACTGTCAGGGACGTCCAGCTGCCTCAAACATAGCTGGTATAAGCCTAGAAAGATATTAACAGCCACCATCTCCATGGAATATTGCCAGAAAAATGGAAATCTTGAACTGTCGCCATGTTAAATTTCACTAGAGCCAAAAACTCACTCAGCGCAGCCAAAGTAAAGAGAATGTAATACTTTACACCAGCTAGTCAGGCACAGCGGGTAACACAGTGTGACAAATTCCAACACACACTGAGACAAAACAAAAAGAAAGGGAATACATTTCACAGTCGCTGATATAAAGAGCAGAAAAAGGAGTTGACAGAGCATGAGAGTGGCCTGGTGGAAAAAGAGGAAGAAGAAATATGGATGAAAGGTGAGTAAAAGAACAGATGGATAAAAAGGGCTGATAAGAGAAAATATGGAAAAGTGGGAATGGAGAGCAGGCCCCACAGAAATGTGGTGGCAGAGATGTCAGACTATTTAAATACTGATGAGGCCCTCTGTCTCTCCTCGTCTCTGCTAATGACATACTCGTCAAAGCCAGACAAAAGAACCTGCAGCCTGTCACAACACACACACACACACACACACACACACACACACACACACACACACCAGGGTACATCTGTGTTGATGTGTCAGGGGGATTCTCACACTGCGGTTCTGTCAGGGTGTAAGGTACCACTGAGAGGTGATAAATCTCCTCTTCCTTGTCAGAGAGTGCTGGCACTGCATCTTTAGACACACACACACACACACACACACACACACACACACACACACACACACACACACACACACACACACACACACACACACACACACACACACACACACACACACACACACACACACACACACACACACACACACACACACACACACACACACACACACACACACACACACACACAAACAAACAAATCTCTACTTTTCTTTCTTTACCCTCTCCTTCTTTCTTTTTTCCTCCACCCCTCATACCCTCATCCATTTGTTTTCTATGCCTGCTGTGTCTCCACCAGCATTCAAAATGAACGTTTTACACCACAGCAGATGGATTACACATGCACCGTGTCACACACACATCATAAATGAGGTGAAATGGAATCAGACTTTATTCAATGCCTGCTTCAAAAACTGTGTTTTGTCCACAAGGACTACACTCCGTTTCAAGCCATATCGATCTCTCTTTGTCATTTGTTTTGAAGTGCGTACATGTTGGGACTAACGGCAAAGTCTTTGTTTCTCAGACGGCTGACAGGAAACAGCAGGTGATAGAGCAACATCATGAAGGGAATGATATGCTATAAAACTAGCCATGAGTATACCATAAAAATGGGTGCCTCAAAAAAACGCATAAGTCTGTTTGTTTGATACATGAACACGGAGTCAAGCCAGACAATAAAGTGTCCATGCAAAGGACACTCAACAGACAGGGGGAAATATATTTGTTTGGCGTTCACTGTGGGAATACATTTATAATTGTTATTGCAGCTGGAAACTAAACTTTTGCTACAAATTGGCTTTAAAAAGACATCATAAAACTGTCTCTCGATCTTTCATCCCCTCTCCTCGTCTTCTTTCGTCTCCTCTTTGTGACTTTAGCTCTAAAGCAGAGGAGAGTGTCAGCAAGTGTTCTGTTTGATTCAGTGCTATCTAACCTTGCTTTATGAAAGCATTAAATTGATGGTTCCAGACCAGCCCAGAGAAAATGCACATAAAACTGAGACTAACTGAGAGATAATAGTCCTCGTAAACTGGTCTAAGAGCTCAATAACTCACAACGTCCTCAACTTGTTCTGTCTTACACAGCACAAGCTGTCGCATCCAAAATACTGATTCGCCCAAAGGCACAAAACACAATGCAAATGTAAACAAAAGGGAAAAGACAAATGAGAAAAAGCAACACTGGAACTTGCAAATCACTCTCAAATATATTGATTGGTATTTGAATACACACACCAATACATGTGAAATAAATCGAAGTCTTTCAAACGTGTAGAGCTGGTTATTGTTTGTTACATCAGAGATAACATATTGTTCATAAATGGCATTGATTGTCAAAAAACATGCAAATAAATGCTTATTTACTATATAGCACTCATCCCTTAAAGTAATATTTTGACATTTTGAGAAAGACCCTTTGCCGTCTGTTGGAGAGTTACTGTAGAGGAGATGGCCGATAACACTTGTATGTTTGTTCATATGAATCTGGACACAGCAGACAGTAAGCTTAGCACAAAGACCGCCGATGGCCTGCTTTGTCCAATGTAAACACCTCTGAAACTCACTTATGAACAGATCAGTGTTTAATCTGTAACAACCATTTTCAATATTATATTACTATATTATTTATTATATGGGGTTATGTCAGAATATGTTTAGGCTGGCAGTGATAACATGTTTTTTTTTATCTCCAATTATTGCTTAGAAGCTTTGCAATCAAGACAAACCATAAAAAGATAACTTGTAATCTTTACATTTTCTTTAGGCTGTAACCCAGTGCTTTCACTTTTTTAAAGTGAATTGGCACCGAAAGGAGTATCAACCTTCTGAACTACACCGCTAGAAAGTATAAAAGCTTATATTATGGAAGAATTCCTTTTAAATTATGATCAGTGTGTGATACAAAAAAATGTAGATTTAGAAAAATAACAGATTAGGCTTTTCTTGATGTGATATTAGATATATGTGGTCTCATGTTGTACCACTCAATAATGATATAATAAAATAAATGTCTCCCTCACATGCAGGCTTACTGTGTATTTGCATACACACAATATGATTTATACATTCTTTATTGTTGATTAAAATGACAAAAGTAAGTGTTTGTGAATGTGTGTAGCAGTTGTAGCAGGTGCTGTCAGCTAGATGAGTGATGAGCCATGTAAAGGCAGCCTTGACTCTGTGTGTGTGTGTGTGTGTGTGTGTGTGTGTGCGTGTGCGTGTGCGTGTGCGTGTGCGTGTGCGTGTGCGTGTGCGTGTGCGTGTGTGTGTGTGTGTGTGTCTGAAATGGAAGATAAAGACATTTTCCGTGCAGCACCGACCACTCTCAATAATTGTTTAGCTACCATAAACAAACTCTACTTCTGCTTCCCAGGCCTCCTGCCTCTTACACCTACCCATCCTCTGCCTTTTTCTACCTTTCCTGTATGCACACAGTGCTAAATGATGCAGGATTTTAGGTCAAATAAAATGTGCTCCTCTAAGTCCTCCACATCATAAAATGGGCAGGATAATGATTTATATTTTTGTATGCAGACAATAAGTGTGGTGCGCAGTGAGTGCATGAGATATCTGAGTCTCTTGTACACTGTGCAGGTTGCACGGGGTGGTAATGGATGGCCGGCAGGTGCCCGCTGACGTGTTATTCTTTTATAAAACATTGCCTCTGCGTACCGGAGCGCAGGGGAGAGCGTGTCATGCTTGTGATGAATGACCAGAGGGTAACATCTTCACTCCTGACCCCTAACACAGGCGAGCATGCTCACACATAGACACAGACTCACATAAAATAAAGCATGCATTCATGCACATTCAAGTAAGTAAACACTTTTTTTTCCCACTGTGAAGCCAACAAAAGCATATGATGGGAGTTAATCACTAAGCAGAGGGTAAACCAGATGCAGGTTGCTGACCTATCTGTGGGCCTCCCTTTCGAGTGTGTGCTGAATACAGAGGTTTGATCTTCGTATTCTTTTCAAAGCTTCTGTTCAGGTTGGATTCATCGCTTCATTATTTTATTTTTTTGATCATACATCTGTCATTAAAAAGACTTTTCCTTACTTCCTCTCATTTGTCACACAGCCTGACTAACAGGCCTGCAGTCATCAAAGATATCCTCAGCTATGTCTCCCAACAAAGCATGAAAGAACAACATCAAACGCAGCTCCTATTAACACTGGCAGAGCCCGAGCTGCTGGACAATGCTGAGGAGCTGGAGACGTAAGTAATAAGCAGTGACCCTCTGCTTTTACATGCACACTGCCAGCACTTGAACGCAGCACACAGACAATCTAACAAGCAGCAAAGAATGCTTTTACATCTGAGCCTAACCCGAAGAGGTGCAGCAGCAGGAAGAGAAAAGAAAAAGAGAGACAGAGAAAGAGATAGAAAGAGAAGGAGACATGATAGGGAGGAAAGCGAGACAGAGGGGGTGAGGGGGGAGACAATGAGACAAGGAGACAGAGACAGAGTGGGTGAAGGTGGCCGTAGAGGCGGCGGAGGTTTGGTGGGGCTGGTGGGGAAGGGGAACAGGCAGCCAGTCTATTATCAGGGGTCTATAGAGAAGCATTTAGGAACAAATAGGACACCACCCCCCTGTCACCCCGTACCATTCAGCCCCTGTCAGCCCCGGCCATTCAGCCAAACCCCAGGGGGAAGTGGACGGGGGGACAGAGGGGAGGAAGCAGGATCAGGGTGGTGGGGGGGGGTGCTGAAGATGGAGTACCCTGGTACCTCCCCTCCATAATGCTTCAGATGTGTAACCTAGCAACGGCACTTTGGGTGTGAACCTTAGTCATATGGCTCCATTCAGTTTCACACCCCTTGAACACGCACACACACACACAAACACACACACACTCATGTACAACAATTAGCACGGATCATGTCCCCCACCCCTCTCCCCCCCCAACCTGGTCATACCAGCAGCCCCACAGGGAGCAAGCTTAATTACCATCAACAGACAGAGGGGAGTTTATCTTTACACACTTAAGATGATCCACTTTGCACACACTCTCACACACATAAGCATTCACACACACATGCCGAGTCATCCCATACAAAAACTCTCCATTTCAGCGCGCTGTCAATCACATGCTAATTAAAGCATCGTATTGATGGCATTCTTCTCAACCCGATTTTCATATGGAATTAGTATTTAATGAATTGTGTGCAGATTAATTACAACATAATGATATTTAATTGTTCCCCCCTAATTGCTGTGACACAGTTTGTTTTGCAGTTGCTGGGAACTTTGTTTGGTTTAAGTTTGGAAAGGAAACAGTTGGTAGGAAAACATTGAATTGAGCAAGTTTGAACCTCGCGACAAACGTTTGTGTAATGTTTCTGCAAAGAAAAAGCAATATTCAGGATAAAGAGTGGAGGTTTTGGGTGACAGTAGTGTGTTGATAAAAATGCTTTAATTAATGGTGATCGTTCTTTACCTCTGCTGACACACGCACAGACACACACAAAGGGTCTTATTTTGGTAATCCCCCTCTCAGAAGGATAAATGTCTTTATGGGGCTAATTGATTTATATACCCCATCTATTATTTATCCAGGGATTATCACTGTTGCCTGAAGGTAGTGATGTACAATGTTTACCATGACCTTGGGCCACTCACACAAGCTTAAGCTCACACATACACACACACACTTCCAGTAGACTCAATTTGGCGTGAATTTTGTGAGTGATAATAAACAGTCGTGCAATAATTGTCCCAAAGTCACTTTGTTCTTGTTCAACTCTGAGGACCATTGCAAGCCAATTCTGAGGCCTATTGAATAAGATTGTCTACTGAGTCTTTATGACTACTCATTAAAACACACTTTTATCATTTGTTATAATATAGCGCACTCCTCTCCAAATGACATCATTAAACATAATTCAATCTTTACCTCCTCTTCATGTGCGCTGGTTTTCCTGATTTATCCCCACTTTTATTCCTTTTCTCTCCCGGTCCACAGTAGCTGCAAACTGCTGCACTGCCCCTCTGTGGATGGTTAGGCAGCTGCACGGAGAACTGCAAATAAAAAAGAGGGAAAGATCACTGAAAAGCAAACTGTCCACTCAAACCACATCGATCTACAATATTATTGGAATACAAACAGACAGCATCAAGTTTGCACAAATGTTGCCCAGCACAAACATTGGGCACATGCACGCAGAAACACACACTCACTTGCTCTCTGCGTATACATATACACACACACACACACACGCATAGGGCAATTTAGTAAATGTCATCAGGTCTGCAGAAAGAGAGGGAAATAGGCCTGCCTCCCATCTCTGTATTGGGAACACAGGTGAGATTGATGAGTAGCGTCTGTTTATGATATCGGTTATTCAAGATGAAAGATGAGGGTTTGTAGAGGGGTTCCTCCCATTCACTGTCATTGATTTACACACACAAACACACACACCCGAGAACATACCCACAGTGAGTGTCCTTGCTTTGTCAATAGTCAAGGTTATTTTATATGCAGTAGAATATTTGACTAATATGGCAATATCAAACACAGCAAATCAAAAAGACTTGGTCATTATGACAGAACAAAGACTGACTTCTTAAGGGACATATTCTCTCCAGACCAGCAAGTAAGTACCGAGTGAACATCCATCAGTGAAAAAAGAACATAAAACTGTGGTTTAAAAGCAATAAAAGACGGAAGGGAAATTTGTGAAGAGCGGCCAGGGTAGAAAACGAAGCACTCAAGCCAGAGGCTATTCTGTTCTGGTGAATTAAAACCTAAACCTCTATCACATTAACATCCACAGAGAGACAAGTGCTGCGGTAAATGAATGTGTTGCCTGTGTTTGTGTCAAAAGCCTGTTTTTCTTCCTCCGCCCAATTAGAGGGACTATGGCACAAAGGCAGCTAATTTTGTCAAGCTCCTGTAAATGGAATGATGGATGCTGACGTTTGGGAGGTGAGAGGGGGGCACTGGGAGTGAATGTGTGCTTCATGGTAACCCAGCAAGGCCTCCTTTATTAAAGCTTCCTCCAGACAAACACAGTGAGACAAAGATGCACAAACATTCCCTAGTCAGGATGAATTAAAAACCCACAACACACTACTACTCGAAAGAGAGCATTCATTATGTAGCCCTAATGTAATGGCATAAAGCACAGGAGCAACAGCCTATCAAGTGCAGCAATTTGGCTTTTTTCACTAGTGCTGTTTCGTTGCTATAGGGTAATTTGTAGCACTCAGCAGGGCAGGGTAAAGTGAATCAAGATTAATTTACATGCAGGCGAACACTTAGGCAGAGGCAGAGCGGTAAGCAAACGCACCGTCTTTGCGGCTGAGCAGAGAGGAGGCAGCAAGGCAGAAGGGGGAGAGTGTTTGATAATTAAGGAGCATCAAATGTGATTGCTGAAGGCAGTTAAAAGGCCACAACACGCCGACTGTGGTCGCTCTGAGATTGCAGCCTTTGCGTTACGTCGAGCTGCATTGATGTAAGCATGGCTCCTAACAACAGCTGTAGAGCCAACCAGCCGTTCCAGATTCACTCTTCATTACTTCTGCTTTAGTGTCTTTTCCTCTAAGCATATCATTGCGATACATTAGTTTGTTTTCATTCAGGAAAAAGAGTGCCGCTCAGTACAGCACCAAGCGACGCAGTGCTATAGTCTATAGCTTGGAGGAGTCAAGGAAGCTCGGTAGGAACCAAAAGCAGAGGTTATTCAATTGAAACAGTTGATTTAAATAACACATTGTCGTACATCACAGTGACACAAAGACAAAGAAAAAAGTCCCTGAAGATGTGAGGTTGAAGTGACAAGGCTAACTTGGACAAACTGCTGCAAACATTTTGATACAAATGCACCAAGTAGAGGGGAATGAAAATGTTAAATGAGCTGTTTGAGGTGGACACACATCTCGGGAAGCGATGGGAGCTGAATCCTTGCCCCACTGAACAGACTTAACATATCAGAGAAAGAGAAAGAGATCACTGGGATGGGATAAAAAGAGGATAGTTGGCAGAGTCTCTCCCCTCTATCGCTCAGTGGTAATGGACCCTGGACCAAGCCCGTGGCAGGGGAATTTGATCAAGCAAGCTATCCTGGAGACACGTCCACGCACATATGCATTCACACACACAGAATGTCTGTCAAATCGGAATAAACACAAACACACATCGGTTGGATTGTGGGGTGCAGCTTGGGGATTTGGGGCGAGCGTCTGGCATATTTGGCCATCTCAGATCTCCTGTCAGAGCCTGAATGCAGGATGACAGCAAGAGAGAGCCTGCCGCGTCTGGAGACCTGTCTCCATCTATGCATCTCTCACATAAACAAATTCTCCCATCGCTGTATTCAGACTAGCCTCTCTGCTCTATTACACACAACACACAGCTGCCACAAGCACTCAGACACCCAATCAACAACCACAGAGAGAGAAAGAGAGAGGGAAAGGAAAAGAAAGAGAGAAGGGGAAGAAAGAGGAAAGCAAAGGGGGAGAAGGGCAGCAGAGGGAGATGGAGGAGAGGAGAAAGCGAGACAGGAGCAGCGTCGGGGGAGATGCTGAGATGAGAATGTTGAGAGGAGGGCCAGCGCTCCGAAACTGTGCTCAGCGTTCTGTCTGGCCGAGCAGGAAGCTCCTAAAAGCAGGACGACGAGCGGCGTGAATGAAAGAGAAGTGGGCTCAGTGGGATGAGCAAAAGACAGGGGCAGGAGTCGGGGGGCTAAGGGTTGCAAACACATTGAATGCATGAAATATTAGGACCACCTGCGCTTTTCATGAAATAGGCTGAGCAGGTGAATGTGACGCTGAATGTTTGAGAGGGATCCCGGTGTATTGTGTTCTGAGTGGGCTTAGTGGCTCAGTCGTTGGCTCTGTCGCCTCTTAGGAGACAAGGAATCAGATTCTGTGATAAAAGAGACTTTCTATGTTTTATGTGTATGTTTACGTGTTTGTTTGTTATTTACTTCCTTCTGGCAGTTTTGGTTTCTTTGCACAATTCAGTTACAATCCATAATCAGCTGAAGTGGACAGATCAAGGATAAAATAGAATTCCCATCGGTAATATTAAAGAGCTCACACTTTATTCATTTGTGTATTTAAACACTTTGTTCATATTTGGATTATTTCTCTTGATGTTAACAATGCTAATCACATGTCACACATGTATGTCAAAGAGACCATCTTCAGTACAGTTACATATCTAAATATATTTGTTCAATGATTTTAAACTTAAGAAAATAAGTTACATTTCAAAAGCCCCTTTAGCAATTGTCAAGATTGACATGAAGAGTGGAGTTACTCTAAAAAGACAGGGTATTTTTTGCATTTTTAAGCTTTCGGTTTCACAATAAAACCAGTATCAGGAGCAGGTGGATGTGGCAGTTATAATAATGAATACCAGGCGTGCCTGTATGTTCGTTGTTTCTAGACATTGACTTGAGTTTCTAAAATCCTGCTGTAGTGCCGACTTACCTTTTCTTTTCAAATGGAATTGCTGTGATGTGTGTGTTGGCCAACCTGTGTCCAACCTTTATCTGGTAACTTGTTGATGGTGATGGCTTTTTGTAGAGACTCGGAAGTTTGAGGAGAAGTGTGTGAGCATTTGAAATGAACATAGGAGCACCTAAGAAATTAGCACAGGAGCAAAGTTAAAATAGGCTGCACAGTGGATGTGGTGGTGGACAAGAACACACCCAGAAACTGTGCTGTTCAGCCGGATTGATCTGCCACATTACAAAACATCCCTCCTCCTTCCTCTGCAGCCCTCTCTTTCTGCCTCCACCTCTTCTGATCAGAGTATCGATCCCCAACCAGTCGATCGGTTGCTACTCTGTGATCTGGGCCGGGCCAATTACTTCAGTGAGTAATAGTGATTAGTTTGTGTCTAGATCAATCCACACTGATACCTGCAGAGAGGCTGTGGATGGGGCCAGGGGAACCACTGACTATTCACATCAGCAGCACATTTGTGAAACAACAACAGTGTCGTAGCAGGATCCTGTGCTAAGTATCTTCAATGTAATTGTTTCATCGTGCCAAACCTCCACGGAGTACATATCTGTGGACGTGGAGGTAAATTGAAGACCTACAGACGGTCCAGAGGCTTGCAAAAAGTTACAATTCTGAATTTCCTCCACAAAGAAACACTGCATCCATTGTTAAACCATTATAAACAGACACACACAAACACACACACACACACACACACACACACAGTGGTTAAATCTCAGCCTGTGCCATTGGTCTGACATTGTACAGGTCATTAAAAGGAAAACTGGTACTAATGTCGAAGGTAAATCTATTTCTGTTGATAGTATTCATGGGCAATCTTTCCATAACATTGATCAACACAGTTTGTCTAATAGGAAAATAATAAACAATTACTCCTGCAGACGAGAAGGGTAATTGATTTTCTTCTGTAAATTACTACCACCATCAACCCTGCGTACACAGAAAGGTGATCATCTGCATAAAATCAATGGTATATGATCCTATCTGTATGATAATCATGGACTGTAGCCAAGGAGCCTTCATTAGCTTCTGAGAGAGAAGAGAACGTGGAGGGTGAATCAAAGAGCCACAGAGCGGCCAGACTTCAAACAGATGTAAAGACAGATGTCCTCTTATTAAAATTGCGTATATGACATTGCTTGTGGCGATATTTTCAAAATGTTTGTAAATCCAAAATCAGGAGCATTATCTAAGCTCCAGAATCAAGGTAAATTATATTTATAAAACAGTAGCTTCAAACCAAAGCTGATCATCATACTTTCATTTGCTGAGTTTCTCTTAAACTGCAGTCACACACCAGCTAACAATATGACATTGTATGAATAACGTGAGAACAGTATGAACTTCTGAAGAACAGTAGTTGATATGAAAGCTGATTTTATTCTCCCTGATTCATTTATGACGGCTGCTCACACCACCCCTGGTGTTCCCAGCCAGACACTGACTTATGGTGATTGGTGGGCCCACCACCAGACAGCTGTATGTATGACTGCGTGCAGGCCTCCAAATCAATATTGCCAGCAATAGTAATGTCACCAGCAATATTAATATCACCACATACTGTGTGTCAACAGGCTGCAACAAGGACAAAGGATGAATATAATGGATAAGACTTACTTACACTATAATCTTTCTTAATTCACAACAAGACTAGAACCAAAAATATTAGTAACCATTATTGTTCTCTCCTGTGGTCTCACCAGGAACATTACATACGTTTTTATTTGTTTGAACGCTTACAAATGCCAAGTTTTGTTTTCCTGACAACCAACTTGTATATGTGAATACAGTTCAACAAATTGTGGATATAATTAGCTAAGAAATTCCTAAATCGTGGCTACGTTTGACTTACAAAGTATTTGACTCTGACATCGGAGACTTACTGGATAAGCTGTCTCTTGAAGATGTAAATATTTTAGTTTCTAACCATGAGAACGATCTTTTCTCAACCTTAACCTAGTTTTAGTGGCCTTAACCTACATACATCTTGAGATGGCAGATACAAAAAAACTCATAAGAACATTGAGAAGCAGTCTAAGAGCCCCAACTGAACAACACTACGATAGTATACCGCTCAATTGGGTATAAAAAACAAGTTTCATGGGTCCACTAAATCAGTCTCTCATATATTGTTAATGAATCAGTTCTTGACTTTAAACTTGATGATCACAAGTCTGAGACTTTTCTTCTCTTGTTTCTGGCTTTAAGAAAGTAGCTCATATTAAAAGACATCACTCAAACTTACAAAGGGCTGTGGAAAAATAATATTTGAGAGCTTTCAGTGTTAATACTTTACTGTACCTCTATAGCTCTATTAATCCCCTCAGGCTTTCCTCTCTTTTTAGAAGCCAAACACACGTACTATTATGAATCTTTTTTTCAGGCACCAATGGCAATCAACCCTTTTCATTCCATTCTTTGTTCACCGAGAAAAAAGTGGTACCCAATATTGTAAGACCCTAAAACCAAATAGAGGCCTTTTCAATAATAAAGGCTTTAGGCTTTTAAAGCTGAAAGAATGAGCAGCTGGAGACAAACAGCAAGAAGAGGCTTTCAGTATATTAGCTTCTCAAATCAAATCACCATGAGGGGAAGACAGAACCAGCATTTAACATAGTAAAGAGGCCTGGACACATGAGGGATAAAGTGAAGGCTCTGTTTGAATCTGTCCTCCCTTCATAGATTTTAATGTCCTATAATAAAGTGAACAGCATTAACATTAGGCCCAGGACTATTTCTTTTAAGGCACAGAGAGGGTTTACCCTATTTACAATTACCGTTAATGCTGTCAATTGAACAGAATTAAATAAAAACATCTGGAACAATCAGCCCATTGTCTCTTATCAGATTATATTGAATTATTAAAACTTGTTAATTTAATACAGCAAGTGCAATTAAAAGGCACGTACATTACTTAAAACCACAGCCAACGTTGCAGGTCTTGGTATAGATTACAGAATAGTCAGCTGAATTAGTTGTTGAAGATGTAGCTTTGTACAGATTGATGTCCTGCTTTGGTCATGAGCGGCTGAAAGGTTGGGATCACTCAATACTTATCAACAGGCTGGACACGAGCTGGTCTTTATCACTTTGTCCCCTTTATATGACTCACAACCTTGGCTGCGCGACCAGTTGCCTGATTTCTCATTTTGTTGCAGTGCGACTGACAGTGAGCGGCTCTGATTGAGGGGATCCATTAGAGATCAGCCTGAGGAAAGCCTGTTTGATGGATGAGACCAGCAGTCACCTTCAGAGCTTACTAACAACACCTGTATCCTCTGTGTGTGTGTGTGTGTGTGTGTGTGTGTGTGTGTGTGTGTGTGTGTGTGTGTGTGTGTGTGTGTGTGTGTGTGTGTGTGTGTGTGTGTGTGTGTGTGTGTGAGACAGAGATTTAGAAATATGAAAATCTATACCGTCTTATCAGCAGTGACTCAGTTTAACCTGTGGCTGCCGTTACCGCGTTTACAACACAACTTTAAAGTCCTCAGTTTTACAGTGTGTGCAGTATTTAGGTGATCTGATGTAGGTCTGAGAGAGTACATTTGGGGTTCTATTTAGCAAATTTGATGGCATGAATATGGTAATACGACAATGTGCATGTCATTATTTGGCAATGTAAACCATTTTCTTTCCTGCTCTTGTAAAAACAGACGGACACAGAGAAAATATATATACATAAACAATACAATCTAAGGAATCCATTAGCACACATGAGCATTCATTCCAGTGACATAGGGAAACATGCCATAATAAAAAGGAAGCCATTTTTATTTTACATAATTTCAAAAAAAGGGATTGTTGTGCCAGAGCAAACCTTATGAGGAAAGTCGTAGACACTTACTATGTCACGTACAGTATGTGAATGTATGATGATTAATAAGAATCGTAGCTGAAATGTAGGTTGTTGGTGGTGACACCTGGTTACATAATAGAAGAGTTAACATTTTAGTTAGCATTATTTTAACTCTTTCAGAACACAAACAATCAGCTGTGATTTATATTGAAATGTCCCCTTTCGAGGCAGTTGTTTCCTTTTCTCAGAATTGTACAGTATTTATATAAGTATATGATTACACTTCTGTATTTGTGTGATTCTACATTTGTTGGTGTGAATAGTATTCTGTGTGCAGCAGGCTAATTGCTCTGAGCAGTATTATCTCATTAGGGCCCATCAGCATTTGACATTCAAATACAAAGCTGCTAAAAGCCTCTCTGCTTTTTTTAATATTAACATTACCATTCATCACATCCAACGGGGAGGAAGAGCAGGCATGGGCCTTCATCCTTTAGCTCCTTTTCTCCTGACTCCCAGCTCTTAAACCTCAGGGTAATTCTTTACTTAAATAACCAATTGATGCATTAATAAGAATACTATTGTTAATAGCTACAGCGTGAGTGTGGCAAAAGGAAAGAGCACATTCATATGACAAGTACAGTGAATGAAAATAGTATAAAATAAGGAGGGGATGCTGAGATGAGTGAAGGTAAGCAGGAAGGTGAAATGGAGGATGAGAGGTGGAAGAGTGAGGAGGGATGGGAGAGGGTGAATGTGAGGGAGGGAGGTCAGCAGAGCGCTGTTAGAAAGGGAAGGTAGAGCCTGATGGGCACCAAATGAACAAATTATGACGGGCTCCATTTTGCCGGATGGGGTCACACCCTCCTCTCTCCTCCACTTCTCCTCTCTTCTCTTCTCTCTCTGACAGTTCAATTTCCCCCTCTCGCCTCCCTGCTCCTGCCTGCTAATTGTGAGTGAAGCCTTATCATTGGGCCCCCCATCCACCCTGGGTCCGAGGCATCGCAGTGTCTGAGAGAGGAGACTGGAATGTCAAAATGTTATCCAAGACAGCAAACAGCCAGCGAGACGGAGGTCACACACAATAAGACTGAACGTTCATCTGGATGCAAAAGCAGAGGCACGCCACCTCTCACAGGAAAAAAGGAAAAAAGACCAAAAAAGTGTTTGCGATGAAGCATTTGTATAGAACATGTTAATCAAATGATTTCCCCTTGTTTTTATGTATCGTGTTAATGCTTGAAACACATTTTCTGCCCACACATTTTCTAGTGTTTAGCTTGTTGTCAGGGGTCTGAAGGATTGGCTGCATCAAAGCGTAACTGAGTGCCAGGTGTCAATCAAATACAATCATTAGAAAAACACATTTGTTACACCAGGGGCATAGAGCTGTGATGTAATGAATTTACTTCAAAAACATATTGGATTTTGAAACAAGGAAAATAAAACTCACGCAGTGACGGCAGGAGGGAATTCTAAGAGCTGAATTGATTCACGCGCTTTATAAAGATTCCTCACACAATCACACTACCCAAATCCTGGCTGAGAGCACTTGACTCTTGTGTGCAGAGAGGAGCTGAGGCATGTTATTTACGGACTAGAGGTGGCCAGGTTTAAATGACACCTGAGGATAAAGCTCATCTCACACCAGTGCTCAGCCCTCTGTCTACTTTGTCATTTGAAATTGAAGCGTTGCTGAAGAACATTCGCTCATGGTTTCCTTTTTAGGCGTACTGGTCCCTCAGTTCATACGAGACAGAGACAGATAGACAAACAAGCTGAGAGGCATGAGGCAATCTTTACTCTGTGGGGAGCAGCTGGCTGTTGGATAGGTTGGGGTTTAAAGTGCTTTAGCGGTCAGCTGATAGGGCTGATCTAAGGTCAGAATAATCTGAATGCAGGAGGAACTATCAGGGGCGACACAGGACAGAATCACTGACCCCAGACGTCCCCCATCACAGAAAGCGAGATGGAGGTAAGAAAGGGATAGAGGGGAAAAGATTGGGAGTCGAGCAGGAGAGAGAGAGCGCTCATCTATATTCAAACACTGGTAATGAGGGTTAATTCATTGGTTAAGGATTAACAAGGTGCAAGAGTATGATAGGCAAGCAGTTGCCTTCTCGAATATAAGTTTAAATCAACCCCATTATGTGTGATGTAATTTCAGCTGCAGAGCCCCGCCTAGTGGGAAAGTAATTATGCCATAACTTCAGGGACTCTCCTTAAAGTAAAACTACCAACCTGAGTCACACCGACACAAATGAGAGGTGGTTCATTCAGCCAGTCATTTTCACACAATCTTTTATAAATCATGCAACATCTCCCATTGTGCAATCACATCAGTGTGAAAGCTGTTTCACCCTATGAAGTATTCAGAAAGAATTAGATGGATGGACCAATTTTAAATGCCCAACTCTGGGCATATCAGCTTGACCGGGCACAGCAGGGTTTAAATGATCCAGGTTGGCATGCAGGTTCCTTAGAGGCTATGGCTCAGTAATGATAATCTATAATTAAGGTTTAAAGAACAAGTGCTTTGTTTTTTTAAAGAAAGACAGAGGCCTTTTATTTAAATAATCTATAGAAGTGTCGAATAACTCAGATGCATTTTTCACACCATAGAGGATGTATTATTATTCATCAAGTGTTTTCCTGTGGGATAAGCTGAATGCAAAAGGTCAGGGTAATGTAATATATCAAATAACCAGTTTTATATATTCGTATCAAACCCTGTATGTCTGGTAAATACAGCTAACAGTGTTTAGAATACTCCAGCAGATGAAACAGTGGCATATTTAACTTGTATAAATGTATGTTTGCCTCCCTGAACATTATTTTGAAGATAAACACGAATGCACAAAATATGCTGGAATAGCAAATACATTAAGGTAATACATGTTAAAGCTTTAAGTTAGTAAAAATGTACAACAGGACCGCGTGCTAACATAATGCAATGCCCTCAGTTTGTTGCTTGTCAAGCCCCCCTGCTTTTAAACTTGCTTCTGTCCCAACTCCGTTAACTGTCAAACAAAAGCAAAACATGCTACAAAAAGCACATCAAGACACTCCAAGCAGATGAAAGAGAAAAGTAGCAATGACTTAAACAAGACTTTAATATTAAACCAACTTATTTAAACTGAGATAATCAAGAATTGAATCTATACATTCAGTTAATAACTGGGTTTGATGCCCGTGTGTGGGTAATAAGATGGACCTGACCTCCAAGGCAAGCCCAGACTAACTAATGATGGCCTGAGCTAAGCTAATATTTCATCATAAGCTAGCCAGTGTTGGAATGATCTTGATGCTATTAGCAGCCTAATGGCTAAATACTCCGGCACTGCTAGGAGGAGGCAGCCACTGACACACTTAGCAACCGTGGGCTCGTTTAGCATGGACGTAAATGAGAATTTGAAATGGAGACATGAGAGGGATGGGCACACCAGTGACCCCTACATATATACATGCACACATACAGACACATGCCCCACACACACACACACACACACACACACACACACACACACACACACACACACACACACACACACACCACACACACACACACACACACACACACACACACACACACACACACACACACACACACACACACACACACACACACACACACACACACACACACACACACACACACACACACACACACACACACACACACACACACACACACACACAAAAGAACGGACATTGTGACCCCTACACGGTTGATGAGACGGGAGCTGATATGCGAGTCAGACGGAGCCACATTTGTAAAAAGCGATAGCCAATTACGGCAGCCCGGGCTGGGGGATAATAGCCTGCCTGTCAGGCTCTGTGTGCAGTATACGCAATTGCATGTATGTGTGTGTGTCTGTGCCTGAGCACGTAGTACCCAAGAGTGAATATCGGGTTCCTATTCTCATCTATTCGCCCTATATCTCCATTCCTTAGATATTAATTTCGGAGCAGTGCTGCAGCACAGGGCCCAGGTCGTTAGTGTGATTCATCTGGGCGTAATCCAGAATGGGCATGAAAAAGACAAAGAGTAAGCCATGTCTACCCAAATAGGAGGCATATTTCTCTAAGGTTCCAGCTGCACGGAATAATGGGGAGGTTTTGATCCATAACATCCCTGCTTTATATCACAAATGATGTGCGATACTGGGTAAAGCAGAACATTCATATGGAAAACAAAAAGATTGGTGAAATATAAAAAACATATTCAAGAAAGAGGAGGTTTATACTCATGATCAAATAATGGATAACATGTTAATGATTGTATATAATCACACTGTAAATGCTACTTTTGAGCACTCCAACAGTACAACATCAGTGTTAAGCCATGGACCTCCGCCATACAGGCATTGAATGAAACGCAGCAGAGACAAGGGGAAAAGGCAACAGAAGGGACACTGGTTTGAAAGCTCAAACACCAGTGTTTGTCCTGTACTTTCCACAGACACATGATCTCCTCAAGGACTTGGCCCTGTCAGCCACAGTGGCCAGCCACCTGAAACAGAGGAATGATAGACTATCAGAGGAAGGGAAACTGTTCAAGGGAATTGTGTGGATTTAGTGGTCTAGTGCTGACACATGGCTTTGAGCATGGTAGAAAAGCACTTTAACTCTTCAGTGCTTTTATCGCATGTACACACTCCATAAAACATGGATCTATGTCGTAGCATGGCTCACACAGTAGAGTAACACACACACACACAACGCTACGAAGCATGGTTGTCAGAAGAATCCAGAATCTTTCTAAAAACAATGTTTAATGACAAATGTGTTATTGTGAGTGTCCCCTGGTCAATAGTGAATAAGAAGAGGTTGACAACAGACTGGAAAAGATTGCCAAAGAAACTGTTGAGACATTTGTGAACTGCTTAGTGTTCACATCGCCAGCAACAGAGCAGAGTCACATCCTGAGGTTTACACCATCCACTATGTCTGCAGAAAGGTCCAGGCAGTCTTGTGTTCTTGTGTGTGGATTGAATATAATGGACTTTTACTTGACCTTTTCTAAAAGTGTTTTTGTTTTTTCACCAGTGTGAGCAGCACTCTGACTCTGTTTGATTTTTGCATTTGTTGCATTTCAGCAATAAACTAATTTCCAATGGTGGGACTGATACAGAGATTCATCTAAACATGTACCCAACCTGACTCCTGCATTTCTTTTGTTAATTTGATCCCAGCAGCTGCCATCTTATCATTTCAGAAGAATCAAAATCAGAGAAGGTAACAATGAAAACCCAACAGGAGGGCAACATATTGCGGCGAAAATATGCTGAAACTGCATTTTATAGCATTATTTGATTGAATATAAAGTAGTTCTCTATAAGAAATTGATTAACTGAAAATAAATAATTTTTCAAGGGCTGGCAGAATACGAGTGCATGAATTCTGAATCCATTCTGGAGCTGTAAATGGTTTGCTCTTGTTCATATCTATTTGTATTGTAACACTGGAGAGAAATGGTGACGATACAGTGGATAAGAAAAGTTTGTATTGTATTATTTTTCATCAGCATGCCTCTCCTTGTATTTTTAAATACATAATTCATGTGTACTTAAAGAAATCCCAGATTGGGGCTTCAATTCTAAAAAACAAACAATGAAGTTAGAGCGTATCCTATGCGATATTCCCCTCTCTCCTATTCATCTCCGTAATAGAGATGCAAGCTCCGTAATGCTCGCTGGGAGCCAAGCATGAGATTGAGGATTTCTCACACACCATGCATTATTCATCGTCCAGAGCAACAGAGTGTGTAAGATGAGAATTACACAGCATGAAGAGAACAGGGGAGAGGGGACTGAATGGAGAAGAGGGGGAGAGGGGAGGAAGGCGAGAGAGCAAAGGTGAGAGACGGTGTGGAAGAGGAAGAGATAGAAGGTGAAGAGAAGGGAGCGAGATAGTGGACACTGTCAGACCTCCATTTCCTTTCCCTCTCAGGTTAACCCCAGGATTGTGTTTGGAGTTTGTGAACAGTGGGGAGGAGGAAATGAATATGGAACCGAGAGCCCCAGATAGCTCCACCAGATTGGCACACAATTTGCATTTGTTAAATGTGCGTCTTGTGAGTTGGTTTGTATTCCGAGCACAAACTGAGTAGTGAGCAGGACATTTCAGGGTTCTGTTATGATTCGTGTCCGGTCTTCGTTCTTCATAATGAAAAACAATGGGAAGTGAGTCAGGGTTGGAATTGATTTGTTTAACAATGGAAACGAACAAAGTAGGAGGCATGGACCAAAATAGGAGGCATGCCTTCTTAAATTGAAGCTCGGGACCAAGAAATTGCAAGATTGTGGCTGATACAATTTGACAAATGACTTGTACAGAATGATATAGAGCATTTTTCATCACAATAATTGGTAGATGGATAAAAAAACAAACTGATTTCATGTCTATAACAGTACAAAATATTGCTTTGCTGAAAGACGTGAGCAATAAACTCATAGTGCACTTAATATACAGCTTAAAAGAGTGACATACAATTGTACAATGTAAAAGTAATTTACAGAAACCATTTTGTGATTGTAATTTTTAAATAAAAGCAGGATATGTAATATGAAATAGTAGCAATAATATTTTATTTATTACTCTATCATGACCCTATTTGCGTGGTCTGAAAGCCTTTCTCAGCCGAAGATTAATGCCATTAGTTTAATGAAGTTAATTGAATATTACTTTATATATTTGTTCCTTTCATAATGTGTGTGCGTGTGTGTGTGCGTGTGTCTGTGTGCGTGTGTGTGTGTGTGTGCGTGTGTGTGTGTGTGTCCTCAGATGCAGCCTTAATGACAAGTATGTGATGGTTACTGGCTTTTTAACTTCCCAGTGATGAAAAGCCAGTATTAATTTAGGCTACAGATTTCATTTGTTCCGAACAGGAAAAACAATATAAATCACTTTTAGAGTGATTAGAGAGAGGGTTGGATTAATCCAGGCCTGATTAGGGCATTATGCTGGCTTGTTATGGACACACAGGGTGACTGACGGTAATTACTGTCTGTAATAGGAGAGCACACACTCAGTCAAGGCATGAGCCACGGCACAGTGTGTGTGAATTGATGTGTGTGTGTGGTTATGTACTTCTGTGTGCGCCAATAGTTTGACTGAAACAAGGGTTGATAATGTTTGCTTTTCACAAATTGCACGTTGAAATATGTAGACTGTGTGCACTCTAGTGTGAGAGACAGCTGGAGATATGGAGAGGGGGAAGCAGAGGGATAGCTGAAAGAGTCATGGCTTTGTTTTTGATTATTGATATCCCTTAGACAAACATATTCACCCAGATAATAAAAACAGATGGCAGTAGGTAAGGCAAATATTACCCTGTGGAAAATTAGAGAGGTGCTAAATCAGCAAATCGAACCTTAGTGTGCACAATAGTGTGACACACTTACACAAACCCATGCACACACACCTGAGTCTAATCCATACAAGTAATAAAGACAACATCTGAGTAAAATGTCTACCTCTACAAGATTTCTAGTACCAACATTAAAGTATATCCTGATATCATTTCTGTGCAAAAATAAAAGTTAAGAGTTGTATTAAGTTCAAACAGCATTAATACCATAGGTGTCTTGACAGCACTAGAAAGCATAGCGCAGATTCAGCGGACTCCATACGCCAATATTGTCTTTATTATGGGGAATTTCCTGCAGGTGTAAAATATCTTTTATAGTTTGGAAGCAGACATAAGGCGCCCAATGAGATGTGTCCCATTAAAAGCATGGAAAATAAGTATGCATATTTAGCAGAACGCTGCACATCTCTCCTCCAACTGCACTCTCCATCCTCCCAAAGTACTTTGTCTCTCTCCTCCATGCTCCTTTTCCTTTCTTCCCCCTCTCCTCTTGCCCCCCTTTCTTTCTTTATGGTGGCAATTGTTCCTTTTCATCACATCATTGGTTGAAAGAGAACTTTAACACGCCGTTGGCTCAGCAAGAGCTCCACATGATTCGATAGGCTGAGAGGCCCCCCCCCCATCGGTCCCTTTGGGCTGTAAAACAACTCTGCAGAAGCTTCTTTTATGAGTGCACGCCTCTGCTCTTTACATGTTTATGTCAAACATTTGGAACCAATGGCCTCCATTGGCTGGAACAACACGGATAAATCTAGTCACTTCACAGGCATGAGAGCAGCACAGGCCACTGAGAAAGTGGCCCACTTGATGGCTGACAAGAGGAGTGCTTGCATTATTCAATTAATACCTGAAAGGCGTATGTTTTATGCAGCATTTACTAAAGCATCCACCAGTCGCATACCACACACAAATACACAAACACACCCACACAAACACAGGGACTTGTGTTTGCATCCCGGGAGAAGACTGGACTCCCCTTCCATTTTGCTAAATCAAATATACAGTGAGAGCAAGCTAAAAGGCACTTTCAATCAGCCGCTCTGGGTCTGTCTGTCAATCTGGGAACAACAACAATCTAGCCTACTTGGAGTGGTCTAGTCAACATCCATTCCCCAATAAATTCAATCAGTGAAGCTTTGTGTGTGCGAGTGTGTGTAAGAGTTGCGCGTTGTGTGTGTCTAAGTGCAAGTGTTTACGGCAAAGCGAAAGACAGAGACTGTTTCTGACAGAGTTGTTTTAGAACAACAAAAGATAATTTTAAAATGACATCTGAAAATATATAGAATGTTGAATATTCAAGAAAAAAAAAAGATAATGACACATCCAGGTTGGGAAATACAGGAAATGCATAAGAAGAGACATTTTACTTTGAGCATATTGCTATTGCTCTTTCACACTGACAATAGGAATCTGCAGTTCACCAAGTCATCTTAGAAAGCCAAGTAGAAGTTAACAGGCCTGAGCTAATGACATTGATGTGGAGGGCTGCACGCTGGAGTGATTGTCTGACTGTTTGAGACCCAAAAGCAGCACCAGCGAGCTCATCATGGACCCGCACTCTCATTATTTGGCCACAAATGGAAATGCAAATTGCTCGCTTTGCTGCGGACGCCTCAAATTTATTAAACTAAAAGGTTTAATTTCCATTTTTCTCTGCATCAGCTTTATTTATAAATGTCGTGCCCTATGAAGACCCTGTTATTTTCTCCCACTCCTGCAGGCTCTTAACAAATCTGCTCATTAATATGGAAATGGAGAATCAATCGCTTTTCCGGCGACAGCGCGCAGTTTCCCTCTGCGGTGTGAAATGTGCTCCGACTGGTTGAAGGCACAAACAAATTCACAAGCATACACACACAACATATATAAAGCCATATTTTAAACCATATCTATACCGTGCCATATACATATTTATAGAAAAATATTGCATTCTATATTATATTTTACTATATGGTTGTAACATGATTTCAATTCTGACTTCCCTGCCCATTTAGACAACTATCAGCCTATTGCCAGAATGGCAGCAGATGTCGCAGCATTAATAACCCATAATATCAAGTCCTGCTTATCCAACCTTTTCAGGGCCCTAAAATAACACTCATAGACCTTAATGAGATCTAATTATGCACAAGGTTCTTATTCAGGGCAATATGATGATAATTGCATCTGTGGCTTTTAACACTTGGGCGTCATGTTGGCCAGTAAATTGCCTCTCTTCCTCTCCGTCTGTCCTTCTGCCTGCCTCTCTCTCCTCTCTCTGTCTCTTACAGTCAACATCTGGGAGTGAACCATCACACCTATCCACTCTGGTCCGCGGCCTAATGAACATTTCTAAATGGCCATGACCAGCTGGTTAAGAGACTAATGCTGCAGCTATTAGCCAAAGCGGTTGTTTCCTCACAGTCATCTGTGGAAAGCAGCATAGAAAGGCAGGAGAGAGTGGGCAAGGACAGACATCGCCCTGCTTTCACGCTATTCTTCTCCACACACACACACATCTACAGTACATACAGACACAAACGTTGCACAGCATGTTTATCTTTCACATTCTGCAGCAAACAAACCATGTGACGTATTCTCAGCCCACAGTGCATTAGTGCCTCTAGGTGTGTGTGAGTGTATATGTCTGTGTGTGTGTGTGTGTGTGTGTGTGTGTGTGTGTGTGTGTGAGTCTTATTAGAACAATTCAGTTTCACTCAAGGTCTCAGCACTGTGGTTGCAGACCACTGACCATTGATTATTCATAGAGTCTGTGATTGGGTCCATTAATACAAGATTAGGGAAGGAACTGATGCTCATTTTGTGTGTGTTTGTGGACAGGAGTTGAATTGTAATGAATCCAGTTTGTGTTTATCTAGAGTTTATCACTGCAAAACATTATCTAGGTACAGTACATAAGATGCACATTAGGGTTATTAGGTGATTAGTAACTTATTATCAAAACACAGTTTATAAGGTATAACATGTTATCTACTATAAAACCAAAGTAACACAGTGCCTTTGTTTGAAAATGAGCAATAGGAATCAAACAATAAAAGGGAATATTTAACCTCCTTCATTTACCACATACTGTACGATTTCCCCCTAATAGCATTTGTTCTTCAATTGAAACTTAATCTGGGTAAATGGTGCTTAAATGTTTAAATCACATTTACAGGCTGTCAACTGATGTGATGTTCTTCACATGGTCACCCTTTGTTTGAATGAAAATAAATTGATGGCAAATGAGAAAGGATTTAGCAGAACTGGTTGAGCAGACATATTGAATCATAGCTCCCCCAAGTGGCCATTTTGGGCAACTAACAGAAGCCCAAAGCCAATATAGTCCGATTCTTCTTATAGAGACAAGTTAAATAAAATGATTTTCAGTAAATTGTCTGGGATTGCTGCTGAAAAAGAGGTCAGTGTTACATATCATCAAATGAGAACACTGGGTTCGCCTTTCCAGCTCTTTCTCACAGGCAAGAGATCAACTGGGCAGCAGACACTTCCATATATCATCCTCGTCATCATCATTATCATCATTATCATCATTAACTTAATCATCAGGTGGAGGAGATTGCTGAGGAGTTTGACCTACAGGAGCTCAAATACTGTGTGACAAAGTAAGCATGGACAGTAATACAAATAATACCAACCATATACATTTATAAATGTACCTTGTTTTATTTTCGAAACTTCAAATACCATGTGGGCGAGATTTGCCATTCAATCTATACAGTGTGTGCAGTGAAAGAAATATACTTTTATTTATTTGGGGCTTGACTGAAAACATGCAGTAACACAATAATGGAAATACTTAATGCAGGGGTGTCCAAACTATGGCCCGGGGGCCAACTGCGGCCCGTAAAAATGTGTGTTCTTGAATATATATGTAAACTCAATCACACCGTAGTATTCATGTGTTAAGAAGCCCACTTTTCAAATACATTTAGTCAAAGTTCAAAACATTTTCTAACAAATCTTACTTCATAAAAAAGCCAAATAACTTATTTGCATAACAAGCTTGAAATAGACCCTTCATATTTCCCTTTATTGTAAGCAATCTGAGGTTTCTATATTAAGGAATGAGCTGCCAACAATTTGTGTAACAAAATAAATAAAACCCAAGTGACAGCTGTGATGGAGGCTGTTTTTTTTCCTTTCTTAAAGCATATTCAAGTATCAAGCATAATTGATCTACATTTTATTGAGTTGGTAACTTATAACTTAAGTTTCACTTTCGATTGCATGATATAGCCCAGCACAACACCTTCGTCACACATGTTGCCACTTGTTTGTACCATTTTCAGGCGATTTGTAATCTGTTCTAGAAAAACGATGTGGTTTTTTTTAGATTTCAAGAAGCATATAGAACAAACAATGGATGTATTTTATGAACATTTATCCATGCTGGAAGTAGATTTAGATGTTTTAGGAGTTAGATAGAGATTATTATCTAATATATGCATCCAATGAAGCATTGCATGAAGTCTGTTGATGATCAGAGGCTGTTGTTGGGGATGCATAAACGTTTTTTTACTTTTGTTTTGTAGGCAGACCATGCAGACCAGCCCGATGGTCACCAAGGTTCATGTTTTAATAGTATTTTTACAAAAAAAAGCCCAGGCAAGCCTAACATGTGAAAAAATGGCTTAGACCTCAGAAAGTTAAACTTGGGCCTGCGACCAGTTTTACTGTATTTTGTTTTAAAAATCCACAACGGAGGTTTGTGTCGTACTACATGCGGTGTATTTTGCATTTCTCTCAGTAGCCAACAACCTTTTCCAACCTTTTCCGTTGGCTCGGACATAAACTCCGTAATAAATGTAGTCTACATTTCATAAGAGGTGTAAAACCTGTGAGCATTTTAAATCACATTTGAACGGAATGCTTATATAATCTGTAGTTGTATTTGTATTGTTAATTTTATGTGTGAACGAGGCGATGTAGAGAAGTTAAACTGTCATTATTAGGGTGTAATTTGTTATAAACTATTGGAATGGTAAGCAGGCCTTTTGTTTTGGGATATTTGTGGAGTTAGGTGGTCCGTGAGTGTTGTTTTATTGGTTAAGTGGTCCTTGGTATGAAAAAGTTTGAGAAACACTGCTCTAGTAAGTGGCCCAGCGCTTCATATATTTTTCTATATGTTGCCCTCAGTGAAAAAGGTTTGGACACCCATGACTTAAGGTAAACATTTTTTAAATATTGTATTAAGGCCGGATTAAACTGGGGAAAATAGGCAACTGCCAGAGGGTCAGGTCTACAGAAGCCAGAGAATGTAAACCACTAAAGTATACAGTAATGCGATCGAAATGTGATCACAATGTGATCTAAAGCAGATCCAAATAATCAGGTTGTTCTTTCATAAGTGGGCCATGGGTTGTGGGCCATGTGTTTTAAACCTAACCTTAAACAAAGACATGTTTATTTAAATGACCACAAACAAACAAACAAACAAACAAACAAACAAACAAACAACCAAACAAATTGTGGGACCAGGCAGTAATCCAGCTAATGAGGCCTGATTGATTTTTGTGTCTGAGGGAATAAAGAAAATGCCATGTAATGCTTTATGCACTGTACTTGTTGTAAACTTGGAGGCAGGGTAGGTGGGCCTGCAACACTCACAGATGGTGGGAGATGGTAGTGGAGGACGTCAATAGGGGCCCAACATAAAAAAATAAATACAAAAAAATCACATTACATTGCCATGTGTCTCAAATTAAAATCATGATTGAATGAGAAAGTGTGTATCCGACAAGTCAATATATATATTCCAATCTAATCCTCAGTTTTAATAATAAATATGATTTTTATATGCGAGACAGCGAGACAAAAGGGCATATTATTCTCACTGTGATGTACTTTTCATACACAGTTTATGGATGTTCTGTACCTGTCCAGACGTCATGCTGTCCGCGGTGCTGAAGCAGTGACGTAGGAAGTTGACGCTCTTCACGCATCCGCTCCTGACATTTTTGTGCTACTGGCTAGCTTGCTTAGCAAGGGGTCTCCATCAGCAGGAGGCGGAGAAAGACTGCGGGCAAACAGAGAGAGCAGTCGAATCAAGAGACTGAACCTTACCTGGAGAACCGGGGGGCTCTTCCACACAGGAAACAGTTATTAGAAAGGCTGTACAATGTCCGATTTTGACAGCAACCCGTTCGCAGACCCGGACTTCAGCAATCCCTTTCAGGTAGCCAACTGAGCCATCTAGCCTGCTAGCCTACATACGCTTCATAGCCCAATGAGGCCAGTCTTAGGTTAGCATCCCTGCTATCTGTCCAAGCTAGTTAGCTAGAGCGTTTCCTGGGAAACAGAACAAGCTAATCCTCATTCATAATATTCATCTCATCACTGACACGGTATATGGCAGCTCACTTAGTAAACGAGGCAGTAAAGGCTCAGCTAACAATCTGTTGCTGAGGATGTTTGTTATCAACGTTGCGATAAATGTATAGCAACTAAGAACAAAGACACATGATGTTAGCTAGCTAGATGCCCACCGTCAGTAAACACTCGCTGTCACCTGCTAACTTGGTAAATAAGTTTGATAACTGAATGGTTACCTCTCTTATGAGCATTGTATGCTTAGGATTATATCCAAATCTCACTGGCACGCAGGTCTTGGACATTAAACGTGTTATTGGAGTTCTATATAAAACACATCAGTGCTCCAATTCAAACATAAACGTCGCACACAACATTGACTAAAACATTGACTTCCTGCTCATCTTATTGTGGCATAATATAAAAGGGTAATTTCTCTACATCTTACATATCTGATCGTACAGAAAAGGCTGGTTTGTTTTTTATTGTAGGCTAGATGGAGGCAAAAGCTGTTTCTTTAGGCTATAGTTGAGTTGATCTTACCTTCAACCAAGACAGTCTGCTGCTCTTCATCCTAACAGCACACCTGAGTGGGTGATTTAAATGTTAAGTCCCTCCCCTGCAGGTGTGGTAACCAGTGGGTGGAGTCTTGGTTGGAATGAAAACCAGTAAACTGTTGGCTCTTCATGTCACATGGTGCGCCACCTTACACTACCATAACCTTACACTACCATAACCTTACACCCTACACTAACATAACCTTACACTACCATAACCTTACATTACCACAACCTGACACTACCATAGACTGTCCTCCCTAGCAAACATGTCCCTGGTGTTTCCCAGTTCCCCTCCTGATCCCATTCCTAAAGTCTTAAATGGCCGCAATATCAAGACCAATTTACATTGTTTATTGTTAGGTTATTATTTGTATTGTGTTGCATTTAAACCTTAGTCTCTGGTTCCACCTTACCTGCTGTCAACACAACATTAATAACTGACAAGAACAAGTGAATTACTGGACCAAGTGATTATGCGGTCATCTAACAACAACAATAAATAAGCTTTTGATTTTTTGGTTGTAGTAGTACCCATCATGGTCCCTTTTCTGTCCTGTAGGATCCCTCAGTGACTCAGGTGACCCGGTCTGCCCCTCCTGGTGGTCTGGAGGAGTATAATCCCTTCACAGATGCCAAAACGGTCAGCTTTACTAAATGATTACCAGTTGTTTCTGTGCTTCTGAGTTATTAACCTCATTTTATCCACTACCCTACTTCTCCCTTCAGCTACAAAGTGACAAAAAATGACTGTGGCCTAATTACATTTAAAATTTGCTGTCTGTCTTAAGGTTGCACATATATTAAAATAGTCCATGCTGGTTTACAGGCGGCCCCTGGGAATGTTCCCAAAGCGACTCCTGTACCTTCGCAGCAGAACACACAACCTGCCATCATGAAACCCACAGAGGAGCCGCCAGCCTACTCACAGCAACAGAGTCAGGTACTTGTTTATATATTGAATCGCCTGCAGTTTTATAGCATATTTACAGTCACTCTCTATCTTTTTGTTTCTGGTTCACATTTCTTATTTTCCGTCATTCTTTCATCTGTTCTCTGATGGCACAACAGCGGCGCAATGAGGTACTGTCTACCATCTTAAGAATTGTGTCTTTGTCTTGACTAGTGTGAATTCGGAACTTTCCCCAGCTTTTCTCATGCTGTGTAAATGTAGAGATAGGTTAAACCTAAAGAGAAAAAGCGTAAACCACAATAACACCTTGCCTTTCCAATTATAACCCCTTTTTTCCTCCTTCTCAAACTAGCAGACCCCTGAGCTTACCTAAGTGGAAAAATACCTTAACTACTTACCTGATTGGATATAATACCTCCTGTCAGATGTTGGACAGTCACTTTAACAAGTATTTCTGTGTCAGGACCAAGCACGGGTTCAGGCGGAGTTGTTGAGAAGGCAGGAGGAGCTGGAGAAGAAAGCGGCAGAGCTCGATCGCCGGGAGAGAGAACTCCAGTCCCACGGAGGAGGTCAGTCAGTTTTATCTACTTAGTCAACTCATCAACCTCAGTCTGAAGGCTCATCCCAATAAAAGCTTGGTTAATGACAATGTTTAGACTCAGAAAGTGGATGTGTTACCATAGCAACAACATCATTTGTTTCTATTTGTGATTAACAGCATATCTCTGAGTCAAAATAACTAACTCTCCTTCAAAATAAAAGCATGTCCATAAAAAATAGGAAGCCAAGCCAAATTACACTTAAGACATATACAACTGCAACGAAAGTAACAAACACAATGCGATATATTTTCTATTTCAAAGAACACAAATTGGGTTATATACATTAACAAATAACTATAAAACAACAATACTGTAGAATAACAAAATGAATGCCGTGAATAAACCGAAATACACGTGTTGAAGCGGTTTGCTGCTGATTACTACGCATTTGTTGTCAATATATTGTTGTCATAGAAACAAAACTCACATTTATTAGGGTTTATTAAGTAATGGCAGTGTCAACAGTGCAAATTTAAACTTAAACTTCACGGTAAAGCATTATTAGGCATTTTCTCTTAAGCGAATGATTGCATATATAATACTTAGATTTTGATGCAAAATACCTCTGTCATTAATGTTAGGGTTACCTTTAAGACTCACGGTAGTCATGTCATGATGTCGTGAATGAGAAGAGAAAACTTGTGTTGTAAAACAAAAGGAAAGTAGGTTCTATCTCACACAGGCTCCACCCTCTACTGGACTATATGGGTACTACTCTCATCAATGATACGCGAGCGCTCACACACTGAAGTTGTATAAACGTAGCCAGCCAATCAGGGCGAGCCTACCTGAATGCGCGCGCAGGCCCACAGTATATAAGGCGGCTACGCCTCCTGACTGTCATCCTTTTCTCTTCAGCGAGCAGGACAACACCTGACAGAGAAAAGTAAAACGTTTGAAAGAAGAAGAAAGAAGTTATCGTACCTTCATGGAGTCGCCACTTCTAGAGACCCGGGCCTGTCCTTCGTGCCCTGGCTTAATAGCGGGCGCCGATCCCCACCACCTCTGCTTCGAGTGTTTCGGGACCAGGATTGGCCGAAGCGGTGCCATTCACGCCGCAGCTGGCCGTGTAATGTCCCTGGCCACAGTGGGATCAAAAGAAAAAGCGCGACGTCTGGCTGGGACTCACGGCTCTCTCCAGGAAGGATCGTGATGATCTCCTTGGGGCCCCCGTATCCACGGAAGGGCTCTTTGGATCGATCTCATCGGACACACAGCGTTTCAGAAAGAACAGTCGCAGCTCAGCCGTATGTTGCCTCTGGCTCTTCCTCAAAGGGGAGAGCGTGGCGCTACGGTGAGAAAGAGGGAAAGGCGCCGGTTCAGAGCACCCATGGCTCCCGCACCTCCCTCTACCTCCTCGGCTGGTCCCGCGGAACCGGCTCAATACCAGCACCCGCAGGGACAGGCTGCGCAATCCCGACAGGCCTCTGCTCCGGCTCCGCGCCGCCAGAGAGCTTCGGGGTGGGGTGGGCCGTCCTCCCGGAAATGACGGGCTGTGGGAGGAAGCGTCCCGGCGGCGAGAGCTGTGTGCCTCACCACCCAAGACGCGAGGGCGAGTTCTTCCGCCTCCTCCCACTGTAAAGTCATGAAAAGTGATGTGTGTGTGACGAATGCATTGAATAAAAACAATTGCATTTATCCCAGAGTAAGAGTCATCTCTCTCCACAATTCCACATTTCCCCATAATGTCTCGTTGAAATCGGCAAGGTCCGTTTCATACAATGTTAACTGGGCACCCATTATGAGACACGATTCCCCACTCGCCGCCCCAGATGTAACTCCAGCAAAGGAGGCAGCCGGTGGGCGCACGCATGTGAGTGTGATAAACTGCAGGAAGTGCTGTCAAAATACTATGCGGGTGCAGGAACATTATGGCCGGCGTGTTGTTGTCAGAAAACACACCTCGCCTAGTGTGACAGCTCCGATTAATGCATTTCACCGTCTGTGTGAAGACGACATTATGACGGAGCACGCGGCCCTGCGAGAGCGTGCCGCGGTGCGTTCAAGGACCTCAGTAGAAAATCGGCCCCTTAACCTATTCGGGTGGTCCACGCATCCACCCCCCCTCAAATAAGATAATACATGCGAGTTCATGGCTACTGTAGACAACGTTCTTGTTGCTCTGTGTTGCGTTGTTAATGAGTGAAACACACCGGAGTTGAGGATCTGTGGGGTTTATTTTCCCAAAAATATAATTTACAATTTAGGCATTTAGCAGACACCTTATTCCAAAGCGACTTACAATGACCAATTACAGGGACATTCTTCCTGGAGTAACCGAAGGCTAAGTGCCTTACTCAAGGGCACACTAGTAGTGGTGTTCCAGGCAGGATTTGAACTCGCAACCTTCCGATCATCAGCCCACCTCACTATCCATTAGACCACCACCAAAAAAATAAAAAAATAATACTTTTCTTTTTTTTTATGAGATCCATTTGTGGCGGACGATATTTAATTGTGGCGGCCCCATCGAGAAGGAGGGCAGGCTACGTGCCACTCTGTCAGAGGACAGACAGACGTGGTGCGAGGAAGGGAGTCTAGAGCCTCTGTCCGGTACATTGGGCTCTATTCTATCCTAGCTATAGCTACTGGTGGACAAGGGGCTTGCTCATGCCACAGTCAAGGTGTATGCAGCAACCATCTCGTCCTGTCATGCGGGATTTGGTGGCAGACCAGTCTTTAGCCAACCGCTTATGAAGCGTTTTTTTGCAGGGGATCAGGGGACAGCGCCCAGTGGTGCATGTCTCCACCCCGCACTGCCTTGGTGCTCAAGGCTTTGGTTACAGAACCGTTGAGCCTCTGGAGCTCTCCTCCCTGTAGGCGCTATCATTGAGAGAGAGAGAAGCAAAAAGAAACAGCTTTGCTGCTTGCTTTGACTTCTGCCAAGAGAGTATGCGAACTGACCGCTCTATCGGTGCACCCGAATTGCCTTCTGGTTCGTGGTGACCGTAGCAGGGCGACACTCAGGCCGAACCCCTCCTCTGTTCCCAAGAACCTAAGGAGTTCTTCCAGGTCGAGGGTTATACAGCTAGACGGCTTTAGTCGTCCACCTATGCACGGCGGCGTCTTGGTCTACGCCAGCCCCGTTCATAAGGTAAAAGTATCTCTTATGGCGCGTTTCCACTACAGCGCGGAGCCCCGTTTAAGAGAGCTGTGACGTCAGCGGCCTGTCTTTGGTTGCGTTTCCACTTGGCCTAGTACCGGCTAGCGGGTCCCAATTCACAGTTTTTCTGGCCCCATAAAATCGTGGTTCTAGGGCCAGGAACAACCAGGCTGAGTCGGGCTGAGTATGCTAAACTAGAGAGAGAATCGCTGGCAAGGGGGCTACAACTACAACAAGATGAACATATTTGACCGTGATTTAATTGTAATACACGTTTCAAAATGATGCCGAAGTAACAACATACTGATACCGGTTAGTAAAAACCATGAATTAATGCTTTGACAAGTCTGCAGACAGACGGCAGGCGAAAAACCTTTTAAAATGCGTGTTTTCTAAATGGAGATTGGCTAAGCTAACGCAGTATATGCTCCGACCGTCCACACTCACAACAACGGCCTATACAGACATAAATAAACCAGCGACTGTATTCGCCATGACACAGACAGTCTGTGGTTTGTACTTGTTTAACTTTTGTCTAGTTTCTGAACAGATATGAGGAGCTGTGAGCTCTGAGTGCTAACAGCTAACGGCTGTGTTGTTTTTCTGGGGTGCTCATTGAAGATGACGTCACGGCTCCGCCTACACTGCGTTACTATAGATACTACCCCAGTTCCTAAACTGTAATGGAAATGCGCCATAAAGTGAGCCAGTCCTAACGAGGCCTAGCCATACCGAGCGAGGCCGAGCGAGGCCGTGTAGTGGAAATGCGCCATTAGACATGTCTGGCTCCCTTTTCATCGTTGGTGCTTGCTGGGGCAACACAGGACTGGTGAAAGGAGGAGGGCTGTGGGTCAGTAAGCTGTATCTGACCCCCTTGGACCTAATGCACTTACGTTGTCCCATGCTCCTTAGGGACCTGGGAAACGTGGTGCGCAGTAATCCCAATACAGGGCTGGAAGACTCCCCGCCTGCCTATGGGCAGGTGGGGAGAGCCTTCCCCACTACGGTCCATGCACACTCTACACGATGTAAGCGTGTGTGAGTGTGGGGGACATGGTGCACTTACGTTCTCCCCATGCTCCTTAGGGACCTGGGAAACGTAGTGCGCAGTGTATAGTCACTTGCGCTGGCACCTGCAAGGTGGAGCTATGGGCTTATTCAGACCAATTAGGCTCTACCCAGCCAAGTAAGCTGCGGCCCCGACTTCTCCACGGTCACAACCGGATGATGGGAAGTTGGGGTGCGGTGGCTGGGTCAGGGGCAGTGTGGTGGGTCGATGTTGTAGGGCGACAGGGTGTTTATCCATCGGGGCTCCACCTACTGTACCCATAGAGTCCAGTAGAGGGCAGAGCCTGTGTGAGATAGAATGGGGGGTTACATATTGTAACCCTAGTTCTATAAGCACAGGCGGAGCCCTCTACCTAGGGGCCCTGTCTTTCCTAGGCCGCTCGCTGAAGAGGGTGTAGGATGACAGTCAGGAGGCGTAGCCGCCTTATATACTGTGGGCCTGCGCGCGCATTCAGGTAGGCTCGCCCTGATTGGCCGGCTACGTTTATACAACTTCAGTGTGTGAACGCTCGCGTATCATTGATGAGAGTAGTACCCATAGAGTCCAGTAGAGGGCTCCGCCTGTGCTTATAGAACTAGGGTTACAATACGTAACCCCCCGTTTTCTACGAAGGGTTGCTAATCTAATTAAGGCATCAAAATACCCAGGCGATTTCGAATAAAAAAAGTGACAAAGATTTTACTCACGCCTTAATATTTGTTTGCATATTTCAGGTTATATGCCGTAATCACAATGCTTTAGATTTAACCAAAATACAGGTTTTCTATGTATTTTTTTCATTTGTAGATTGTACTATACACTGTACATTTTGTTTCTATCGTTGTACACACACATGTTGCTTCAAAGTATAATACTTCATAGTATAAAATCTAACTTAACAAAACTCTTATTCTTTACATTGCTTATCATTAAAACACTGTTGCCTTTGTCCACACAGGGCGTAAGAACAACTGGCCTCCACTGCCAGAGAAGTTCCCCGTTGGTCCATGTTTCTACCACGACATTGCAGTGGACATTCCTGTAGAGTTCCAAAAGACCGTGAAGATCATGTACAACCTTTGGATGTGTAAGTGGAACATCCAACACACCCATAATGAGCTGTATTGCCTCCTATACCTGTGACCTGTGATCACACTTGGCTTCTCTTCAATGCAATATATGGGATTGTGAGACTGCATTGAATTTGGACATTAAACACACGAGCACATCAACAACAAGGACATTAGAAAACTAAAATATGTGTACTTATGCTGAGCATAAATTATGATTAACTGTGTCTTTTATTTTGTTGTTTTTCTCCCAGTCCATGCATGCACGCTCTTTGTGAACATGTTCGGCTGCCTGGCCTGGTTCTGTGTGGATACATCTCGCGGTGTAGATTTTGGCTTGGCCATGCTATGGTTCCTGCTGTTCACTCCCTGTTCCTTTGTCTGCTGGTACAGACCGCTTTACGGGGCTTTTAGGTAAGCAGATACATGGAAAATAACATTGAGATTATTATTATTATTATTAGAGAACAGTTCTCTGTGCACAGCCATGATGTGTGCAAATGAAGCTTAGCAGTATGTGATCCAAGTATGAATAAAAAAAAAAGCAGTGGCCATTTGACCTTAATATGCTCTTACTTCTTGAGGTTATTGATGCTCATTCTTAATCCTCTTCTTTTTTTCCAACCCTATAATGAAGTACCAAGTTAAAGGTAGGGTAGGTAATTCACTTCAGAAACACTTTTTGTTATATTCCATGGAATGCTCTTAACATCCCGATAGCAATGAATAAATTAAATGCTTTGACAATAAATACATACAAATATTTCATCTGTGGAAGCGGTGGCGCTGTAAAAAGCACGACCAATTATCTGCCCCGGCCCGGGTCAGATAATTGGATGGCCTACCTGCCTGTCAGCCTTCCATCTCTTGTGTACTTTCAAATTCTAGCTTACTCGAGCTGGTTTCTCCATTCTTACCTACCCTACCTTTAAGACATGAATAAAGCCAGACCTTCAGACATCAATTCCTGTTTAATGAACCCTCTTTTTATTTAATAGCCCACTCTTACTACCTTGTTCTCTGTGTCCTCTACAGGAGTGACAGTTCATTCCGCTTCTTTGTCTTCTTCTTCATCTATATCTGTCAGTTTGGCGTTCACGTTTTACAAAGTATTGGCATCGCTGGCTGGGGTACATGGTTAGTAATTGTGCCTTTACTGATTCTGTAACTCTATGAGTAAGTGCTAAAGATTACTTACATTGTTATTGTTTTGTTTTGGTAGTGGTTGGATCGCAGCTTTAACTGGTCTGAACGCCAACATCCCAGTGGGCATCATCATGGTGCTGATCTCAGCTCTGTTCACTGCGCTGTCCGTGGGATCGCTCATCATGTTTAAAAAGGTAACACAATCACACACAAAACATATCAGCGCCGGCTGCGTTTCTACCTGAATAGCTAGCATCTCATTATTGGAGACTGCCCATGATAATAAAGTTAAAATATATGCAAATAAGTTAAACACCATTGCTATCAACATTATAAGTAAATGTTTGAATAGAGAGTGGGGAGATGCACTCTGACTAACAAGCTGACTGCATTATGAAATGTGAGTGCAAGCAGGCACTATCAAAGTGACAAGAATAAACAGAATACTGTGCGTCACTACTAATGTTGAGCCAAATGTCAGTGTTGTGATGAGCCAGGAAGTTAAACCTCTGACTAACTGTATCGTGTAATTCTTCCAAAGGCATGCCGGGAGATTTAATATTACCTTACTTGTATAACATAACTTATTTATATTTTTCTGCTCTTTCCAGGTGCACGCACTGTATCGTACCACCGGGGCCAGTTTTGAGAAGGCTCAGCAAGAGTTTGCAACTGGGGTCATGTCTAACAAGACCGTCCAGACTGCGGCCGCCAACGCCGCAGCTAATGCTGCAACCAATGCTGCTCGTGGGGCCTTCAAACCTCAGCCATAAACAGACGCGCCCACATACATGCACACATGCTCACAAATACAAGCATACACTCACACACACAAATGTTGGAGGTGTACAACTCTGGCCTTGCAGGCTCTCAGATCAAATGAATTCTTTTTATAAATGTTGTTATTCTAAGATTGGCCTACACACGTTGCTAAAAAAAAAGTAACCAGAGTTGTCCACCTTCACTTAAGATCCAGTTTTAGTAAAAATTCTCCTACATCCTTCCTGTCGGCTTCTCAGTCAGATGGCTGTCTGCTCACATAGTTGAATCATCCACAAAGAGACTCAAGATGTGCTCTGAGTGTGTGGGATTTCATAACTCGCTCCTCTTTCCCCGTCCTCCTGTCCCGTTGAGGTGTTTCTAAGTCAGGCAGAGGTTGCAGTTCTAGTATACCTTATTTTTGTCATGGTGATGACCTCCAGACAGCTTCCTGCCTGGTCAATTCAGTATAGATTATTGAAAAGTGATAATATGATCATGGTGTTTTGCACATAGTTCTGTTTTCTTGGTCACAAAATGAAAGTACAGAGAGTGTTTGTATGGCTGGGCCTGCGCGTGAATGTGTACTTCACTTAACGAGAACTCTTTCATTTAGATCTGAAAGGTTAATCATCCTTGTCCTACATCTGTGCTTCTATTCTGAGATGAATACACTCCTGGTCATTCATATTAGTAAAAGTATTTCAGTATTATTTTATCTAGGACCTTCCTGCAGCCCTTAGCAGTGACTTATTTCTGAAATATTCCCTGTTTGTGAGCTATACTTCAAACACCAAAGTGGGATAGCTTCATAAGATTTGACAGCATGATGAAGACATGCATGTTCAGCACACTCAACGTAGCTGTTTTTCAAAGCCAGTGTCCACTATTAGCCTTTTCTCTGGTTACAGGTGGGAACTGGTTTAGGGAGAGGAATGTCGGCCTACCTATTTTTCCCTAGTTGGATTATGTGTGAAGTGAGCTGTGAAGTCAGTGCATGTCCCTGTTTGACTGATTGATGATGTTTGGATCTATTTGTGAAGACACACTGAACCCCCAGGTCAGCAGGGTCACCAGTTCTCACCACAAACCCAAAAGAGGGTCAGTCAGATGCTTTCATGGCCAGGTGCAACTAAAAAGGGAAACACATGAGAAATATCCACTTTTCTTTATGTACTTTAGGTGTGACATTAACAGACTACTGTGTGGCTTCATCTCAGTTGTTTTTGTAGCACTTCACACTTGGTTTAAAACTAACGCTGCTATGAATCTTGTGCTGTCATTATTCTTTTGGAAAAAGACACATTCATAGGGAGGACGGAGAGAAGTGAACAGCCTTTCTTTGACGATGACATTGGTTAAGATTAACCTGCATACATAAAAAAGTGAAACATTGATACTGTGTTTACCTCCACAACATAGCTAACACTCCATTTGCTTTTCTAAAGACGAAAGCAGTCAGTCCAGTTGTTTTTCCTCTGGCATAAGAAGTTTCATATCTAAATTGAACATTTAGTAAGAGAGGATTCAGTGATATGACTAAAAGAATTAATTTATATACAATAATAACAGTGTTATTCAGAACTAAGTTGTACAGACTACTGTCACTGAAGTGAAATATGGACGTGTGTTATTTGTCGCGCTTTAGCACCTCGTAGTGGTGGTGAACGTCTGAAGCTGTGCACGATGACTGGTGATGCCGGTTTTACAAATGTATGGACCGAACATTATAGTGGATGAAATAATCCTGTGAATAGAACCAAGTTGACGATCAATGATTTGTTAGGAAATCAGCCAACGCCTCGACAGTATTGTTTTTGTTTGTTAATATTTTTGTTTTAAGTTCATTGCACTTTCTTGTTTTACGTTGAACTTAGTGCAAAAGACAAGCGTTTTTATTTATGGTGTAATTTAAGTTGTTTGCATTTTCCATTTCGTTTGGTTTGATTTTACATGATGTGTTATGTTTGTGTGGTTTTGTAATGACATGATCATAGCATCAGCTAGATTTAAGAGTGTTTAATGACTTTGCAACTTGACCCTGCAAGATGTGCTGGAATGGATGAGAATGTGTAGGATTGGTATGAAAGGCCCTAAAGTGTTATTCTGTGCAGAAAAGCTGTGAGAAATCTACCAAATGTCCATATAGATTTGTTTTTAAATCTTGGTTAGTGATGTGTTCCCTTGCCATGTTTTACTTTAAGATATTACTTTTATTTTGCTACAAACACCCACATGATTCCCATGTGTCTAAAGTTTTGAAAAGTTGTCAAATGAAGCCATGCCACAGAGAGTCATTTCTTGATGTATTTGGGCAAGTTGGTCCGCAGTATAAACGATGTATTTGAAGTTTGCCGACACATCACTGTGTTTTTGACCCGTGACCATGTTATTTCACTGAATCAGAGAAGAAACCTATTCAAAAAGGGACACTTGTATATTTTGTAAAGTTGAAAATTTGATCCCCATTATCAATCACATGTAAAAAGAAAACGTAATGCACTCTTGTCTGGCCTTTGTTGCATGTGAAATAGTTTGAGTTTTGTATATTTATGGTATTAACATGGAATAAAATTTGAAAGAAATATTGATTGACTTATTTCCTGAAAGTTACAGAACTTTTTTTCTGTGTAAAAGATTGTCTGAAATATTTGCTTCAGATCAGAGTTAAGTAATCCTTTCAAATGAAACATCCCTCTTTTCTGTTTGAACGTACAGAAGTCGACAGTAATTCAACCAAAACGTCTTACATTAAGGTAAGGTTTTAAGAGGATTGCCAAAGTAAATGTAATAAAACTTTGCATGCATCTTGCATCTCTGCTTGTGAATCTCGGACGGGGGGGGGGGGGAAAGCAAATGTTCTGTTCCGTCTACTCTTCGTCTCTAGGTGTCAGTGTTTCCTTAGTTTGATTTAAAAGGGAAGCAAAATGAAAAAAGGAACCGAGAGAAAAATACATGTTTTAAAACTCATCACAGATATATTTAAAGAAGGCCTGGTTTATTCGAGTACAAAGTACAGACAGATCTCTCACACATATCAACCTCATACATGCAGCATTATACAATGTGCCACGGATGCTGTTACCCTTTTGTTAATGTAACAAAACAGTACAGTCAACATATACATTTTAGCACAGACAGACTAGAAACGTCTCATCCTCTCAGCCCACTCTCTCTCACAGCAGAGACAATATAGTTGAATTATTGCACATCTTATCTACAAATAATAAAAGTGATCACATGATGTTACATTTACAGCAACTTGATGGGGGTTAGGAAGTTATGAAGCAATTTGAAATGAATTGAGAACCAAGTGCAAAATACAATACTCTGATCTCCAAAAGTACCAAACAAAACAGAGAGGTCTGCCCTAATCAAAGCCTCACTGAAAACCCAGGTCGTATTCATTTAGCAAAAGCTCAACAAAGCCTTTTAAAAATGTAACCGGTTCTTTGGGCATCTTTACAAACCAGATCTCGTCTGTGTGCTGTGTCGTAAGGTAACCCGTGATAATCTCTGGTGCAGCCTGCTTTATCTCCTCATGAAAGTCCACCATAGAGAAACACATGGCGAGTCTCGGTTCTGTTCACACACACTCTGCCAGTTAATAAGCTGCAAGAGACCCACAAACAATCCATTTAACAGGGAAACCACCTTTAAAGTGAATGATCCCTTAAGTGGCATATGGAAAGTTAGAGTCCTGCTGTGCCACACAATCAGATCATAAAGAAGTTTAGAAAACACAACAGTAAATGTCTGTCACACACACACACACACACACACTCCCAGACATACACCCTCCCAAGCCCTTGTTGGGAGTCTAAATGGACACATCTGCTAGTATTCAGTGGTTTGTTACGTTTTGCAGGTGAACCGTGTGAATGAACATTATAATGACGTTATAAACATACGCACTGACTTGCAGTCATTAACCTGTCCACAAAAATGCTAATGACTCATCGACTACTGATTTCTTTAACTAATCTCCTGCTTCTCCAGCACAGTGGTTTGTTTATGGCAAAGATAATTAGAAAAATAAACACTATCTTGTTCAAAAACATTGGATACGTCTGCAGGTAATGTTCTTTAGCCTGCTGCTGTACAAGAGCATTTTTGGCAGTTCAACCTGCAGCTGTAGAAGGGAAATATACGTTTTACTTTGTCCATGTTTATCATTAGCTAGGATGATATTGGTAGCGTGATCTGCATATTAATATTTTGTTTTCAGGGCTTCGATCTTTTCAACAACCAGCGATCTCATCATAAAGAAAATTGCAGAAAGAAATGTCTGTTCTCCTCCACTGAGATCTAAAAATGTGTGTAAAAGAGAAAAGACACCAAGGATGGTTTCCCCAGGTTTTGTGAAGGCTCAGAGCAGGCAGATTAGACTCTTCCCTTCTTCAATCTCCTCCTGGACCTTGTCGCTGGAGGTGGCAATCTCAGCCTGTGCAGACAAAACGGCACACAGGAAGGACCCCAGCGTTCCTCCTATCGCGGCGTAGAAGGCCCAGCCTAGGGAACAGAGGGCCGGCCTAAAGGGCAAGGCCTCAGCGCCACAGTAGCTGATCACCTTCTCTGATCCCCAACCAGCAGGGTACAGCATGAGGCCCACCATCAGCAACAGGCCTGGAAGCATAGCAGAGGATGAGACCAGTGGTTTAGTCACGTACGCGTAAACATCGGGGAAGAAAGCACAAACAGATCACAGTGCAGCTGGGAACATGGTGACTCAACTCTGGGAAAGAATACATGTATTTTTCAGCTGACAAGCATTTGATTTGTGTTGACAGGAAAGACCCCATTCGACCGCTTTCACAATGATGTCACATAATGATAGATTACCTACTTGACAGACATGAGCAATCAAACACACCTGTGGCCATTGTTGTAGAAATATGAAGGAGACTTGGAGAGGTTTGGTTGGAATATCCAACCTACAACTAGGAACATTTTGAAGGAACGCCGCTAGATGACAATTTATAAACGTAGATGTTTCAACTTGCAAACTTAATAACAACACAAGCATTCCCTGAAGGCTAGGCATGATAATACAACCATCATAGGCTTGTATAGACATGTAACCACTATAAACTCTGTGTCCGGGATCCTAGATTATTAGCATTAGCAACGATAAATGCAATCCAGCTGCTCAGCATTTTGAATTTCTCCATGGCTCTTCCCTACATTTCCTGAACTCAGTCACTGAAAAATACAGGTAGGATTATTGTAGCAACTTCCAATCTATTTATTTTTTAACTTCTAATGTACTTAACTAACACAAAATATTTGATAATTTTGATCCAGATTTTTGTTTGACAGAAGTCTGATCAGAGATCCTCATCTTGTTTTGTCTGGAAATAGTTTTCATTCAGTTTGGTGACAACATTATTATAAAAGTACATATGTCCATTGTATTTAGTGTTCACATAGTCCACCAGCCTTTTTTAAGAAGGACACAATAATTAAATGTCTGAAATTAAGATATATTGCAAAATAAGAACTAACTAAAGGAAAGAAAAATGTAATTTTGCACATTTGAAAATTCAAGTTCTTGAGTTTCTTAAGTTGTTTGCAGTATATACAAATAATGTATATTACTGTAGGTTTCCTGTTGGCCCTGTGGTCGGATATCTCTTTATCTCATTCAAATCTTTCATGTCTACTCCTAATGAACACTTGATTAAGTTGATGAAAAACATAAACTCAAACGGACATCTCACCTCCGATAGCCTGGAGCAGTCCACAGATGTTGAATATGCTCTTCTTCAGGATGCTCTGGAAGCACAGGCTGAAGATGGAGATACAAGCGACTCCTGCTAGAACTAAGATCCCTGCTGCCAGAAACAACATGGCCGCCTGCCAGAAGCCGCTGGCCACTTCTCCAAATGTCCGAGCGTAGGGCCCGCAGCTCACCCCAATTCCCCGGGCCCCGACACGAAGGCAGCGGCTGTACAGGCCGAGAGACGGCCGGTACTCCCCCGAGTCCACGCCCGCCCCGCTCGCACTGGAGTCCGAGCGGGGGGATCCCAGCAGCCAATCAGGGCTCATGAAGGCAATAAGCTCAGCAAAGGCCACCAAAATGCTGAGTAGTGTCCAGAGCATAGAGCGGCAGGTTACAATAACATGGCACATGATGCTCACTCTTTCTGAGATGGTCACAAAGTAAAAAAATATATAATTCTTGAACCCTTCAACTGACTGATACTGGGGAGTTTAAATTCCTTTACTACAAAGAGAAAGTTCCAGTAGGTTCCCTGTTCTGATCTTATCCTCTCAGCAGATGTTTTTCCCCCTCTCAGTCGGTATTCTTTGCTCTCGCCTCTTCTTCTTCTTTAATGAGGCAAGGTCTGGCTCTGGTCATCCCAAACAGCTACAACGCACCGAAGCAGCTTCCCTCAGCCATGGTAACGTTTGAGAAAGCACACCTATAGACACAAAGACACAAGAGGGTCAGAGACAAGCAGAATCTGTAAACATACAGTATGAAGTAGGAGTAACTGACAGGAAAAGGGGGGAAGAGGGGGGGAAAGGGGGGATAAGGGGGAGAAACGCCTGACACAGGATAAGAAGGGTGAACAGCAAATTATTTCCCATCCACCATGAATCATCAAACTCCCTCGTGTTTGTCCTACACAGGATGTTTAATGTGTATTGTCATCCATTAGGACCCAACATCTTCCCATGGTAAGCTACTTCATATTCAGCCAGCTGCGAGTGTAGCATGAGCAACACTTTCAGATGTCTGTTGGACGATGAATCACACACAAAACTGCACATTTATACTGTCTTCATTTTACTTGTGACTACTGGCCTTTTAGTCATTGATTTTATCTGTGAAATGACAGGAGCCTTGTGTGTTTTGCAACTGAGCAGCTGTCAGCACAGATCAGCGCAGAGCTCTGTTACAGCATGTCACATTTCACAGTAACACACAGGGTAACATGCCAGATCCTAACTGCAGGGGCAAGCACACACGTCACACCAACTGGAGTTCACTATTCAAATTACAGTCTGCATCAAAATCAAATGTCTTTGTTCTTTATTCAACAGCAATCAATACTTGATTACAAAAAAAAGTATAACTTGTAACAGATGACTTGAGTGCTCAATGCTGCATGTGTGTCTGAATTTGATTCAGGGTGGAAGTCTGTGTATTTGAGTGAGCGTAAATTAGTCCCAATCAGAGTGATTGTGATACTGTTGCTATGTTATGATACAGTTGCCATGACCAAACTGGCCTCGACACAGCTATGGTCTCATGGGAGCACCGAGGCTTTCTAAGAAACCCTCTGATGTCATCATCCAGCATTATCATACACACAGGGAAATATGTGGGATCTGGGTTTAAACACAGCAAGGTTGACTCTGCTGTTATAGCGCTAGTAGTATCTATAGAATCTAATTCAAGGATTATCACAGCAAAATGCCTATTTGTTTAATCTCATTTGAGGATTGTTCCTGTTTTTAGGTGAGGATTACTTTGTCTTGTGACGTTCCCATCAGCATGAGTATAATTTCTCTGTAACAGAGGATGCAGTAGAGGTCATCTTCCCAGCTATAACTTTGTTAAAGCAACTTCAAAAAATCTGTGATGATGTACTGATTTATTCTGCTCCGCATGGATTTAGCTATCTTTCCTGCTCTGTAATTAGATGATGCTGTCCATATTCTCAATTCCACCAACAAAGCTCCGTTTTGTCGATCGATTCTCCCATGGGGGGAAACAGCTCTTCCTACTGAAGTAAAGGTCCCTTTCAACTGCTGACAGTGAGGTTTGTAGCAGGATATTCTTTCTAGAAAGAGAAGTTGCTGTTAACTATAAAATGAAAGCAATTCTTCAAAGCTTTCACATTAAAAGGGAAGGGCAGCTAAACAGATGAGTTGACTGTTATCATGTTAATGCTCTCATTCTTACTGAATGTGTCATTTTGTTGGTGATGAAAACTTCTGTCCAAAAACCTTAATTAAAAGTCAGTCTGACGACCTGAGGGGAATGAATGTGGTATTAGGTTATCCATAACGTGCACGCCTCCAGTCAGGATGGTAAATCATCCCACTACATCTGCAGGGAATGAACACTATCCTGCATGTTGTCTGATATGATCTGAGTCACAATTCCCTGGCCACAAACTAGGAGCATTATCTCATGCAGCTAAAAGGCTGACTGATTCATCTGAGGCCGGGGTCGAGTAGAAACCAGCAAAACAGAGTCACAGGCATGACAACATCTAAAGAGCTAAGGTATGAGATGTGAAACACTTAAGATGTGGGCATAACTCAGTTCAGCGGGATTTACTCATGTCTGCACTTCACGGTTGTGTTTTTAAGGAGTTCTGCTGTAGTTGTGACGGGTTTGTTGTGCTTCCAGTTTGCTTTGTCTTGAATTTGATATTGATGCTAACATTCACCGTCAAGTTTGTATCTTACCATCTACTTTGCTCTAGCAGAATTTCACAGGAACGTCTCTGCTTAACATTGCTTTATTCTCATTCTACCATTTTGCATCCTAATTCGAGATTTCAAGAACCCTCAGCCAGAATACACTGTCTACATATAATTACCCAGCTTGCACCCAGATAAACTGAGGGAGTACATTTCAGTTTCAACTGAGCTGAATGTTATAGCAGACATGGATAAAGACACTACAATGACATTATTATCAGCCAAAAAAGGAAACGGCCGTAACAAGCAGGAAGCAAACAGGAAGCATTGGTGTCTGTCAAACTGCATGACATTCATGCATTGTCAGGATAAACTGCTAAAAAGTCTTTCAATCTGAATTTTCTAGCAAGTTTCCACCAAAATGATAGAAAAAAATGTCTGAAGAAACATGTTTGCGTTTGTGTTTCTACTTCCAGGAATGACAGCAACAAGAAATATAATCAGATGTTCATATTTGAACTGTGTTTATGTGTTTGAGGGTGGTTTGGGGTGTGCCCTATTCTATTCTAGTCCATTCCAGGCCTCCTCTCAAAATCATAGCTGTCCTTATTGTCATCAAAGTTTCCATTCTGCAGAAGTTTCAATGGTTTCAACAACAGCACGCACTCTGCCTGACCGTCTTTTAGCACTATTTCAAGCAAACCTTAGCATTACAGCAATTACTGATGTTGTGTGTGTGTGCATCCTGAATAAACATATGTGTGTAAATGCCTATGTTTGTTTGAATGGGTTTTAGTTTTTTAGCCACCCTTTCAACAGTTTTGGATTCTCAGTGAACGTTGAGTCTTCTGTTTACAGCAGATTATAGCCCCTCCAGGCCGGGCATGGTGCTCTCGGTTGAGACTACAATGCCCTCAAATTAGCAGTTCTGCCTCTTTAAACTACCGGGATGGAGCCTAAACATGCCTTGTCAAGGTAGTCAGAAGGCACAGTGTGTGATCTCCCCCAGTACTTACAGGAAATATCTTCACTCATACCTCATCACGGCTCTCTGGAGTCTCACAGAGGACTGCACTCAGAGGAAGGGGGAAACATGAAGGGACTTTTTATTTGTATTAGTGGGGTAAAGAGCAGAGAATTTAGACGAAGTATGTTGTCTTCGAGGATGAACATTATGATTCTAACACCTTCATAACCCAATTAACATATTTATTTTCTATTTAAAGGATCAGTTGTTTTTAAATGCTACATATTAGCTGATCATCTAAATATGAATTTAGCACTTTTTGGTGTTAAAATCATTTGAGTTTGAGAAATCTGGTGATTTGCTTGTGTGTGTGTTTTAGCATGCTTGCATGTGTGTATGTGCGTGTTAGGGTGCATGCTGCTTCGTCATTAAGCGAGCAGAAAGGTCACTACATCCTGAAAGTGATGAATACTTTCCGCTTGTTTGCTGGTTGTTAAACAGACTTCTGGGAAAGTGCTTCAACAGCACTTCCTTGGTAAGGTCAAGACTTTTTGTGTGTTTGAGTGAGCGCTGAGGGAGGAGTGTTTTACACTTCACGGCACATCAGACACTCAGAATTATGACTTATTCATAACCCCGCGATCAAGGCGCTGTGGGTGAGAGGTCTCGGCCTCCAAGTTGCTTTTGATAGATATGTATCTTAAAGAATTGTCAGATCTTTTTCACTGCAGCTCTCCATGTGCCTGTGGAGACACCGACATAGATATGCATTATCACTAACACTGACCGGTCATGGGGTCTTGTGCTTCTTTCATGAATCCTCCACGATGCTTAGTTAACGGATGATACAGTAGATACTATACAAGATGAAAGGAGTAATGTGGTTCTGCATCTGATCTGGACCAGCTCATTCCCACACTGTTTTCATGTCCTGACAAAAACCCAAGTGCTGCCACACAGGATTATATGCATGTAGTGAAGGCCTGCAGCCAACTTACACACAGTTCTCCAAACCTTCATTGAGCCGGCCAACATGAACAGTGTCCTTGCTGCTCTGAGACAAACTTCCTCTTTTGGAATTTACAAAAAATACAAACCACGGGCCAGCAGCCAGCCATGTGGACTACAGGTTTGGCTGTGAAAACCTTTTGGCCAGGCAGCCCTACAGTATATGCTCAATAACATGTCTACTAATGAAGCGTCAGTTTGAGTGGAGCCCTTTCAAAGCCTCAAAGCATATGAGGGTCAGTCGGTTGGCCGTTAGTTAAAGGAGCCCACTGAGTAGTAAATCTAGAGTAATTGGTCCGAGATATCAGCAAAGGCTCTGGTAGCATGCCAATGCGCTGAGGTAATGAGGGCCGGCCGCTGTAGTGTGCTCTTGAGAGTGAAAGTGAATGAGGACTGAAGGTGGGTGGTGCAGAGATCTGAAGCTCAGTTGACCCAGATTGTTCTTCAAAGAGGTGAGACACAGAGTTTGAGATAAACAATCCCACTGATTTACAAAAATAAAACAATTCTGAGAGATGATGGAAATTCTTTTGTTTCTCTATAATGGCAAGAGCGTGTCCCTGTTTAGGAAAATGTATTCAAGCTGTTAGATCCACCGCCCAGATCCGATGAACCCCCAGTTGATCTGGGCTGGGAGGACTCGATTAGCTCATTTTCTCTTGACGCAAATATCCTGTACCAGAGACCTCAAACCAAGGCAATCTGTTCCCTAAGCTGGTCTGCTCTGGTCATGCATCTGGACCAGCCAGGAGGAAGGCCCTCAAACCAAAACCACATAAGAGGCTGCTTCACCATCTTCAGGCTACACACAGCTACACAAACAAAATGTGTATGGTGAGGAAATCACAGGCCACTGATGAGGGTTTCATTTCCATCAGTATCTCCAAGAATCCAAAAACCTAAGAGATATGAAACAGTCAGAGTTGGGCAGGACCAAACATATCCCTCTTTCATAAAAGAATGCCGTTGAGCTCCAGGTGAAGTGAGGGAGAATGAAGCAATGTAGCTTGAATACTGAACCTCCCACACACCCATTACACACTCAACTCTCAATATCTCAATAAATGTCATATTCATTGGAAAGGGAAGGCTTCCCATTCCTTATAAAGTATCTGTGCTGGCATGGCAGAGTGGATGATGTAAGAACAGGCAAGCCATAACACCAGTCTGAATAGACGCCCATACCTTGCAGAAATGCCTCATGAACCCTTAGCAGTGTGAAAGTAGATCTGTGAACTTAAGAAACCCGAACCATCAGAAGTAGAGAGAACAAAGCCTTTCGAACAAAAGGATGGAACTTGCACGAGGAACTAATGAGTTGTACATCCCTTTGATTGTCACACCTAAGCCTTAGGGAGGCAAACATCCACCTGCTCTCACAGTGTGCTACACACAGAGGAGAGAAGACAAAAGAGTCTTGCAAAACACAACAAACAGACAGAGATACGTTTAGCTCTCTCAATTTCCCCAGATAATGTGAGACAACTCAAGCTGCTATCCTAAAGAGCTCTTTCTTGCTAAGCATAACCATGTGAGCCACTGCTTTGGTAGCCCTCCATAAACAGTGAATAAAAGATTTGCAAGAGGGATAATGCTTCCCATGGATAAACACTTACCACAAGTTGTGTGTCTCATAACTTCTGTGAGTGATTGCAGCCATCAAAAGCATTTTTTTTTTGCTCTGGAGTTAGTTTAGATGTATTTAACAGACAGATTAAACACTATAAAACAATTCAAGATGTTTAAAGCCATTAGTTGTTATTCTTTGACTGTGTATTAAGATTGAAGACATGCCAGAAGTTTCAGCTTTCAAATACAACGAGGAGGCTTGAGGTTTTCGATGACAAAAGGGGTCTGTAGAAATGATGTACACAACAAGTGATGAGCCCTCCACCAGTGTGCTGAAACAATACAACCCACTTTACTGACGCACAAACATATAAATAAATATACAGCCATAAACTGTGAAAGCTGCCATCCTGTGCTCACTTGTCCAAGCTATAATCGCATCAAAACGCACGACTTCCCGAGAGGAAAGTATCAGCCAAGCCCGTTTGTGTGCATGTGTTTGTGCCAAAAAGCCTGAATAAAATCGGCCCACTTCATCTGGTGCCACTCAACTTAAACAAAGGCTGCACAAAGACATGCCGACACCGGCCCCCTCACGCACTCTTCAGCTCTCAAAGACATGCCACCGTTGGCCCAGAATGCACTCACTCATTCTCAAAGGCAAGTCGCTGTAGCCCCTAACCTATTCAATCTGCGCAACACCCCGGCCCCTCACTCCCCGCGCTGACTCTGCAGTGGCCCCACAGTTTCTGTAACGCACAAAGCCCCTGAGTGACCCTCACATTTCACTGACACAAAGACAGGAATGACATGGCCTTGCTCTAGCCCATCCTCTTTTCTTATGCTTGCTTGTTTTTAAGATGATGGATGCCAACTTTTCACTTCTTATTTTTCTTAAGAACTCTATACTGTTCCTTTTACAGTGATGTTTGAAGGACCTCACAGGTGTTTTGGTTAACGTTGAATAATTACTAACTTAAAGTTGCTTATACTGGTAGCTGCTGGTTTCCATACAATATGAAAACTTGCAGAAGATCAGTAAATCAGAAAACTGAACTTCAGGATCCATGACAGATAATTTCAAAATTGCAAGATGGAGAGGAACAGTAGTGTCCTAGAAGATAGGAAATTCATCAAGTAACCTAAAACGTAAAATAACTAGTAAGAAACTAAGCAACAATGTGAAGAACTGCCAATGAGTAGTAAATATTATAACATACAAGGAGTCTTTAATTCTCTGGTAGTTGTAATCATAAATCACGGTCAAGTTCTTCATGGATTCTTCTTCATTAACTTTCTGCTGATGTTCCAAATACAGGGAACGAAATAAATCACAGAAGAGGCATAGTAATCCATTTTTTCTTCTATCTGGTAAACATCTCTATAAATCCAGTTAACATATAGCCACAAGACAGTTTTTAAAGCATCAGCATTTTTCTTTTCACTTTTGAATAAAATCTCCCTCCATCCATTTAGCATTGACAAGTTTGCGCTTGTCAAAACTAATTCTAGGAAAAGGAGGCAGGTGAGAGCAATCCCACTTACATAATATACAGCACAATTTCATCATAAAATCAGTCCTGGAATTTATTATATTTAATACAAAAACTCTGATTTGTCACAGTATAGAAGTGTAACAGCACACTGAATGGGTGGTGATAATTCCCTCCTCTCATCATGTCACTTTAGTTTGTCCTTGAACTCAGCTAGTATAAACACTGAACCTTTTCCTGGTTTTGTTTGGTCTATGATGTAGCACCACTTCCCCTCTCAGAGCAGTGTGTGTCAGGCAGAGAGCTCCATGGGTGGCTCTCACACAGATTGACCTCCTCCCTGCACCTCAAGGACATGGCCTTGTGTGGTGGAAAGAGAAACTTAGAGCAAAAGGGCTGTTGCATGGACATGTGAAAGATGGATTAAGTAAAAATAACAAAAAAAATGCTATAGTTAGGGTTCTAGTGTAGGAGATTTCTCTAATTGCTACTGTGCTGTGGTGTCAAATGCTGCAAGATGGTGTCCCTGAACACCAAGTTGTAGAAATGTCACTTTCTCCAAATCCACATTCATCAACTACCTCCATTCAAATGGTATGTAGGTGGCTGCTTCAGCATCTGAATCAATGAAGCATGCACACTTTCTCCATAACAGTTGGGAATACATAGATATGCAAAGAGGAGCTTGACTGAGAAAAAAGTTTAAAGTAGGTTTTCTGACAGTTAGAATAACTTTAACGTCAGCTAGACTTCTTGTATGTCAATCAGAAAAAAGACCATTTCGTAAATGACACTTTCAGAAACACGAGTTGAATCTACCAGCCAAAAAGGAGATGTGTGAAATCTTAACGTAAAAGAGCTACATTGTGTTTCCTCGTCGCATTGTCTTCTACTCACAGAGCCGACGTGGTGTGATGTTGCAGCCGACGTGAAGAAGCCGTCCTTTGTTTTGAACCGCTGCTGTGTTCCCCGTGCAGCCCAGCGCTCATTCACTCCAGGCTCCTTTCTTCAGGACGTTTTCTCTTTCCTTCTCCCCTCACATTGAGCCATCCCACCACCGTCTGACGTCTGACGTCGCCCTTTCTCCCCTTCTCTCCTCCCTCGCACTTCTCCCTTCCCCCACTCCGTTTGTCAGAGAGAAAGAATAAGCAAAGTTGCGAAGATGATGTCAGAGATGATGACGACTTCCTGAAACGCGACTTCCCAAAAACTCCATGAAACTTGTCCAGGCTAATTTAGTCACGCTTTTTTTTCAGCTTTTTCTCAGTTTCAAGTTCTCCTTTTTTTCCAGTGTAGCCTACTTATAAGTAAGCTGACAATGCATTTTCTCACAGGTCAAAGGCAAAAATAAGATACTGAAAAACGTCAAAGCAACATCCTTTAAATATGAATGATTTGACCTGATTAACTCTTTGAACAATGCCAGGTATAGGGTCTTGAATTTGTATTTCATTATTATTATTTTTCATGTCCATATGTTTTGATGGCTTTGGAACTAAAACAGTAGTGTCTCTACTGTAGCTTTGTTTAGCTTCATTAGGCAGCACTAAGTAACACGAGAACACACTTCATTATTTTCTTCATGTGAGGCTCCAGAAACATTTTTAAATCCTAAACTGTGTCTCCTGTAGAAAATAAACTGTGTTATTTCTTCTTGAGCTACAGACATTAACCACACAGTGAATGTCACTGGGCCCTAACTGCATGTTTTGAAGGATGTGTGTGTCTTGTAAGCAATGGTAAAATGTTGACAGTGATACATTTCTGGAGGAAGTCCATATAGAATCTGTTTAGAGTCACTTGGAATATCAGAATATCCTTACAGACAGGTTTGTTAAACATGTTCATGCTTTTATTTTGTGCAGAATGGAAACAATGGTCTTTTCAGCTCTCTGCATTGGCCTCTGGTGTGTTTTGGAATAATGTTTAAAATATTCCTCCTTGTCGATAAGTCTGGTTTAAATCATAAAGCAGTCGGCTTACAGATCCAAGAGTCCAAACTAAAAACATGAAGAAGCAAAATCACAAAATGTAATTCAAATACTGCAGCTGAAGAGGACTTGCTTTAAATCTGAATCAACTTAATGGTAAACTCTTCTGCTAAAAATGAAATCTTAAAAACGTACTTCTTTATCCTTATCGCTCCTCTATTTGTTTCTCTTCTTCTTAAACCTTTTTTTAGCCTTTAAAAAAAATCATTAATGCCCTAAATTACCCATGCTGGTGTTTCTTATTTATTGTTATTTAAGCCTTATGGCAAGCTCTGTAACCCATTCGAATGAAATGTCCTGTAATTAGGGTCTGAGACCTAGGTCGGCGAAGACCCTATTGAAATCGGTCGCGCAGCGACCGATAAACCTTTGACCCCCGCAACATATGTGAAAACTCACCAAATTTTGCACGCGCGTCAGAATTGGTGCAACTTCAGATGTGTAATTGATTCCGGAACTTTGCGTCAAAAATTGCGTAGGCCACGCCCACTTCCGTTTTTAACGTAAACTCCCCCCACTTTAACTTTCACGTAAACGAACGAAACTCGCTACGCATATCTAGGGTGCGGAGACAAACCAAAAAGCCTCTTGGAGGGGTATAAAATAACGTACAGGAAGCCGGCCATTTTGAATTTGGCGTCGGAAAAACGCGATTTATCGCGTTTTCGTCCTCCGCACGAAATCTATCTTCTCCCAGGGACTTTATCCGTACGACTCGAAATTCGTCGGGTAGCGTCTCGAGACATGGGGAATTCAAAGTTATCACGGAAGTTTTTTTCTTTCGCACGGCGTAGCCGTGAATTGGCGCCAAAGTTCGCGTTCGCTCGATGCTAGGCGATCCCTCGCCATGGAACACGATGTCATAACGCCAACTGACATACTCAGAACGCCACCAAACTTCACATGATGGTTAACACTGCGGCCCTGAACAGCTCTACGTCAAATTTGATGTTACTTAATATGGCGTTACCATGGCAATGCATCCCTCGCCATAAAACACGGTGTCGCTGTAACTCCAATGGACACGGTCCCATCGTCCCCCAATCTTCACTTTTATATCACCGGTCCATGCCTCAACAGCTCTACGTGAAATCTGAGATCTCAACGTATGCCGTTTCCATGGCAACGCATCCCTCGCCATAAAACACAATGTTGTCTTAAGTCAATGGAAAATGGTCCAAACTGCACCACACTTCAGATGATGGCTAATGGTCCGGCCCTCAACAGCTCTACGCCAATTATGGGATGTCATCATATGCCGTTTCCATGGCAACGCATCCCTTGCCATAAAACACAATGTAGTCTTAACTCAATGGAAAAGGTTCCAAACGGCACCAGACTTCAGATGACAGTTAATGGTCCGGCCCTCAACAGCTCTATGCCAATTATGGGATGTCATCATATGCCGTTTCCATGGCAACGCATCCCTCGCCATTAAACACGGTGTCGCTGTAAATCCAATGGGCACAGTCCCATCGTCCCCCAATCTTCACTTTTATATCACCGGTCCATGCCCCAACAGCTCTACGTGAAATCTGAGATCTCACCGTATGCCGTTTCCATGGCAACGCATCCCTCGCCGTAAAACACAATGCTGTCTTAAGTCAATGGAAAATGGTCCAAACTGCACCAGACTTCAGATGATGTCTACTGGTCCGGCCCTCAACAGCACTATGTCAATTATGGGGTTTCATCATATGCCGTTTCCATGGCGACAGATCCCTCGCCATGAAACACGGTGTTGTCCTAACTCAATGGCTTAAAGTCTCTTGATACAATCTTGGCCCCCATTCCCTGTTCAATAAAGCACTATAAACAAGACTGGATAACACTGTGGTCATCATCTAGAAGTTAATAATGAAAAATAATCAAACTGAAGATACTGTATCAGGTCACCATTGTCTTTAAATGCTTTCACACCTCAGGGGCAGATACGCCATGATTGTATCACAATATCATAGCTAATCACATCTCTGTGGTCTTGTATCTCATAGCATCTCTAGCTCTGATGTTTAGATCTAACTTTGAAAAGGGTGATGTTAGTTTCCCCTTTTTATGTTTGCATAGAGCACACAAAAACAAACAGGTTTTGGACCAAACTTCTTCACAAAGACAGAAAAAAACATTTATGTACATAGAGATTCAAGTAGAAACACAACACATATTCTGTAGTACCACCAAGGTACAAGACAGCATATGATACTTTATGAAGACTCCTGTACTTTTACTTAAGTAGGATTTTGAACACAGGAAATAATTGCTCATATTACTCATTAAAAAAAGTATCTTTGCATTGATGTTTGATACTTTTAATCACAGTAAGTCAAGGATCTGAGTACTATAACTACACAAACCATCGTAATTTAATTATTTATTTACTTTTTGTTCAATGGCAACTTTCTTTGGACATGCAGCTATCTGCAGTATTGTGATGGCTCATTTTTCTCCTTGACCTTTTTGAATATTTGAACACAAGCTTTCCCTACCTTTCCTTAGCAAAGACTTTTCAATTGTTTAGGATTAAGACTAAAGATTTAAGAAATACTTTATAAATCCACAAGGGGAAATTACATTTGTCCCAACCCTGACCCTTTTACTCTGTTGTTATTGACATGACATCACACACATACTTTAACCACACTCTATTCATGTTTTGGTAGCCAAGTGCATATACTGGTATGATAATTATATTCTGATTCTGATTCTGATAACTGTTTGTTTTAAAAAAAAAATCACATGACTGAATGTTAACCAGGGTTTTCAGTCATTAACACTTTGGTTTAAAGCATCATACTCATTCTAAACAACTTTTTCAACTATTTATTGGAAGCTGTGGGGAATTAAAGCAGAAGACATGAGCGGAGAAGTATTTTGCGTTGGCTCTTTCCTGAACTTCAGTTTTTGGTGCTCCCATATCAACTGCTGAACTGGATGGTTAACTTTCTGCTGAGAAACATTTGACCTTTGTTATAACAAAATAAACAATCCATGAAATCACACGGCTAAAAATCGATAGTTCTCTTGCAGCTGCTGTGTTGCAATAATCAGATACACTTACACGAGATACAGAATTGTTGGGACACTAACACCCATACCATACATGTCAATCTGAATTAAAAGCTTGAAATAACACAAGATAAAGATTACACAAGATGATAAGTGAAAAACCAGTTAAGGTTTAGCAGCCGAAAGAAGTGAAACTTACTTACAGAACTTTGTGTTCCAAACCAGAAGTCATCATGCCAATGGCAATGATCTTGTTTTTGACTGATTCAACATGATGTTTTGTGTCAGAGAACAACAAACATGACATGGTTCTGTTACACGTTTGTAGCTTAAATACAAATACAAAATATTTGAGATTATGCAAGGGAAGGCCATGTGGCAAGACCAACCTGGTCTCACCAGAATGCGTGACTCCACCACGACTCCTTAACACCGCAGTGTGTGGTGGAGTCACAAACTTTGCTACATTTACGTGTCTGCACCACGCAAACAACCCCAATGTAAAGTGAATGAGGCTCCTTTGTCCTTAACCCTAGCCCTGAACAGCTCTACGCCAATTATGGGATGTCATCATATGCCGTTGCCATGGTGACAGATCCCTCGCCATGAAACACAGTGTTGTCATAACTCGATGGAAAATGGTCCAAACTGCACCAGACTTCAGATGACAGTTAATGGTCCGGCCCTCAACACATCAATATGACAATAGTGAGTTTTCCTCAAAAGCTGTTGCCATGGCAACGCATCCCTCGCCGTTAAGCACGATATTGCTATAACTCCTGTGTAAATGGTAAAAAGTGTTCAAATTTCCCATGTGTGCTAACCGTCAAGCCCTCGACACACATATATGTGTCAGTTTTGAGATTTCGTCAAATGTCGTTGCTATGGTAACAACATGGTCGCCGTGAAACACGGTTTTCTCATAACTCCAGTTAACATGCTCCAAACGGCCCAAAACGTCACAGGTTTGATAACGATGCAGCCCTCAACACATCTAGGCGTATTATGGGGTGTCATCAAATTCCGTTGCCATGGCGACTGATCACTTTCCATCAAACACAATGTTTATGATACTGCTGTAACTCCTAAATACATTGTCCGATCGGCCTACAACTTCCCACGTTTGCCAACGGCCGAGTCCTCGAGACATCTGCCTGACGTCGACGTACGGACAACAGCCTGCGGAGCGTCGAAGACCCGCTCAACGCTGCTTGCAGCTTTAATTAGTCTTACCTTCATATCAAATACACCCTTAAAGTTAACAAGACCCGAGAAGACTGAATATCTTTTTACCTGCTCTATTTAGTGACTTTTGTTCTGATTTACAAACATAACGTAGTAATCTTATGTCTGTCTGTTTTAATCTGTGTCTATGTTGTTGTCAGTGACGTATTGTCTTATCTTTTTAAATGCCTTTGTGATGTGCTGCAACCCATTTTCCCCTCGGGGACAAATAAACGAATACTACTACTACTAATCTGGTGTAGAGATTCTCTGTTCTTGTCTTTTTGGGGTCTTGCAGTTTTTAACTTAACTTTAATAACACACGGTATACTATGAGTAAATACAGCTTGTGCCAGACACATATTTTCGCACGGTCATCAATGTCGTTTTTATTCTTTGTTAGCACTACAATATCAGTTCAGTTAGCTTGTTATGTTATATTTCATAGTATAGTCCAATATCCCTGCAGTAATTCACAATTTGGTGAAGATCAAGCTGTACATTTTTTGTTGAGACTATAAATAATGATGGCATAAGCAAAGACCCCACAAAGTGTCACATTGATGAGGTTCTAATTGTGATTACTTCATGTGTTTGACATGCATCATCACGTTTTTTATAGGCTTGCCAACCCATATTTGTACTGTGTGTGTGTCTGAGCAAGTCCATCATTATGAGTTTTACCACATTGGTATTTACTGCGTTCTCACTGCATGCTGTTTCTGTTATTTTCTACAAGACCATATACAAAACCCTTAAACAGCAACTCCTCTCCCCAGCCTGTTAACACCAGCTCCAATTTCCTCTGTGGGATGCTGCAGTGGGAGTTTGTTGAGTGCAGCTCTTCACGCTGCCCTCCTGACATTCTTCACAGCCTGAGACTTCGTACCCTACAGTTTGTCTCTTCGCTCACACGGGGCCTTGCTCCTCCACCGCGGCCCAGCCACTGTGTCATTTGGTCGGCCCTGCCTTCAGGACTTCCTCTTTGCACACCAGATCTGTCTGTGTGTGTCCTCCTGGTGAGAATACTGTGGGAGGCAGAGGAGTATGTAAATAGATGAGTGTGTGGTGACCACAGCGCTCCGGTCTCAGGAGGAAGATGCTCTGAGCTGCAGGGCAACTCCATGGGAAACACAGACAGGACCCAAGAGACACTGAGAGAGGATTGGTTTTGATGGTTAGTGGCTGTGGGGAGGAAGTTACACTCTCTTTGCAGAAATAATGCCATGATGCCATTCCTGGTGCGTGTACAGATATGTATTTGACTCTGAAAATAAGGGCTGGTATAATTGCTGGTATAATTGTGTTAATTGCAGTAGGGCTTTAAATATATATGCACTGTTTCTAAAACTTAAGTCTGAGTTGTGGTGTTTATTTGTGGGAATTTTGTGAACAATCCATTTTGTATAATGATGGTTTGGGAAAACAAAGTAGTTTAAAAAAACATCTTAAACATGAAAATGTAAATGTTTTGTAGATGGAGTTACTATTGTTCAATGTAAGTCGTTTAGTCTCTTTCAACTTTGACCATGTATTGACTTTGGTTGAACTAACTACTATATATATAATGTATATACTTCAGTCCAGTGAGGTAAACGTAAACATACAGCTGGCAGCAGTGTGGTCACAGGGATTTAAAAAATAAAAGAGGATAATCCATTATTTCTATTTTTGTTTTTGGGGGGTTTTCACAGCAGTATTGCGTTTCTATTATAGAGTTTGATGTTGGAAATGAGGTCACAGCCAACTCATGAAACACAAATAAAGTACGACATAAAGGTGACACAAGATGTTGAACCTCAAAAACACAGCAAAGAAGAGCATTACATCCGGGTTAGTCACTCAAACAGACCTTGCTGGGACAAGCTGTGCATGATTCAAGGCTTCAGAAATAGACACAGAAAATCCTCGTATATCTCCTTTCAGGAAAAACATATTTTCATCATGATGGATAATTACTGTGTTTAATTCAATGCATAAACAAAAGCAGTCTGTGTGTGACTCATACGTGTAAGCATAAACACCCAACGGGATCATCATATATGGTGATTTTGTGGACTTTTTACTTTTGGCTCACCACATGCTTTACAAATATTTTGAGTTTTGCTTATCGAATTTTGTTTATCCGACAAATCCTCTTCTACTTATCTCAACATATTAATCAACTTGAAGACACAAGTAACAACCTTGAAGGCAGCAGCATGCAATAAAATCAGATCAAGCACATCAACCTAACATCAACAGCATTACACTGCAGTTTGTTTAGCCAGAAGCAACACAACGCTTTGGTGATGGTGACTTAATGAATTGTGTTTGGATAACACATCAGTGGTTGCTAACAAACACCAGGCACCAGCTAACTCAGTTTTAAAGGTTCATTCCTCAATAGTGCTCTTCATAATCCTATAATAGTGATTTTGAATATAAAACATGTACACAAGGATGTAAAGAGAGTATTATTTTATGTTTCCTATGTGATTATCTTTCTATGTACATTCAAGAAGTTTTCTTTGGAGTCAAGCTGTGTGATTATAAGAAGAAGGTGAAACGTTTATGTACACCTTCTATAGAGTTCTACTTGTCTTCTTAACAAGATGTAATGAAAAGCCGTGCAGCTGCTTTATTACAGTGAACGACAAGTTGTTTGATCAAACCTCTTTTAACTTTATGGGTATCTAAAATGTATGTTCACCTGTTGCGATGCAGCTGCTGTGACTGAGCTGTAGCTGGTGTGCTGAAAAACTTAAACTTTGAAACAAGAATTTACATACAAATGTGGAGAAGTGTCAACATAGTGCAAAATGCTGACACTTAAGAGACAACATAAACACAGAAGCTGTATGTCCAGGCCTTTTGGGTTTATTTTGTCTTTTAATACTTGTGCAAAAACTTATATTAAGAAATATACATGTATCATTTCTGTATATATAACTCATTATTGGTGTTGCTGACTCATTTAAAAGCCCAATTCGTACAAAATCAGTTTTGTGTTAATTCCTGACAATTTAAGACCATCATTTTTCTTCGTGAGGTGTCTAGTAACTAAAAGCCTGCAGTACAGATTGAGAACACGAACAGTTTTTCAGAAGATTTTCACTCATTTGGTGTTTTTTGATGGAGTTGGATAGCACACACGCCTCAACATGTCACCTCAACTTTAAATAAATTGAGTTTTGATGACCCACAACAACCTTAACATGTCATTCCTATATTTCCTACAAACACACCATTCTGTGATCTCTTGTATAAAACATCTGATTCATGTTTCTTTACCCATTAAATCAAGTTTCTTGTCCATACACAAGCAGATACTGAAGAAAAGGCACTATTGTGCCCTCTGGTGTCTGAAAGAAGTATTGCAGTGTATCATTTTACTGCATTCTTTTTATCCAGTACATTTTAAACATTTCAAGATCCTATGAAAAAGTATGCCTTAGTGTTATTCCCTACCACTATAGTGTGGTGGAATCGTAAGAGACTTTAGAAAAAAGCCTATGAAAACTAAATCAAGTTTAAAAGGTCACAGAGTGCTCCCTCTCTTTCTCTGGCTCATTTCGCACTATCTGTCTTTCTGCGGCCTTCAAATCCACAAAGAATGGACGGTTTCAGCAGAATGTCTTCTTCAGCTTGAGCTGTGATTGGACCAGAGGAAGGGGTGGAGGTAAACAGGGAGTCCCTCTATAACAGGGAGAGTAGAGAGTCAGGCAACACAGGAAACACAACATGTATGTGGGATATTGCTTAGGGTACTCAGCACATGGGGAACTTTCACACACACTTAAACTTGTGAATTTCCAATGATATACTTATAAACTGAAGAAATTGTTAACGTTAAGCAACATTACCTTCATTGCAATAAAGTTTGCAATATTAAAACATACAATTTCAGATGTTGGACCACCTTCTATCTTTTTAACTTCTGTACCACCTGACCAAAAAACCATGTGACAAGCCCAACATCTGATCAGTTCATCAGGAGTTAAAAGTGAACCTCAACTTTATCAGTGTCAGCCCAGGTCATTCACATATGTGTTTCCTCACAGAAAGAACCAAGCATGCAATTTTGTGCACGCTTTTTCTCCGCTCTCTTGCATCAAATCTGGCCATTTTCCCAGCCAGTCTCACTCACGATGCTCACCCCTTCAACTATTGGAGCTCCAGCCCACTGTGAAGAGTTCCTCCCCCCCTCCCAATCAGCCATCAGTCCTTCTCCTCACCCTCTGCTTCAGCCTTTGGTCTCTTTGCAGCTGCACAGACGGCCTCAGTTCCAGCCTCAGCCTGCGAGAACTAGTTGTGGCTGCAAAGAGAACATGTCACTGAGTACAGCTGCTGGTCAACACCTGATACTCTGACTGGAATAGCTGGAATAACTCAGAATAAATTAGATATAGTAGACACATACCATATAAATAGATTTCATATAACTGAATGAAAATCATATGGTCCCATATGTTAAATAAATCCCAGATCAAATGCACGCTAAAAGGTTTTTCTCAGTGGTTGTGATGTTAAATGTTAGTTTTGTTTCCATGTATTATGTCTTGATGTTCGTCCATGTTGATGTTACAAAAATAGCTGCTGTGATGCAAGTCAAATACCAGACTTGATCTGACAATTAAAGTCTTATCGCATCGTATTGTAACGTATTATAACTCTGAGAAAGAGAAGGTCAATGAAGTAGGAAGAAAACAGAGAATACATTTCCCAAAAGAAACTGATCACTTGGGGAGAGGAACCCCTGTGTAATTTCGAGCTCCTTTGGTCCCTTCGTTGTGCAATGGATAACATTAGGTCAGTCAACATGAGGGGGCATGTGGAGCAGAGCTCTTTTCAGACCAGGCTTGTGGGTCTCTTCTCCCATGAAGATTTTCTGCAACTCTGCACTTAAGTGACACTTGACACATCTTTTTAGCTATTTCTGCTCTACACATAAATACCACACGCTTGCAAACATGTTGACTTGAAGAAAGCATGTGCACAACACACTTAAACAGTTGTGCCTGAGGAAAGGGTTCAGAGAGTTCTTGTTGTGCGGCTGTGATTCCTCTGCAAGTGCAGCTACTGTAGCACTGCACCTTATGGTAAACAGACCACTCTATAAATGCAGCCAGTGCAAAACAACTCAGCTGCCTGTGAGGAGAAACGACTTTTCTGTTCGATGAATGCTGGGTAGTATGTAAACAGCCATTACCTTCCCACCAGTTTGAGAAACTGCTTTTAGTGACTTTTTAACTTTTTCTCCTGGCTACTCTGTTTTGTCACTGTTTACAGGCTAAAAGGTCACAGTCTCCTGTGTTTCTTATCGTCACATTTCTCTTGTTTGTCTGAGAGCCTGCTTTTATCATGTTGTGGGCCATAACTTCAGAATGGCTTGGCTAAGAAGCTTGGACGTTTTCCGAACTACACTTGTTTATTTTCTTACTGAGAGTTAGATTGATACCACTTAATAAAAGCTAAAGCCAGAAGAAAGATACCTCAGTTTGCAACCTGTAAACAAGAATCTGTCTAATTTCCCCTTTTATTTCCCCTTAAATACATTTGTTCCGGGCTTTTCATTTAGATATGTGATGATTTTATTGAGTAACATATCCAAATAGGGTTGCTATGTTCATGAAATGGAAATATGAAGTATTATGCATCAAAGATTTGACACATCCTGTTGCTATATCCAGTCCAACATCAAGTCCAGTCAGATGAGTTTGAACAATGCTTGGCTGCAGAGCATGATTTTGTAATGACAGAAAATACTTTTCTGTAGAAAAAACTGCGTATCTACAAACTATTGCCAGATAAATGTCTGGATCTAACAATGTTATGCAATGCAATAAACAGTCTTAATATATGATCAGAGAGTAACTGTGTTTCCCCAATGCAAGCAGAGGAAATGGTATAGTGGACCATAGAGTAGAGGCGTATTCTGAACTTTGTCTCTGTTGATAAACAGCTCGAGGAGGGTGATCTGAAACATTCCCCCTGAAACTGGATAGACCCAGAGCTGACAGAACTAGGCCGTACTCTACTGAAGGTCAATATCCACGTATCTGTGTGTGTGTGTGTGTGTGTGTGTGTGTGTGTGTGTGTGTGTGTGTGTGTGTGTGTGTGTGTGTGTGTGTGTGTGTGTGTGTGTGTGTTGTGTGTGTGTGTGTGTGTGTGTGTGTGTGTGTGTGTGTGTGTGTGTGTGTCAGCAATGAAGCAATGAAGACTGTGGGCAGACGAGCTACTGGTTAGCCTTAACTAATGCAATGATCTACATGCAGCACTTTTTTATTAATCCAGAGAAAATATCAAAATGGTCCATCAGGGCTCTGATTCAGGAAAAGCTGAATTCGAAAAATATAATATGTCCAGAGCTGCATATAACCAACAATTGAATTATTGATTGAGTTGTTGGTCATTTTCTCAATTACATGTTTTATCTAATTGTCATAGGACATATCAAATTAATACATTTTATGTCAATGACTTTGTTTGATTTGTTGCAGCTTTATATTTGTTTCAGTTTGTTATAGATTCTTTGCACAGCCAAAGACTAAAATGAATAAATCACAAATCTTTCCCTTCTGTTATGAGATGTTGGTATAAAGCCACAACATACAGTACTGTATCAACTCTTTCTTTGGACACAGCAGGAGGGTAAACTAACCTAAATGTGCATTACTTCTATGTTGTGTTTTGAGGCAACATACATGTATATCTTTTGTGCATGCAACATGTTAATCTATGGACTGCAGGTCATAGTATTCCCATTGATCTATTGACTGTGCTGTTCTTACAGAAACCTTGTCAGTGCAGGTTTTTGGTGTGTGTGCCGAGGTTTGTGTAATAGCCAGACTAAAGCGGTCACTGCTGGAGAGTCTCGGGCAAAACACTGCTTTTATCTTTGCACCTTTGAACTGCAGCTTCTCTCACATAAACACTTACAGAACATACATGTATCTATTGTAAAATGCAAAATGTACTGCAGAACTGTACAGTATGACATCAAATTGTATTTTATATTACTTCAAATCACATGCATTTTTTTGTCTGTTTGGTTTGTTGGAAGTTGTATATATTCCTTGTTGTCCTTGTTGAGAAATGAAGACGACAAAAACATCAGGATTCTTTTTTTAAACCATTCAGTGTGAAAAGTGTGATATGCATGTGTCCCTCTGCCCTCACAGGGTATCATTGAGCGTCTGAATGCTGGGGAGGTGGTGATTGGCGACGGAGGCTTTGTGTTTGCTCTCGAGAAGAGAGGCTATGTGAAGGCCGGGCCATGGACTCCTGAGGCTACCGTCACACACCCTGAGGCTGTTTAGTCAAGCAGTACATACACATATTGTATCCAAAACTACATGGAGGGAAGGTGCACAGACCTAAAAGAACAATGTTTTGCCTCATAAATGACACATTTGTGTGTTTCCTTCAGTGCGGCAGCTGCACAGGGAGTTCCTGAGAGCAGGATCTAATGTCATGCAGACATTCACCTTCTACGCCAGTGATGACAAACTGGAGAACAGGGGTCAGAGCTTAAAAATCTCTGTGAGTACCGAGCCATAGCACCACTGTGCAAGTCTTGCAAATTCTAGTTTACTCCACGCTGATTTATGAATAAACATGATGTGATTTGCAAAGAGTGTGATCAATGGTCATCAACAGAATGCCTTAATCTTTCAGGGGACACAAATCAACGAGGCAGCCTGTGACCTGGCACGAGAAGTCGCCAGTGAAGGAGATGCAATGGTAGCTGGTGGAGTGTGTCAGACTCCTTCCTATCTGAGCTGCAAGAGTGAGATAGAAGTAAAGGCCATCTTCAAGAAACAGCTGGAGGTGTTCTTGAAGAAGAATGTGGATTTCCTGATTGCTGAGGTGGATTCATGTCATGTCATATCATAGATACTTCAATGAATGTGAAATATAATCAGTAGAGCAAATAATAATACCTCTGTGTTGTTTTTGTCCTTGCAGTACTTTGAGCATGTTGAGGAAGCAGAGTGGGCTGTGCAGGTGCTCAAGGCCAGTGGAAAGCCTGTGGCTGCTTGTATGTGCATCGGACCAGATGGAGACATGCACGGTGTCTCACCAGGAGAGTGTGCCGTCAGGCTGGTGAAGGCCGGTACGTTTTCAATTTACGACTTAGTTTCCCTACTTAAAGTCAGCTGTGTTATCTGATATTTCATAAAGCATTTCCTATTTTCTCCAGGCGCCCAGATTGTGGGAATCAACTGCCACTTTGACCCTGAAACCTGCGTGAAGACTGTGAAGTTGATGAAGGAGGGAGTGGAGAAGGCGCGGCTGAAGGCTCACTACATGGTGCAGCCTCTGGCATTCCACACCCCAGACTGCAGCTGTCAGGGATTCATCGATCTGCCAGAATTCCCCTTTGGTAATATTGTTGTCTTGGAAACAAATGTAGGGGACAGTTGTGTACTGTATATGGCATCTTTTCACAGTTGTCTCCTCCTTTTTCTCAGCCTTGGAGCCCAGGATCCTGACCCGCTGGGACATGCATGCGTACGCCAGAGAGGCCTACAAGGCTGGCATCCGCTTCATTGGAGGCTGCTGTGGGTTTGAGCCTTACCACATCAGGGCTATAGCTGAGGAGCTGGCCACTGAGAGAGGGATCCTTCCCCCAGCCTCAGAGAAACATGGAATGTGGGGTGCTGGTCTGGAGATGCATACCAAACCCTGGGTCAGAGCCAGGTACACCAGCCCAAATATTGATTATACTTGAATGTACACATTTTTGTATAGATCATTTCTACAAGGTATCTATGTGTAACCTGTGTCTTTTTGTCCCCCAGGGCTCGTCGTGATTACTGGGAGCACATCGCTCCCGCATCCGGACGTCCCAAGTGCCCGTCCTTGTCCACACCGGAAGGCTGGGGTGTGACCAAGGGCCATGCTGAGCTCATGCAGCAGAAAGAGGCCACCAGCAGCCAGGAGATAAAGCATCTGATGGAGATGCAGAAGAAGACCAAGTCATCTGCATGAGCAAGACGAGGAAACCGAGGCACCCATACCTGCAGTTTGTCAACAAGAGAGCGACGGGGGAAGGAGGGAAGTCTTTCCGGGTTCAGTTTGGATGTCAAAAGCACTTGAAACAGCGAGAGACTTACTATGTAAACCCCCAAAAATAAACCTGAGTTTGTCACCTATGTTTATGTTTTGTCATTGGGAAATAAGCACTATTAGACTGTTCCATTTTAAGAAAGATATAAAACAGTGTCTTGTACCATAAACACAAACCCCAATTCCCATGAAGTTGGGATGTTGTGTAAATCGTAAACAGAAACAGAATACAATGATTTGCAAATCCTTTTCGACCTATGATCAATTGAATGCACTACAAAGACAAGATATTTAATGTTTAAACTGATACACTTTATATATTTTTGCAAATATTCACTCATTTTGAATTTGATGCCTGCAACACATTCCAGAAAAGCTCGGACAGGGGCATGTTTACCACTCTGTTACATCACCTTTCCTTTTAACATCACTCAATTGTTGAGGCTTTGTAGGTGGAATTATCTGCGCTTCTAGGTGTTGTTGATATACAGTATGGCTTTGGCTTTGCATGGTAGAGTTTTAACTTGCACTTGTAGATGTAGCGACAAACTATGTTAACTGGCAATGGTTTTCTGAAGTGTTCCTGAGCCCACGCATTAAAATGGTTTTTAATGCAGTGCCGTCTGAGGGATCGAAGGTCACGGGCATTCAATGTTGGTGTTGGGCCTTGCTGCTTACGTGCAGGGATTTGCTCGGATTCTCAGAATCTTTTGATGATATTATGGACTATAGATGATGAAATCCCTAAATTCCTTGAAATTGTATGTTGATTAAACGTTGTTCTTAAACAGTTGGACTTCGCTCACGCAGTTGTTCACAAAGTGGTGAAGCTCGCCCCATCCTTGCTTGTGAAGGCTTAGCCTTTCGAGGATGCTTCTTTTATACCCAATCATGACACTTCCCTGTTTCCAATTAACCTGAGGAATGTTCCAAACAGGTGTTTTTTGAGCATTCTTCAACTTTCCCAGTCTTTTGTTGCCCCTGACTCAGCTTTTTTGGAACGTGTTGCAGGCGTCAAATTGAAAATGATTGAATATTTACAAAAAAACAATAAAGTTTATCAGATTGAACATTATATATCTTTTCTTTGTTGTGTATTCAATTGAATATAGGTCGAAAAGGATTAGCAAATCATTGTATTCTGTTTTTATTTACGTTATACACAACATCCCAACCTATTGGAATTGGGGTTTGTATGTCATACATTTCACATATGCACAGATTTTTGCCTGGCTTGTTAAAAGTGGTTCCAAACTATCAAGTTATGAATCTGTCGAGACAGGGTCCAAAAGACATAGACCCACATAAATCAACAGGACAGACAAACACCCCAAAACCTCACATAGGGACACTCACAATACTCTCATTCAGCTAAAGAAGGGAGGGGAGCAAGTCAATATTGCAGTTGTGTAACTAGCCTCTTGCCAATCAGAGCAGCCCTTACTTTGACCCCTCCCCTCCTCCAGAGAGATTTAAGGTGGCCTCCTGCTCCCTTCTAATCCAGTCAGTGGTCCACACAACTGCAGGATTATGGCACCAGCAAAGAAGGTATGAGTGAACTTTTGTCTTAAGGAAGAGTATGTTGTTGAGACCATCCTGCAGAAGAACAACACAGGGAATTAGTTCTGTGGATTTATAATGTCTGTTATGTCTTATTATATTGAGCTGCAAATTAAAGAATGGTTTATGTTTGGCTTTTTTTGCCATAGGTTTTGAGATATTTGTGTCTTAGACCATGACCATATATGTGTGGTGCTTATTCTGGGCAGAGGGATATAGTATATCCAAGGCATCTTCTGCACAACTGGCATATCACGTCAGATGTCACTGACCAATTAACCTTCAAGCAGTTCAGGTAGACATGTAGTTATAATGTGTCCTGAAAAAAGACCAGACAAAAACTCTTCTCGACCCCTCGCTATACAAAAATGATTAAATAAACCTGTTTTTCCTTTTGGACAAATATAGCGATGGCGATTATCCCTCATTTAATGTGACTTTAGTTTTCAGTTGTCATGAGGAGCTGTGCAGCTGTTGTCAGACATGTGCTGCTGTCTTCATGAATCAGGGTCATTGAGAGAAGGAGGATGTAGCATTGGATTTGGGAAACAACTACACATAATGCATGTTGTTTTAGAGTCTTTATTCCTCTGGCCTAATTAAACAGAGTCAGTCCGAACCGAACGAGCCATTGTGATTGAGGCTCATCACCAGCATAATACTCATATTTATTTGTACATGATTCTAAGTTGACATTTACCTGTTATGACAGGGAATCTTGGAGCGTCTTGACGCTGGGGAGGTCGTGATCGGCGATGGAGGTTTTGTGTTTGCTCTGGAGAAGAGAGGCTATGTAAAGGCAGGTCCATGGACACCTGAGGCCGCCGTAGAGCACCCCGAAGCAGGTGAGAACAAAAATATTGACCAGTTTTTTCTCTATTCCAATTTAAAATAATCCTCTGCAAGTGTTACCTGCAAATGACTTTTCCTTGTGCATTTTACTGTATGTTACAGTTAAGATGGATTTACTATGCATGCCTTATCATGCAATTCTATTTGTTTAATGATTTCAGTGCGACAGCTGCACAGGGAGTTCCTGAGGTCCGGGTCCAATGTCATGCAGACCTTCACCTTCTACGCCAGCGATGACAAACTGGAGAACAGGGGCAACAAGCTCTCCCTCACTGTAAGTTAACGGGGCATCACACCACTGCCATAGGAATAAGCAGAATATCATTGATAACAGTGACACAACAAACAAAATAAAAAATTCAGATCAGATGCCCATTAGCAGCATTATTAAACTGTTAATCTCAATGTGAACGTTCTATTTAAATATGTATTTATGTGTAACAGGATTGTCTTTTTGATTCTCACCTGTATTGACCATCATTTGGCTCCGTTCTGCAGGGAGCTCAGATCAACGAGGCCGCCTGCGATCTGGCCCGTGAGGTTGCCAACGAGGGCGACGCTCTGGTTGCCGGGGGAGTTTGTCAGACTCCATCCTACCTGAGCTGCAAGAGTGAGACAGAGGTGAAAGCCATCTTAAAGAAACAGCTGGATGTGTTTGTCAAGAAAGATGTCGACTTCCTGATTGCTGAGGTAAGGATAAAAACGTTAGTAACTGAATTAATTCCAGATTTTTTAGATTTTTTCTTGGATATTAAGAACATGCTGATGTCATTGTCCTGCAGTACTTTGAGCATGTGGAAGAGGCTGTGTGGGCCGTGGAGGTGCTGAAGGAGACAGGAAAGCCCATCGCTGCCTGTCTGTGTATCGGACCAGATGGAGACATGCACGGTGTCTCACCAGGAGAGTGTGCCGTCAGGCTGGTCAAAGCCGGTGAGTTCAGTGTTCTTTAATTCAAACAGAACTAGTTAATGGATACAAGAAGTAGTTATAGCGAAATATTAGAGATTCAGGTTTAAACTTGTTCATATAAACATATCTTATCATCTCATGACCTCTCTGCAGTGTGACCTGCAGGGTCCGATTTCTAACTGGTAGACACAAGATAAGACGCATCTGTTTGTAGACTCTTGGTATTATTAATTAACAACTGGCCCAAGCCTACGTGCCAAAACCTTTTTGGCAGTTGCTTTGTCGTGTCACCACCAGCACCAAAATGATTACCATTCAAAGAAACCAGCCAAATGCAAAATGTGTTATAGATATAACCAAAATCTTCAACCAGTTGTCGCTGTCTCTTCGTCATGTGTTCTTTTTTTGCTCATCTGTAAGAGTCAGCTGACATAAATTCACATTCTTTTATAGGAGCTCAGATTGTGGGAGTCAACTGTCACTTTGACCCCATGACCTGCGTAAAAGCTGTCAAGATGATGAAGGAGGGAGTGGAGAAGGCCGGTCTGAAGGCTCACTACATGGTGCAGCCTCTGGCATACCACACCCCAGACTGCAGCTGTCAGGGATTCATCGATCTGCCAGAATTCCCCTTCGGTAATAATATACTGTATTTAAATTTGACCATACCACACATGACAATATATCATAGGCAGTTTAAACCTAAAATCAAAAATACATATTTTTCCTCTGACCTGTAATATGTTTATCAATCTTAATTGTTTTGCAGTGATTTGCCTTGTGTCGAAGATATCAGCTATACAAATTCCTGCTATCTTTTGAATATAAAGAAGTTAGACCACACTCAGCTTGTGGTGCTCAAAGTGCCAAAAAATACATTTGTAAAACTTAACAGCAATGTCTTTCCAGTAGCCTAATTGTGACCCAGTATTCAAGATGATACAGACCCTGTTGGGAGTAGGTTCCTGTCGGAACTTTTTTTGTTTTACGTAACCAAATCTGCCGACCATATACCCGCACCGAATGGAGTGAGCATCTACCCGTGGACGAGAGGCTCATGACAGCTGGAGATGTTAACATGAATAGTGCCTTCTTTGCTGGGCTGTAACGTTAGATTGCTCAGGAAAGCTTCTCGTCCACGAATAGATGCACACTTCTTTCTGCGCAGTGATACACTTAGCTGGTGTCTTTATTAATACATAGCACTACACGTCAGAGGATAATGTGTATTTTTTATTTTGGGGTTAACTGTCCCTTCAAAAGCAGGTTTTCTCAGTGTGCATGCACATAGAGTATAACCACTGCTAGTGTATTGTCACTTAATCCAGCAAGGAAAGCAACCGCTCAGGAATAAAATGTGTATAAATCCTCTGTCAGGTCTGGAGCCCAGGATCCTGACCCGCTGGGACATGCATGCATACGCCAGAGAGGCCTACAATACTGGCATCCGCTTCATTGGAGGCTGCTGTGGATTTGAGCCTTACCACATCAGGGCTGTTGCAGAGGAGCTGGCCCCTGAGAGAGGTTATCTCCCAGAAGCGTCAGAGAAACATGGCAACTGGGGTGCTGGTCTGGAAATGCACACCAAGCCCTGGGTCAGAGCCAGGTCAGAAGCAACTTTTAATCCTTCACTCAATATCACCTAAACTCATTCAATTGTGAAAAATGTTAAGTGTCAGTGGGTTCTAACGGGTATGACTTTTTGTGTCCTATAGAGCCCGTCGCGACTACTGGGAGAACCTGAAGCCAGCCTCTGGTCGTCCTCTGTGTCCCTCCATGTCTTCCCCCGATGGCTGGGGTATTACCAAGGGCCACTCTGACCTCATGCAGCAAACAGAGGCCACCTCTAAGGACCAACTCAAACAGCTGTTCGACAGGTCAAAGAGCCAATGAGTCTCTCTCAGTCTACACTGTTGTGTGCATTATCTCTAACAGTGCTGCACCTAACAAGCTTAATGTCAGGGGTCACATCTTCACTTGAAACCATCACTGTTCTGTGCAATATGTTGATTGTAAAGCTGAAGTTGATGTGTAGCCACAGCGGGGTCTTAAATTAGGTGTCGACCCGTGTTAAGATCGGGACCTTTTTTTTTCATAATTCTGGACCAGTTTGTTTAATAGAATATAATCTAATAAAGTGTGAATTGGCCATTTGATGCTTCAAGTGTGGTTTCTTTCAGTGGATTGGTGGGTGGTGGGTGGGTGTTTATCAGTGCTATCATCGGTAGATACAGTATGTGACAATCATAAACATGCACACACACATATGGAAAAAGCTGTGCACGAACATACAACATAGACTTAAACATGTCAAAAAAGAGCAAAGTTTCAATTCAATGACAAGTATAATTTAATGATTAGATCAATAATAGTTAGGTCACATAGAACAACATACTGTTATGTGTTTCTCTGCAGTTTGCAGAATTATGTCAGATAATAAACATGGTATAACGTTAGGAAATGTTCTGATCTCCCACTGGGGTTTAAGGGAAATGGGCGTTAGTGTTTATCTTTGTGAATTACATAGGATTGAAGGCACCACACTTTGCAAGGCTTAAGTGAGTCATGCAATAAATGATGGATCCAGTAGATGGCGGTGTTGGGACTTTATGGCCCATATTTCTGACCGCACTTACAAAGAGCCTTAAAGGAAAGATGTTCCACCAGCTAGCAGTGGTGGTAAGAAGTTGGCATTGTGTTTCTTATTAAAAAACGCTGTCCTTTATTCTCGTATGTACATTTTAGGCTCAACGGGCCAATCTACCAATATTTATTTATTTATTTACAGTATTTTCTGTGGAAAGGCCATTCCACTGGTTTTACTATTCATAGAAACTATTCAGAAAAGAGTGGAAAGTAAGTGTTTTATGGCCCAAATGATCAAGGTATCTCTTCCTTTAGTTGGACAGTTAAACACAAAGTCTGCATTACATAAAAGGAAAACCAGTTTAAAATAAATTCACATAGCCAGTCAGGGAGTGCCTAATGAAGTAAGCTATTTACGTTTTTTTTATTTTAGATACAGCATCTTACTCTTTATAGGGACACAAATTCAGGATATCCAGCCTTTGCTGCTTTAATGTTTATCTACATTGATAGTTAAATGTTATTTGTATGTCCCTTATACATCTTAAACATTATGGACTAGCAATATTTAAAAAGCTAATTTTATTAGACTATATTTAATTTATGTTGTAATTATTATGGGATGATTTTAAGTATAAATATCAATTATATGTTATTACCTTTATATATACAGTCTATGGTTATTACTAGAGCATGAGACATTCGTGCTTTGATTTCCTAGTGCATGCCTTGTGTATTTTCTGTTGGTGACACATCTTCTCCTATAAACGCTCTCTGCTGCTTCCCTCGTCGTTGATTGGACAGTCTTTGAGCAGATGACCTTGTTATCCGGGTTTTTCTCCCCCAATGCGGAGTGAATTAAAACACAGGGTATGATATTTGTCTTTGACCTAGCACAGTAGCCTTGTTTTGACATGTTGTGGTATCACACATAGAATATAATTGCCTTTTAATTGCTTTATGAGGTAAAAAGGGACATGGAGCATCATTAAACCTCGACTGGTTTAGCTTTGTATTGGATTAAGGTCTTTTATTGGTCTATTTTTGTATGTCCTTTTTGACAGGAGGCTAACTCACTACCTGGGATGGGACGGCTGCAGTATGTCCTGAGGATTTGACCTCGCAGGACAACCTCTGGGTCTACACGTCGGTCGTCTGTGTGTAATAATCGTGGTAAAGATATTTAAGGCAAGCCTAATAAAATACTCACATTTAAGGTTTACTATTTAATCTAGTCTTAATCACCCAGTTTGAGAAGATCTATATTATTGCTGTATAGTCTAAAAATGAATCTTCTATTGATGCCATTGATGTGTGAACTGTTATCAGCATCTTCACCATAATAAACTGCATCCTCTGGACCAGTATGTGCGTTATGGTATAGACCTCGCTGTTTATAATGACAGTAGCGCCATCTTGTGGTGTGTTTCAGCAACTGCAGGGAGCTTTATTTGTATACCGGAAGTATAACTGTGAGGTCGTCATGGGGAGCAAAGTCAGCTCCAAAATGGCAGCTCCGGCCGCTCGAGTTATCCAGGTAACGTTGCTCCTGATTTTTTGATAATCTACTGATCACTGAGTAAAGCTTACATTAACTTTGTAAACTCAAAATGTCGCTTTTCTGTATGTGTTAACATTGAATTATTTTTAAAGGTGAGGCCTTTTTTAGGGTGACAAAACCATCGTACCCTTGTTGATGTCCTTGTTAAAGCGCAAAACTCACAGTGTGTTGACAGTAACCGGAAAAAGGTTTTACTTGTTAAATCAATATTACATGTTTAGACGTTAGCTCAATTTTTCACGACTGATTCCGATTAGTTCAAGATGTAAACTAGCTTACATGTAGTGGAATAACAATACCATATTTACCTCTGAATTGTAGTGGAGTAGAATTACAAAGTAGCATAACACTGAAATACTAGTAAAGTATTAGTACCTCAGAATTGTATTTAAGTACAGAACTTGAGTACATGGTTACACCACTGCCTATATTTATTTTTCCAGAGAAAACACATAGCTGTGAGTTGTTGTTGTTGTTGTTGACAGTTAATTTATATATTATTATTTATGACTTCTTTACTTATGTTTAATTCTCTCGCTCAATGACAAATATATTTTATTTTTGAGAGGTTGTTGTACCTGTGCATGTGTGCCCCAGTAGCCAGTGGTGAAATGTAAAGCAGTGGTGAAGTTAGATTCAGGTTGGATATTCGGCAGACATTCACTCTGGACCCAGGCCCTTTCTCATTTCACTCCCCTCCTCGACTCCCCTCCTCGACTCCTATCCTCGACTCCCCTCCTCGACTCCTATCCTCGTGTCTTAGTCCCGCCCACAGGAGATGCGAGCGGAGGAGTCGAGGAGGGGAACCGAGGAGAGAGGAGGGGAAGCAGCAGGCGATTAGAGAAATTAGAAATCCTCTCCTCTGAGCGGTCATTTTAAAGAGATGTCCATTAATGATGACAGGAGGCACAGCAGCACTCTGTCTGATGGACAGAACTGTGTTCATGATGACTTATATATTTACTTTTAATTCATTGACAGTGTGGTATAATGAGACAATAAAAGGCTACAGATGTGGACATATATACACACACACACAGGTATATATAATATTTATATAAATATATACAATTTCAGAATCAAACAAGTGAGAGCACTCTCATAATAACGTAACACTATCAGAGACTGGATATATTGAGGAGGGGTAATTAGTGAAATGAGAAAGGGCCCCAGAGTCGTCTTCTTCCTCAGTTTCTTAGGCCCAATTCCAATTCGACTCCTATACACTTTACACTCCGTTTTAGCGGTCGCGTGGAGGGTCCGCCACATTACATCCCGTTCCAAACCAACTCGTGGGGAGTGGGTGATAAAGCTCTCCAACAGAGAGGGTGTTTCTCAATGTCAAGGAAGGATGCTCCAGAGCCACTATTTCAAGGATGCTACGTTATCGAGTCCCGCCGAAGGACTGTTCCAATGTCCAGGCTCCTTGGAATTCTACCGAGCCCGGCATCCTTCGTAGCGAGATATTTCGAGGCTGCACATGTGTATCCTCCGCGGTCTTAAAATCCCCACAATGCTTTGCGCACGGACCAATTTCCCAAAATCTGTTGCTCCACCTGACCGACCCAACGCTGTTTGTGTCCGTCATGAAACACGCTGTTACAAACAGTTCCATGCAAACATGTAATGGTAAACTTCGCAAAAAAAGATATTTAGTAAGGATTATATACCTGTGTCTAGAAAACGTTAAACGTGTGCAATGGATGGTAACGAGCCCACACTCTCAACACAGGGTTACACCTAGGCAATAAAATACCAGAAGACACACCTCTTTTTGTTAAATTGTAGTCCACTCTCTTTTTTTATAAAATGTTTCATGATAATTCAGCAGTGTATTTATTGAACGGCTTTCTTTTTACATTTAAAATAGTAATTGAAACAATCAGAAATGTTTACAATTTAAAGAAGCAGCTGAGTTTTGTAAAACAACATTTGTTTCAAATAGAATAATCACAAAAATCCAATAAAAACAGGTGCGTCCTACTAGTCCAGCGTAGTAATCAATGCTGCTTTGATTTGTTGTCATTGAGGTTTTTTTTCATAAAATATAAATATAAGATAGAAGACAGACTTCCATTCAATAGAAAATAGATCTTTTCGACTTGCCTAGTGTATTAATAAGGTCTAGTATGGATTGGGAATCAATGGGTCATATAACATCAGAGCTATTGAAAAGAAACAAGGCTTTTTTTAACCAAACCTTCTCAGACTGCTCACAGACTTTGAAACACTCGTCTACCTAGTACTTTTATTCAGGTACATTTACCCAAGTAATACATTTGAGGTACTTGGTTTGGAGTATTTCCTTTTTTTGCAACTTCTTACTTCTGAGGAAAATATTGTACTTATTACTCCAAAATATTGATATTACAGTTTACATTATTTTCAGATACATTTTTTATATTTTTCATGTCAAGCTAGGCTATTTTTAAAACCCTCTTGTATCAGCTAAACAATGCATTGTCTCAATGCTGAAATCAGAGCTGTGTTTCTAATCAAAAGTTGAATTGCTGTACATTAAACTGCCCAACAGCATAAAGGAGTTAAAACACAGCTTCCATCACTGTCAGTATCCCAGCAAACAGGTCAACATTGTTTGTGTGGATTAGGACTGTCTAAGGATCTGCAACCGTACTGCAACAGTGTTATTAAAGATCATAGCAGGGATACTGCAAAAAAACAGCAAATAAAAAACTAAACTATGTGAATACCTCATAATAAAATGTTAAATATGTGTTTAATTTAGGGTTATTGGACCTGTCAATTCATAGACAAGTTATTATTCACACCGCTGTTTTAATGTTTATGTGTTAGCAGGCTATTCGGCCTCACGCACCTCTCATCAAGTTCCCCAACAGACAAGAATTCTCAAGGCCCAATGGTGAGTATAAAGAAGGTGAATAATGGACGGATAGTGTCCATGATGACCTTAATGCATATGATGATGTAAACTGTTAAGTTGTTCTGGGCCTATTTTATTGTTTCAAGGTGTATTTTCTCTGGTTGCATTTACAGTAAAACTGCAATCATTTTTGATAAATGTTTACAATAGAATAATAAAATACTCAAGATGTATACTCTTCTTAGTGCTTCTTGAGTTGCCTTTTATTCATAGTGATTTTGTTTCTATCCTTTTTTTAGTCGTAGAGGTATTGAAAGCGTTAGTGGTTAACACTTCTCCACACAAGGCTCCAGCTCCAATACCAAGACCTCATGTACCTTTGACCCCGATCTCTGGCACGGCGGACACCCTGGCCTCCATTCAGCTTCTCCCTGCGAGGTACCGCAGGAGACCCATGACAGTGGAGGAAATGGACTACATCCAGGTGAGGGGCCACACTGAACACCCGACTTTAGACTATACACACAACAATTTGGCCTTAAGCATTTGGTCTCAGTTAGAACAGAGGTTCTATATGTTTTTAATCAACCAAGGACCCTTTACAAAACATAGAATCTACCAGGAACTCCCCATTTGTCCTTTGGAATAATTTGATGTAGCCTAATTTCTTTACACTTCCAAGGTCTTGAGTTTTGTAAAGAACCACACAAGAGAAATGTATGAAACACATATTAAACATGTTTGCAGATATGGAGTTATAGATCAGTTAGAATAGGTTTTATTATTTACATTTTTCAGGGACCCCTGAAAAATGAGAGTGTTTGTGGCATAGAGACACAAACACTCTGAGAACCACATGACCTTTGTCCTTGAGTTAAAATAAACCTGCATGTAACCGTTGGCCCTAAGACTCCTATAGATTTTAACAGTTGTCTGAATTAGTACTGTAGTTATACATAAGTTGATGTTTCAGTGCACTCTAAAATAAAAATGTAACCCATTTATAGACATATTACAACAGGAGGCAAAATCTGAATAAGTAAACTTTAATAAACGTGTTTTATGCTTTTTTCTTCACAGCGTGGGGGACCAGAGTGACATGAAGCAACTTATTCACTGCAACCAAAGTCCTTATTTGTTAGAGATTATTACTTGTCTTCAACTATGTTATTCAACACAAGATAACCTATTGCCACATGAGACATGATGTAGAATAAAGTATTGCATAAAGCCTGTTCAAATGTACATATGATTATTTTAGATGTATTTGTATTTAAGTTCATACCTGAGGGATATCTTCATTGTATTACACACAGCAGAGCTTTAACAATAGCAGGTTTCCTTATACGGTATAGGGACAGCACATATTACCCACAGGCTTCTTATAAAACCTTGGTTTTTACATTATACTGTAGCAGCTCATCTAAAGATTTTCAGATTATCTTGCACTTCCCCTGCAATACCACCACACCTTAATTGTAGCATGAGGCTCTGGTACATACAAGAAAATTATAAGGTTGGTTTGCTTTTCATGTCTTTCACTGCAATACATTGACCGATCTGTGTGTTAGAATACATAAGGCAGAATATGCTGGATCTCAAGTTGCAAAAGTAAAGAGTGAAATGGTGTTCAGTTCATGTGAACTACTGCTGGATTCAAACTATTAAAAGAATATTGTATTTTATATGTGGTGTTCTTATCATGCTTGATGTAGATGCGTTGACACAAAACAAGCAGAAGATAAGGACTCATAAAAGGATGAACAACTTCATATTCATTTTAGGCATTTATTGTTACCGTTGCTAGCATGCTCTATGGTAAACATTAACAACATTGACATTTCACAACAGTGTAGTATGATTGGCCACCATTAATGTGTAAATGGTTGTCTAAGTATCATATTCTGTAAGCTGTTTAGTTCTTATGAATACTGGCACATTAATACAGACATGATAGAAAGGTGAATATACACTTCACCTATCTGACTAGCAGATTGTCACAGACTTAGTTTTACATTTTTCTTGCCAAGTATTAGGAGAAGTCACACTCTGGCAAACACATGAGAATACCACTCTGTTAGTAAGTACATGTCTGCCTTTGCGCCAAAAAATAAATAACAACCAACTCCTAGACGCATGAATTCCGTTGGACAACAATCCATGGCTTCACAAAAATAACTCTGGAGGTTCAAAACCAATTTCAAACACGACCTATGAAGTTTATGAAGAAGAAAGTGCTGTATTTTCATATATGAATATAAACGCTTACGGCAACAGGGGAACTGTCAAGTCACAAATGGGCACAACACTAGAAGAAACACTGAGGTAAACACTGAATTACTCCGATTATTTGGGGCGAATATTCTATTCTACGCGCGTCAGTCACAACATTAACAGCTTCTTGTTACTGAGAAACATTTCTAGTTTTTGATAGTTGTGGATAAGGTAGGTGCAAAAGCCACACTAAACATTGCACTTGGAATACAGCAGAAGCAATCTTTGCTTCGAACTGGAGGCCAAAGGACTCAATTGCTCTGTTCGTCCTGTTCCTCAAAAGCAGGTAAGAAATCAGCGATACTGTCCACTATGTAGTCGGGCACAAAGCTGTGGTTGGTGGTCAGCTCACTATCCCTGTACTCCTCCGCATCCTTTGTCTGAGACACCCCGGTGAGAGTGAGCATGGTGTCCAGCCTGCAGTTGGCCCCGAACAGCATGTCTGTCTCCAGACGGTCCCCGATCATCAGGCACTTGGCGGGGTCCACCCCTTCGAACTGACTGGAGATGCACTCGAACATGAAGCGGCTGGGCTTCCCGATCACAGTGGCCTTACGACCTGAGGACACCTCCAGGGCCGCAGTGAGGGACCCAGAGCCTGCCGGGGTGAAGATGAAAAGATTAGACTAAAGTGAATCTTAACAGATGTCCTCCAACAATCACCCACTAACCAGACTCCTTCAAGTATTTTGTCTGAGTGCCAGAAGGCCACAGCAACCCCCCTACTGTCACAACAGTTCTGCAATGTTGATCAATGGTATTAGTGCTGTGACCAACATATTGCATGTGCAAGTCCACTACAAAGCCTATAGTATTGGATTTTGGATTCATTTTTGTTTTATCAACAATTTATGATTAACTAGAATTACTTGCTGCTGTAAAACTCCCTCAATCAGTCAAGCTGCAGTTTAAATCCCTGTCTGTTAAATTGCAATATCAATACAAAGAAATTGTCCGTATCTCCCAGCCCTAATTTCCATTATCTGATTTAAAGTCTATATAACTTAGGTATGCAGTTCATTCATTGCTTTTAACTAACATTTCCAATTTAAGGAAACTGCCAACAGCTATCTTTGCAAAATACTGAACACATTATTGCTATATTACAGAGAGACACTTGTTTCACTTCCTTTAAGTGCAACACAAAAAGGAATGTGCAGGTTCTTGAAACTTAAACTTGATTACATAATGGACAAAACTGAAAACTGCCTTGGAGTCTCACATTACTGTGGCCCTGGAAGGCTGTAGTTCACATGTTGTTAGTTAATAAGTAACAATGAGTACACGCAACATATATGGCAATATATACAGGGCTAAAGGCATTCAACAGATCATGCATTATTGTAGGGTCAATTTATAGTATAAATATATGGTATATTTACCCTAGAAATAATACAATGAAACTGTCATGTGCAGGCTTTCTTGCTCTTTAAATAGTAGACCCCTTGAGGATGATGGTGTACATAAACAATGCACAGAGTGAGAAGAATGGCTACCAAGCTGAATTCCCCATTCAAGATTTGAACATAAATCAAATAACCACACGTATGATGTTGAGTTCTTTCTGCCCATGTTTGAGGTATGGTATCTGCACTAAATTATAGTGTCTACTAAAAAATCTGAAAAGGTACAGCTAAATACTTTTTCAAGAAACAATGTAATTTTAACCAGGTGTTCTGCACTTCCTTTGGAAAATAAAAACGATTCTTTACACAGCAATATAGTCTAATTATCACCCAAAAAAAAGCTCATTCTGTTAGCTTATTCTTATTTTCCAGAATCTTTTCACCCAGTGTTTTTTGTATTTCAGTTTAAACAGTGAATACCAGAAAGAAATCATGGTATTAAACCATGTAGAACTGTTACTTGTATTGGAGTTATTTGTTCACTTGTACTTCAGCAAATGATCTCAATACTTCTTTTGCCACTGGTTATAATAATTATTTAGTGAAGCTTAAGTGTGCAACTTGAAGCTATTGTAGGACAAGTGGGTGAATTAATGAAAAAAGAACTAAAATCAATGAGAAATTCTTATTTCACACCAAACTGATGTTCCAGCTCTCGCTGAATACTGGGGCCTGTGCCTAATAAGCCCTATAATAATCTATAAAGGGTTGTCACCAACACAAGTTCAGTGCAGTGCATAACACTGGAGAGGCCGAGTATTAACAATGGAGGCATCACCACCACCTACCTGGCAGTATCCGGCCCCCTGACAGAGGGTGCCAGGGGTCGATGTCGGTGGCCAGGAACAGACAGTCCGGGTCCCTCAGGTAGCACGACGCTTTGGCCAGTTTGAGAAAAGTCATTTTATCGTCATGTCCCACCAGCACTGCCTTGACGTCCGGGGCCAGGGGGCAGTTGTAGATGGTGGCATCCGGGTCCTCCACCTCCTCCACGCAGGGGACGCCCGCCTCCTGCAGCTCGGACCGCAGAGCCTCGCAGCCCATGACGAACACCTGGCCGCTGATCTTCACCACGTCCCTCAGGTAGAGAGCCGAGCAGTACGACGAGCTGAAGATCTGCTCCAGCATCACGTCGGTGAAGCCGAGCCGGGAGAACTTGTGCACATATTTCTCCCGGGGCCTGGTGCAGTTGTTGGTGACGAACACTACGTGTTTACCGTTCCGTATCAGCGAATTCACCACCGTCGCCGCGCCCGTCACCGCCTTCTCTCCGTGCCACAGGACCCCGTCGCAGTCCAGCAGGATGAAGTCCTTCGCCTCCAGCAGGTTCCTAAGCTGCGGACCTCGAATTTTCTGGCAGCCTTTGAAGGCGCCTGCCATTCCGGCGTTTTCCTCGGTATCCTCCGTGTTTCACCTGTTAGTGTTTCCCCATATTAACAGCTGGTGCATAATGTACAAAACAGAGGCTATAAAAGAAATCAATGTCAGGAAATCACATAGCAGAGTCCTTGCAACGGTTACATACACCGACCAGAGAGCTACATAAACATTGACGGCTAACCACGCCCACGTTGTCGACCCTGACCAATGAAACGACAGCATTTTAACTAATCAGGTTCGGGCGAGTCACCAGACTTTTATGAGGAACATCCTCTAAAAAATGGCATTGCGCTCCCCTAGCGGCGGAAAGACACTTTTAAATATGACATTGTATGTTGTGTTTTAATGTTGAACACATAACATTACATGAATCTGCAAAAATGCTTTATTTCCTCTGAAATCATCACCCTGAACAGCTTTTTAACATTGTAGGGGGTTCAGAAGAAAGCTCATTTCCAATTAATCTATACATTGAATTAGGTTACTTAATGTATAGGCTAACTGCTTCATTGTATAGTTCATTTTTGTGCACCAAATCTCATCTTTAATATAGAGTTATTTTTAGCTAAATGTAGTGGAAAAGTGCAAGGCTTCCCTCTTAAACGTGGTTAATGTGGAGCAAAATAATAAAATAGCATAAAGTAATACTCAAATTAAGAACAAGGGGCAGTTCAAACATGAAGGTTGTAATGTGTCCCTTCAATATTTGGCCATCCAAATATAATGAGGATAAGCTAAATATTAGAAACACCTAATGATATGCAATACAATTGTATAACTGTCTTTATATTTTTGTAAAATCTTTTTAAGTACAGCCAGACAAAAAAAAAAGATTTCAGTGAAAGTTGCACACAATCTTAACAGTGTATTAGTATTTTAATGGTATAGTCACAGTGCATTGGTATTAACCTACCAGATTCAGAACATTTAACTTAAGTAGCACTATTTGAAAATATTGACTTGCTTATAAGTAGGCCTAGAATTGGGCTTAACTATTGTTTTATAAGTCATGTTTTTTTAGGCCCAAGATTCACTTTCTCAATTAGGTCTTCTTCCCAGGTCACTAGATGGAGCTATAATCCACAAACAGTACAGATAAATGAAATCCATCAACAGTCACCTTCTCTACTGTCTGATTCTATCTTCCCATTTGCCTGTTACTTACTCACTGAAACTCACAGAGCCAATAGCCAAGGTAAACATTAAAGCCCATCAAATGTACTTATCGTTTTGTCTTTGAACTTAGGGTTTTACTTTTGACATTCAATAATTACAGAACATATTCATAAATATACTACAAATTATAAATACAACAAATCTTACAGAAATATATCGATATTTTGTTTCAATTGTGCCACTATTTTCAAGCCTAATTTAAATGACAAAGAAATAAGAAAAAAGACAGACAGGAACAGGCTACTAGAGTAGATCCAGTTTTAATGCAAGTTATGTCAAACGTCCTTTTTTCACACTTAACAAAAACACATCAGAGCCACTACACATTAAAGAGTTAAAAATAACACATGCATGATTTAAGAACCTTTACATCAATTATTTCCTCCCTCTTGCCCCATCTTATGTGACATTGTGACTATCATTATGTCCTTTTATTTTAATTGATATTATCTTGCTTGTGACAGCAGGTCACCTGAAGTAGTCCTGTTTTGCCTAAATGCCATGGTTGTTAGTCAAGTTAAAATAAATGATTTAATTTCTAGCTTAAAACAAAAAAAAGAACAAAATGTTATTGTAGTTATATTATTAATGATGACTATTTCTAGCTTCTTTTTCTCAAAGCTTTGTTTCTGATTTGAATAATTTCCTGTGTTTTTTTTTTCATTGTTGTGTCATCATTAAAGTTTCCTCTGTGTTTGCCTTTTTTTCCCCACCGGTGGTCCTGTTGTCTCATGCTTTGGCTGCTTTGCCCTGCCTGTTTAGGATTGCGTGCGAGACAGAGGAAGACTCACTGGCACCTTCAACTGCCAGCCCAACAGACGAATGAAATGCAGGGAAGGAATGAAAGAATGGACAGCTGAATGGACACAGAACAAGCTGTCCTAATTGGTCATTATTTCCTTGCTAATCTATATTTTCCTCCCTGCTAACCCCCAACACAGATGTGAAGAGTGGGAGGGAGGACAGAACAGAGAGGGGGGTCCTCCAAGGCCTGGGCTGCTTTCAAGGATGGCTTGAGCGCTGACCGTGAACGCTGCTGTACGCTTTTGTGCCTTGTTTAGAAAGGGGAAGGAGACTCAGCGGAAACCAGCAGAGGAGGGTGTGGGGGTCAGAGGGGAGACTTGCAGGTGGTTGATAATTGAAGAGCCAGTAGACCATTACGTTGCCCCAAATACACACATCCAGATACACACGTGCATAAACACACTCTCCAGGTAGAGCGTACCTTTTTGAGAGTTCAGGTATATTCTATGACTATCAATATATTGCATCTACACAAAAGTACCCATCTAGCCTAGCATTGCAGCACAAAAAATGTCTCAACAAACATCAATCTACTCTTAGGCTGGCTGCCACACGAAACAACACAAAAGCACAAAAGCAGTGCCTGGTGGGGTGAGTGTGTTTGCATGCCTACTATCAGCCACCCTTGCTTGCAGCACCGTCAGGTCAAAGCAGCACAGAGGTGTTGGACAATGTGGCACTGCAGGACAAATGAGATGTCTGGTAGTCACGATGGCGCTGGGAGGGGAGAGGGCAGGACACTTGGCATTAAAAGGTTACTGGCTTAAGAGAAACTGGAAACGCATAATATGAAACTCTATTCAGTATGCAAATTCGAGCAAATTAAAGTTATGCAACGTTATTCCTACCATCAAAACTGTTTTTAATGCATTTTTTGCGCATTTATGTAAAATCCTTAAAAACAATAATGTTTTCTTTTATTGTTTTCAACTTTTCTTTTGATAATTAAAGGGAATTTTTTTAAATACCAATATTTTCTGGTGAATTGTTATGAATAGATTACAACAAGACTGGATTATTAGTTGTACTTCGGCAGTATTTTAGGTTCGCAGTAAATTCTCATATTGGTGCAGTGTTCAAGTCCAACATAAACTCAATCTCAGAACTGAATTAAACTTCTAAAGTGTCCCTTAGTACTGCTATTGTACTTTTTTGTGTTTGTCCCTGCTATTCTTCTTCCTACAGAAAGTCCAGCAGAGAACTACAGGTCCCAGAAGCCCCAGGAAGAGAAGAAGCGCCAGGTCCAGCAGGTATCTCTGGTACCAGGCTTGTGTCAGTGAAGCAGGCCTTAGATGAGCTCCACCTCCACTATGCAGGATGTGCTCAACCCACTGGATGAGTCGAAGGGCTGGAGGGACAGGATGAGATCTGTGGATCCTGCTAAGGGACAAAGCTGAAGACTTGATCCTATAAAAAGGAATATAATTGGAAGAAAGAGAAATGAGGAGTAATTACAGACATATCTGTGCTGTACTGGCATCACCAATGTTGCCCACATACTGTACCTGACGTCCTGTGTGAGTTTTTGAATTGTGGAGCTGAGCAGCTCCCTGGTGATGTGTGTGGGGCTGATGGTGAGGCCAAGTCCCTTTGTTTCAGCCCTCACCACATTATCAAACTGATCCCCAAACAGAGGGATTCCCAGCACAGGCACAGCATGGTACACCGCCTGGAGCAGGCTGTTTTGTCCACCATGGGTGATGAAGAGACGAGCTTTATTGTGGCCTGGGGTAAACCGAAAATAGGGAAAACATCATCACTGATTAGAGGAAGTTAGAGTGTTGTGGTTTAGTACAGAATAATACAACAGTCTTACTCTGGGATACTGAACTTGCTTTGTCCGGGGGCCGCTTTTGCAAAATAAGAGAAGTTAATAGACAGTCAATGAAGCGTGGACATCTGTCAGGAAGATCCTCCTCTATGGTACCTATCTTGCTGAAGGTTCAGCATCACTGGTCTATCTTATAGGTTAAGGCTCATTACACTGAGGGCTAAACCACTGCCAACACTCATTGGATGGGGAGGCACAGCAAGATAATTACACCACAGAGCAGTGACCATGATCATTCATGCTGTATTTGAATCTTACTCCTACTCTAAATGAGATCAAATTGTTTAACTGAACATTAAAGCAAGTAGTTGAGTTGTTTTGTATTAGTTCGAAATTGAAGGTGCATGCATTCACGATTATATCTTGAAATAGTTTGTTTTAATCGTTTTTCAGGTGGTGCGTAATGCCCGCAATTTAAAATATTTGTAACAGGTTAGAATAAGAGAGGCTCTTACCCAGCAGATCATTAAGAGGCAGCCAGTCCCCTATCATGAGATTAGAAGGTTTATCCAGATGAGATGGCCAGCGCATGGGGTCATACCTGCAAGCCAAACACTGCATTTGTAGGCATTTCCCTCAACATTCTTACATATAGAGTTTTAAAAAAATTATTTCATCTTTCCATAATTTGGGAAAAATATTTGTATTTTCCCTCCCGTCATTTATGTCTTTGTCAAAAGTGAGATCTGTGAGGAAGAAAGCTAAACGTGTTTTTTCTTATGCCTGTATGAATTGTGTAATGCTTTCACCTCCAGAAAACCCCCTGAGGGATCCTAGAGAAGCCGGCCACCAGCTCCACAAGCAGACGCTCCACAGAGACTGAGGAGACCATTGATCCCAAAGTCACGACAATAAAACCTGCCTCTCCAAAACTGGAGATCCACAACTCAAGATCCTGCAAAGGGTTTGGGTATGGGTAATACAGGAAATGTGTGAAGGGACATTTACATAGTTGATTCAGGCAGGATGAGGGAGAGAAGGATGTAGATGCAGAGGTGAAGGGGGAGTAAGAAAAGTCAAGAGAGGGAAGGAAGGCTTGTTAATTTAAATCTTAGTCACACTGATGGATTTGGATATTTGGATATGAGAATGAAGAGAAGAGACCTGCTCCAGAGGCTTGGCAGGTTTACTCAGCAGACCTCCCACCAGCACCGTGTAAGGCATGAGGGGCTGGGGGAACTCCAGTGAAAAGTCAGTGTTGAAGGCCCAGAGTTCAGCTCCTCCATGTAACTCCTTCAGACCTCCAGGGGGGGGTCCCGACTCAAGGTGGCGCTCAGCTACTTCCCTAAATGTCCGCCATACAAGTTCCTGGCCTTTGATAAGACAAAATACACACATCATTCACATGTATGCTCAACATTTTAGAAGTCATTCAGATTTCTTATTACTTGTTAATGAGTTTAAGCTAAACCACTTGCTGACTAGTTGCAAACACAGCGCATTCTTTAAGGAACAAATAGAAAGTACATATTTTTTAATCAGGATAGTAGGCCAATGCAGATGGGAACAATGTTAAAAATGGAGCAAAGAAGAAAGATTTATATATGATGGAAACAAATGTAAACATGCTCACCACATGTACAATTTGTTGAAATAAAAAATGAAAGGGAAATGATGATAAAGACAAAAAAGGATGGATTTTTGAATTCACATTATGTCCTGAAAAGCAGCTGAGAGAACTGAGAGAAGAATGAGACGTGAGAAGAAATATAATGTAAAATAACCATGACATCTATACAAATATTATCTAGAGTGTCATGTGGCTTACCCTAAACGATACGATACGATATTACTTTATTTGTCAGATCAAGTCTGAAATTTGACTTGCGTCACAGCAGCTCCATGTCCAACATCAACAGACAAATATCCAGACAAAAATACATGAAACACAAACAACAAACATTTAACATAACAGCACAATCAGTGAGAGAAAAGCTGCTCAAAGAGCCTTCAGCGTGCATTTGATCTGGGATGTAGCTCTGTTTCTACTGTGAGGATTGACTGATGCACAAAGGAGTGCTTCAGTCTGACCTTATTGAATCGTGGGACCCTGTATCTCCGATTAGATGGTAGCAGTTCATATTCACTGTTCAGAACATGGTTTGGGTCAGAGATGATGTTATTGGACAGCCTCACTAGGTTGTTATGATAGGCCGAGTCTCTGACAGGGTTGACCAACAGTCTTTGAGCAGATTTTTAACAGGTGGAGCAGTTTTGATTTTAAAGCTGCTGACAAACATTTGTACCAGGTAGTATTGCAGTATGAAACATGTGTGTTATTATGCAAGGCAAAAAAATACACTATGTGATCTCTAATGTACAGTATATACGCCATAAGACCATTCTTACCAACAGGAGACAAGACAGAATAGAAGAGGTTCTTTGCACGACCCCAGAGGCTCATGTTGTCGGACAGCTGGGAGCTGAAGACTGGCACGTGGGACACCGGGCTGGGGAGGGCGATAGACAGCGGGCCGTTCAGAGTGCCGGGGTAGAAAGCTATGTAACGGACCCCTGGAGTAAATCAAGAGTAAAGAGCATAGAACTGTATTCACGGTTGTTGGTAGATTTTTAAATAAAACACCATAAATCTGGCCTCACAATTAATTGGAATTAGTATATCTGCAATGAATAAAAGTGGCAAGGTATTGATAAATAATACATAACTGTTGAAATGGGAAAGATTTAAAGGAAGACAGTAATTATGAAAATAACCAAGGTGATAAGAAGAGCAGATGTACCAAGTTTGTGAGCCAGGATGAAGGAGCAGGGGTTAAAAGCATCAAGGATGGCGATGTCATAGTTTTCCCTCTGGAGGAAACTTATAATGTCTTTGTCCGCTAACAGCCTGTCACACTGATAGGACAGGTGCCCCATGAAGTTTAGAAAGTTCTTAAAGCTATCCCTGAGAGAGAAAAAAGAAAGCAAGAAAATGACAGAGTTATTGAAGAGAAAGACAGAGGGGAGTCAAAATCATAATTTCTTTTAAATCTGATATAATACAATGACACAAGTTAAACATATCTTAAACTCTAAGAAAGTTCAGAATTCTAAATGAGTATCAGACAAATTCAAGAGCTACAAAATGCCAGACTCAAAAGTTGAAAACTAAATTAGTTTATAAGAGTCTTCTAAAATAATTCAATTGTATCTAAGTGTCCAAGAAATCTGGGGATACCTTCCCAGTAAAAACTGTGTCTGTTGCTCCAGGAACCAGCCATTGTATTCTCTGATGTATTCCTCTCCTACGGACCAAGAGGTCGTCTGGTAACTGTCTGCACGGCCAGCATAGGAAAAACCTAACAGGAAATCAGAGGTTCAGAGATAGTCATTTCTATGAAAGAAACTGTGACAAAATGTGCCATGAGTTGTGCAAGAATACTTTCTGTACATGTGTGTGTGTACTGTATGAACAGTTTACCTTTGATAACAGGGTTGCCCAGTTGCAAGAGCATACGGACCTGATGGCCATGCTCGTGTAAGTTATGAGAAATTTCATCTAATAATAAGTAGTGGCTTCCTCCTAGAGAAAGTGAGAGAAGAAGAATTACAACAAATCACTATGCTGTCTGAAAAATGGCTCATACAGCATACATTTGAATATTAAAATGTTAAGGAGGCGCTCATTTATTTTTATATTTCTTAATATAAATTAATATATCTATTACTACCATTGAAGGACACTCCATTACTCACCAATTAGACAGACAGTCAGGATTTTGGCAGACTGAAGTACTGGAAGAGCCAGAAGAGGAAACATCCAAAATACAAATCCCATGTTGTTTTTAGAGTGCCACACACTGACAGCCAAAGTCTTCTTGAAATAGTCTTCCTATTCAAATGTAACTGTAAGGACAACCTTGCTTTGTCAACAAGAAGTCCTTATGATAAATGATGCCCTTTTAACTCCGTAATCGCAGCAACAAAGTTAAATCCAGGGAATATCTGAAGCAAACAGGTCCTAAAACAGAGCTATGATCCAGACCAATGAAACATTTTTCCAAGATAAATTAGCAGGAAAAAACACAGAAGTGCCAATAAAAAACTCAATGTTCAAATGTTCAATGCACCACGTTACGTCCTGAAAGTCTTCCCTTGGATCTCAGGTCCGTTTAGCCAGGAGTAAAGACGGTTCATATGTCTGCAGTGGTCGATGTCAAAGGTCCGACATTAAGACTTTGATGAATTCCTTATTCAGAAGGTTTTGGATGCAAGTCTGCAAGTATGATACTGTCTCCATGATACATGTCAGCGGCACTGTTTCCTCTATAAGTCACTGAGAGGTCCAAGAGCCTTGGACCTGCAGTGATAATGAAAGGGAGGAAAAGAGAGAAAGGGAGGTGGGTCAGAGGGGGGTGTGGGTGTGTGTGTGTGGGGGGGGGGGGGTATCCCCCATATTGTTTCAAATCAGACAAAAAGAAAGAGTCACATTCTCTCAAAGTTGCTGAAGAATGTGAGCCCCTCCACTAATAAGAATAGAGAGGCATTTTATGATGATAATAATATTATTGTGACACCTGTACCTAATTGAAATTAATGTGTTAATAAGTGGCAAGTCACAAGAACAGCCAGCTTTCAAAACTGATTACCTTATTTACATGCTCATTAAAAAAGAAAACAGCATACATCGTAATTGTGATTGATAGGCAGGCGGCACTGACTGCTAGAGAGAGTAGCCACCAGAACACATTACTGCTGACGGGGCAGTGACAGGCTGACGGTGCCCTGGCAGGCAGTTGCTGGTAAGTCAGGCTTGACATGTAGGTTATCTTGGACAATGCTCTCATTGTAGCCACAACCAATGCCTTTCTGTGTCAGAAGGGTCATTAGAAAAACAAGTCAGTCAGAAAAACTGCTGGAGTGTATCGGGGGGAAAAACGAGTAAGAGGGGTCAATCCTGACATCATTGATGTTATTGTTGTCATTTCAACCACCGTTTGTTACAAACATTTCTACATGATGACGCAAGTTATGGTTGTAAATATATTTATTCAAAAATGAAATAAGCCATAGATATCATCGAAGATGTCAAAGGTAACTGTAACGAGAATACTTCACACGTGACCAAAGCATTTTCAATGTGGAGCAGAACATATTTGTGTCATCCTTTAGGAAACTGTTGAGCTGTTAGCCTCTCCTTCATCTCGATGAGCCAGTAGCACTCTATGAATGTTCTGAGGGACAAATAGAAAGGAAGAGAGAGGGGATTAAGAGATAGTTTAGGTAAACCAAAAGGTTAAAAGGGAGGAAGAGATGACAACAAAAGGTGAATTGGAAGGAGGTTTGATGCACATGATGGTGGACAGTGAGGACAGTGAGGACAGTGGTCACAGCAGCAAGCAGTGTGCTATTTGTGGATTCCAAACTACCAAACATTGTTTTAGGGGAACAAATCACAAACAGATGTGTGTCCAGACTTACTACAAGCTGAAAGTGTGTTGAGGTCTCCATCAAATCCTGGATGAAAGGGTGCAGAGAGAGAACGGAGAAGGGGATACAGTCTTCAGGCATGTAGCCCAGCGCTCTGAATATATGCGCCAGTTGCTAAGGGCAAGCAGAGAAGAGAAGAACCATTAGGGAAGAGTTTCCTTTTACTAAAATGGTTAATAATTCTAATCAGAGAACAATTCCTCAAAAAATTACAGAGTACAGATAACCCAGAATCATTCAATTACATCTATTAACAGCTCAAGTATATTGCTTTCATTTAATCCCGGGCATTGAAAAAAGGTTTAGTGTCATTTATTTGAAGTGAACTATGTTATATAAGGTGTGGACTGTCCCCTTCATATTTTAAAATTGTTTCGAAACATTGATGGTGAACAGTAGAAAGCAAAATAGAATACTTAATCTTCCTGAGGGATAAATACATTCTGCTGAATTGAAAATGAAGCCTTTCATATTTTAGTACATTAAGTCGATATTGTATTCCTTATTGAATTGAACTACTAATTTGTGCATTTCCTTTAAAGCCCAGTTTGATCTGTTATACCTCAGTGTGCTCCTCTTGACTCAGGCAGTCTGGAGGAAGGTGGATGACGTCTTTTATTTTGGTGACTTTATGGAAGATGACAGCGAGGAGAGCAGGGATGGACACTTCCTGTTCCCCCAGCAGACTGCTTGATGCTAACGCACACTCTGCTTCTTTGTAGTCTTCATCCAACTCTGTAGCCTCTTCTATATTGGGCATCGACTGTGTGTATAAAGCATACTGAAGTAATACTGTTGAATTCAAGTGCAATAGTCTGTACTGAAAAGAACACTCACTTGTTTCTTTCCAAAACAAATCACCAACCACAAAAATATCTGATGCATAAAAAAGAATCTTGTTGGCATAACTGAAAATAATAAAATGGGTTTCTCATATAACATTTGATCACCTGAAGACATCTGTGACAGGAAATAACAATGTTTGTGACTAAAGAAGATGAAGAAAAGGTGCTTTTGCAATGATTTTGCCTTTCATTCGAGCATGTTTGTGCTTTCGTTATCTCACCTTGACAAGATGTCCCTGGGAGGAGTGCTTGAGATGTTGTCCTAGCACGACACTGAGCGCTCTGATGAAGCCCTGTCTGGGGTTAGGGTCGGCTGCAAAGTACTGCAGCATGGTTAAATAATCCAGTCGAGATGGAGAGAAAGAGTGGTCCGCAAACAACTGGAAAAAAAACTAAGAAGGAAGATGGTTCTTTTACTTTTACGTTTGTTGTGTGCCATGACCACTTGAATTTCCCATTTCATGAATATTTATATTGGTTTGGATTGAAATTGTCAGACTTAGCAGGATGTTACCTTGCGTAGGTTAGCCAGACGGTCATAAGGTAGAGGCTCTGAGGGGTCTTCTGGGACGGGCAGGACACTCTCACTGGAAAACCACAGCTCGGTCTGGTGAGAAAGGACGAGTAACTTCAACATTTATTTTTATTTTCAGGATGCTTCAGTTTTCACAAAAACAATATAAAGTATACAGTATATAGTGTTGTGTCTGATTTGTGTGTGTGTGCAGAGACCTGTAGGTATTTCTCCTCGTTTATATAGCCTGTGTTTCCATGATCTGCTGCCTTGAAGCGTTGGAGCACAGTCAGCAGCTGTGACAGGGAGGGGAATGGCCAAGGGAGGGCAGCACTGAGCAGAAACTTACGCCAGTCTATCAGCTCATATTCATCTGTTAGCAGAGACACAATCTCCATCATCTAAGGGGAGGAGAGAAAAGGACAACTCTCCTGTAAGCAATGTGATGGTTCTTTTCTTGTAACAGGACGGTGTGGTGAAGGAGTTATTTTGTCTTGCTCTACTTTCTCTAGGTTGTAGTCAGCAGAGGGATTATTAGAATTAGAATTTGATGCTGTGAGAAATGGCAAATATAATAGAATACATAATTTGTGCTCTTGTGTTTTTGAGTGTCTGGAATAATTGAAGAGTACCTGTGTTTCATTCTGTTTAATCCAGGGCTCAGGCAAGGTGTTTTTGCCCAGTGTAACAACTATGAGATCCCTGAGCAAACTGTCAAACTCAAAACTGGATATGAGGCCTAAATGTTCAAAAGGAAGGGAAAGGATGGGTGTCAAATAGCAGGACTTATAGACCCATAACATTACATCCTGTCAGCTCTGTATTAACCTGATGGAGCAACGTTGCATAGCTGTTGGTGGAGGGACTGTAGCTGGGTGATTGTTGGGGTGGACCCTGTGGGTTTCTCCAGAGGAGCAGGGCGGGGAGGCGGAGCCGGGCTAGCCACCATGAGGCAGTCTCCATTCTGGTAGAAGTCAGTACATTCCTGGAAAAAAGAATATAGAAGAGTTAGAGGAGATTGTGGTTCACTGTCAAATGTCACATGCTGGAAAAACAATTGAAGTGTTATCCTCTAACTACCCTTCAACCAGTGAGCTCCACAATTAAGATATGGGAAGAATTTTTAAATATCTTACAAAAAAGTAAACAACCTTTAAAAATGCATTACATACCAACACCAGTTCAAATGTCAACTTATCACCAGCCTCAATGTGATGGCGGATCACTTCGGAGAGTTGATCAATACTAGAGAAAAGAGACACATGCAACATCAAACAGGACGTTTGGGGACAGAAATCTAATGTTTCACAAGAATTATGTATTTTTGTATTTATTCAAAATAATAAAATAACGAGGACAGTAACTCACTATTCATACAATTCAATTATGGGTCCAACATACGAGCACATTGACTTTATAGCATTATGACATGGAGGCAAAATAAAGACAGCATTTATAACACTAATCAGAAAAAGAAAAAAAGATAATACAGGGAGAGCAGTGCAGTGTTACATTATTGCTGCTTTATTCACATTCAAATATCTCTTCATGCACATGTAGCCCACACAATACCATACATTGACCCACACTGAACTGTACCATACCTTTTCATGGCTGGAAGATAGTGGGCTTCTAACCACTTCTCCATGTTGCTTAAAGTCTCCTCTGCTCTGCTCTGCAGGGAGTTCACTATCCTCAGACCGTGACCTTTTACCAGCGCAATGCGCATTTTTGCTGCATTCTCTAGAAAACACACACATGCATACAGCAAGACAAACAGAGGAACACAACCACATAAGTATAATGATTTTTTTACACACATATACATGTATGTTTACAGTAAGCACAAAAGTACACACATGGATACACATAACAAGAGACTCACCTGCATGTATATATATCATAGTATACAGTTCTTACAGCCACTTAGAACATTAAAAACATGTATACCCTCCTGAGACCCACCCATTCATTTTTGTCTCCTGTGGAGGACATTTGGTTTTGGTCCATAACTATGAGGTTATACATGCCACAGCATTAAGTCCAATTGTACTCCACAGAGGACATCCTGGGCTTTTCAAACATATGACATATGTGGGGGTGTGGCTTTGAAAAAGATAATTTCATTGTATTTCAAAATGGCGTCCATCAACACAAGCACTATTTATAGAAAGAGAAATGGTAAGTTTGTAATTTTGTAATTACCAGTGTTGTGAGTTCAATATTTTAATTAATTATAGTAAGGGAACATCTTAGGAGTTAGTGTAGTGAGTTTCAGAGCAATGTGTTTATGTTTATGAATGTCCTCTGAGGAGGGCATGGGGATTTGCTAACTTTTTATTTCCCCCATTTTACACAACACAAATGGAGTCCACTATGGGCCAAAACTAACATGTAGGTTTCTGTAGGGTTCATGGCAGACGGATGCAGTGGGAAAACATACATCAAGTGCCTCAAGTGTCAGATGTATCTCTGCATTTCAAAAAAGGATGGAGTTCTACAAATGAGGGCTCAGTATTTGTTGCATTGAGTTGTTGTGCTCTAATGTTGTCTAAATGTACTTGTATGTTAATGTTGTTTGTATACTATGCTTCGCATAACTAACACCCGATGTCCTCTACAAAGGACACATAATAAAACAAAAATAAAAATATATATTTTTAGTTTTTGTTAGTCATTATGTTTATACCACCCTAAAGACTTGTGTGATCAAAAAAAGGAAATTTGAAACCTTTTTCTTTCTGGGTCTCAGGACATATATGAAGATTAAATATATTGTTATTGTGATAAATAGAGAAACTACTGAAACTGCAGCGCATACCCTCTTGAGCCAGTGTGGCAGCATATTCTTTATGTATTTTCAGTTTGACATCTTCATGATGAGTATCAGGTGGTGCAGGGCTGGGTTCACAGGGGGGGGATGGTGGACCTGGAGGAACAAAACTTGGATAAAATAATGATGAAAAATACCTACTTTTTCAGAAACAACATGTTAGAGGGCACTTCTCCACGGCTTCCTTAATACTCTGCAAATTACATACCTTTCTTATCTTCGGATGACTTCTTCCCTTTTGCGTTTTTGTTTGCATCTGCAGGGGCCTGCTGTGCCTTCTCCTTCTCTTGTGGTTTCCCCTTCTTCTCTTTCATCTCCTGGTGGGCTTCTGCTGATACCTACACACATGTATAACCCATACACGTCAGGAATTAAAATAAATATGACTGTATATATATATACCCCCTTATTTACTTATGCAAACTGTCACAAACAAGAATTACCAATTTGCTGATGCCTCTGAGTACCTCCGTGTAGTCAGAGATCAGTTTATCTTGGGGAAGCTAGAGGTAACAATGAAAACAGTCAGTTTCTCTTATCATTAATTAATCATCACTGAGTGTTTTTAAATATTTTGAAGAACATTTTCTTTCAAATGTATTTAAGAATGACAAAACTAAAATGTCAACCATAAACTGTCTTAAAATATGGTACAGCTTGAAACATTACAAAGATAACTGGAATAATATATATTGTAGTCTTTGTGATTTTGACTAAAATGATGAAAGTTATATTCAGGATGACTGAGGGATGCCCTGACCTTGACAGGTTCCGTCTGATCCTGGATTTTCTCCTTGGAGTCGGGACTGCAGAGTAGGAAAAATGGGAGAAGAGGAGGACATTTCTTATGTGTGCATGTGTTTGCGGGAAGGATTTGAACTGTGAGAAAATGATAACATCCATAATGTCTTCTAAACCAGTTTGCAGTAAACGTAAAGTTAATGCTGTGTGTGATTGTGCATCATCCTTACATTTGAATTGTACTCTTATCCTATCTGACTGCACAGTTGCTCAGTACTGAGCAAATAGATCTTTCACTGACTGCAGTTATTTCTAATCATTTACTATTTACAGTTTTGTAGGTTTTTGACATATTTAGGTTGTTATGAATAGTATATTTCTTGCCTCTCGTCCTGATCCTTCACCTCTGGGAAGTCAAGAAGGGGGATACAAGCCAACCTGGAGGGTAGCTTAGGCAGCACCTCTCTGCACATGCTCAAATAGTAGACTCTTAGAATACAGAGTGTATCCTGGAGACGGTCTGACTCTACCTACACAGCACAGTGTATCCAAGGTTACGGTCACACAAAAGATTCATTGAATATTCCTACTGCACACATCATTAGAAAAGGACTGAAAACAAGCAGTGCAACAGGTATACAACAAAAAACATAATCCATTATATGAGTAAATGTTTGTTCAGTCAAATAGTTAGAAGATGAAAATGAGGATGCACCTGCATGAGTTTAGAGTGACAGTTGATGAGGATGACCGTGTGTTCCTCCAACCAGCCGTCCCCCATGAGAGCGGCCTTCTCTTGCTCGTCCTCCTCCTTACACTTGTCACTAATGTCCCAAAGACGTTCACGCAGTTCCTGTACACATGTCATAGTGTCGCCACAAGTTTTAAGCAGGTTTTATACCATTTTCATGATCAAATCAAGAATAACTGTATTGTATTAGAAATTGTTCTCACATCCAGTCTCAGATGCAGCTCTGCTTTGGTATCCTCGTCTTTCCTCATATCGTCAGGTATGCTGTTGAAGTCCTTTTGCCAATGAGACACCAACTCCTGCCTTAAGTCAGGACGTCCCAGGTAATGCTTGTAGTCCTCTCTACAGGGAACCATGGAATTACATATTAATACATGTAAACATATATCAGAGACAATTATTTTAGGTCTTATATTTTAACATAATTTTCCTCTTTTATTTGTAAAATATTTCTGATAAAGGACCATACGTTTAGAACATTTGGGTCACATCAACCTAATTAACCTAAAAATAAGTGTTTTCAAAATACTGAACTTACATACTGCATTTTTTTAATGGATTATAACCATTGTAGCAAAGATGTACAGCAACCCACACTGTTTTTTATTTACAAGGCATCAATGTGTTGCTTTTCATGTTATCAGATACACAGTTGTAAGAATGTACTGACATTTAAAAGCCAATAATGTAACTTCAGCGATGGATATCAAATATAAAAAGGGAGAAAAGACATGCATTGTGAAAATGCTTTGTTATGAGTTTGTTTGAACTGATTGTTCTCAAATAAACCTTGTCCACACTACTACAAATCAGTATACCTGATGTTGAATAGGTGATGGTTAATAACACTGCTTTGCGAGCGGATCTGCTGCATTACTGTCTTTACGTTTTTCACATAGGAATCACACACTGTGTCCCAATGGGGGCACATGAACCCTGGGACTTCCTAAAAATAGAGAGGGGGAGGGAAAAGATGAACATAGCAGGGGGCATGGATAGAGGGCAATCAAACAAAACAGTATATAGTGTTATGCAAGAGATTTGACGGAAGAAGATGACACTTTACATGTACTGTATCTTCAAATAATTAAAACAAACTATGCAAGGCAGGGTACCACAACTGTTTCTTAGAGAGGAAGTTCATCTCCAACTCTGATAAGCCAAACAAACAAATACTAATAAAAGAGTATCCTACTGGAGGAAGGGGTTCATCCACATATTCCCAGCTGGAAGGACCTGGGCAGGGAGACTCAGGTGGGTTTACTGGGACCCCCTTAGAGTCTTCATTGATCACTGAGGACATGGATGCCTTCCTAGAGTGCCCTATTGAGAAGTCAGACGAAAAGTCATTAAATCATCACAATAATAAAGATGAAGAATCTTGTTTTCCGATGGTCAGAAGACACAATGTACGACTACTGATCACATCCTGGGGAGGTAAAGCTTGTTTTGGAAAGGGACTTTAGACTTTGTGCTTTTTCCTCACTTAAGTTGGTTTCGGACTCTGTGGGGTCGGGGGCTTCGTGTGAAACGTCCTGAGGTTGGCCTGCAGGTGGAAGTTCAGCTGAAGAGGGGGAGTCAGGAGCTTTCCCACTGTCCAACATTACATCTTCAACAGGAGAAGTAGCCAGAGCTGGTGAGGGAATATATCGGAAGGTTGTGAGTAAATATTGTGTTTCTTTCGTCATCAGTGTCTGATAAAACATAGTACTTGTATTTTTTATGTTATGTAAGAAAGAAGAAAAGTATTCTGAGTCTACATACATTTCAAATAATACTAAAATGAAAACATGTTACCTTCCTGTGTTTGCATCCAAACTTGCTGCAGGACAGACTCCATCCTTTCGTAAAGCTCATCTTCGTTCACATCTGCATCAATACGGACCAGAATGCTTTGCTTTTCACCAAACCAATCCTCTAGTTTGGGCCAGGTGTCTTCAAAACCTGCAATTCTTAAAGGGAAGGGGAAGATGTTATGCATTAGACAGACAGACAGATAGACAGACAGACAGACAGACAGACAGACAGACAGACAGACAGACAGACAGACAGACAGACAGACAGACAGACAGACAGACAGACAGACAGACAGACAGACAGACAGACAGACAGACAGACAGACAGACAGACAGACAGACAGACAGACAGACAGACAGACAGACAGACAGACAGACAGACAGACAGACAGACAGACAGACAGACAGTAAATCAGTGGCAGTATTGTATTCATTTCAGTTTTTACCTGTGAGGAATCTGTGCCAGATACAAGGTCTTGTCTTTGGGACAGGCACTATCTTGATCTGCACCAGGTTGGGGGGGTAAGAGAAACACCAAAACATATTATTTATATTTAACTGGTTATTCGTGAATGTATTCATACACGCACGATCTAACAGTTACTTTATGGGAGCACAAAGCCACAGATACTTGGCATTATAAGATAAGATAAGATGGACTTTTATTATTCGCCGTGGGGAAATTCAGGAGTTAAAGCAGCCACAGAGTGAGAGTGAAAAACAGGACAGTACAAACTCACTATATATACTATAAAATATATATATATCAAACTCCCACCAGTGTAACATACCTGTATGACTGAAAGCTCGTCTGATCACACACTCCTCAGGGATGTCCAGCAGCAGAGCCAGGTCCAGTACAGGAGGTGGGGGTGTTGGAGGTTCGGGTGGATTGGGATCAGCAGCAAGGTCTGTCCTGCTGTTCACAACACAATTCCCTTCATCTACACACCCACCCAGGGCTCTCTCTAGCAGGAAGGCCTGGGTGATGTCCAATGGAAAGCCATCCAGGATCCATCCTGACTGAGCTGGAACCTGCCTATTAAGGACACCAACAATATGTCACTGTCAGGAGAGTGATCATGGGGGTTTGTTTATTATACATTTTATTCAAACTGTTTGTAAAAGTAGGACTGTATCCTTGACATTTCTCTGGACTATTGACTGTCAAATTAATTGAATATGGTAAAATTAGTATACAGTTGACTAAATCACATGTTCTGTTTTTAATATCAATACAGTTAATGAGTTTACCTGATAGCCTCTACTATGATGTCCACTACCAGATCATAAGGGATGGGGTTGCCTTGCCTCAGCTCTTTGTCTGCAGCCGCTCCCTGCATGGCCCGGGTAGACAGCTGCTCAAGAAACACATGTAAACAGGAATTAGTTAAATAAGTTTCATTCCAGATAGGTCCACATTTAATCTGAAAAAAAATGTGTTTTTTACTCAATATTCTCAAATGATTACATTCAATAAAAATTCATAATTTTGTATCATCAATGATAACGGTTGAAAGTTGGTTAGCGGTATACATTGTATACAGGTTACATTATTGTCAGCAGATCACAAACAACACTCACTCTTAAGGTGCTCTTTCTACTTGTCTCTTCAGTTTCAAGGTCTGAAAAACAATTAAATTATGAGTATCACGTCAAAAAAACAAATTAGTGAAATGCTTCATATGCAGTGCATTTTTATCAGAAGCAAAAAACACTATGATATACAGTACATTAAAGTGTAGCATACAATTAAATCACGCTGGCTTCAGTAACCCACCAGGCTCCAGTGATGTGCAGGATGTGAGCAACTGTTCATTGCCTTTCTCTTCCTGCTCTTCTGTGACCCGTACCTGATGTTTCAAGTTAAAATGTTTAAGATCATTGAGGTTTTAACAGGTTTATACATTTTGGCACCAGCATTAACAGCTACTGAGATTTTCTGATTCAGATATTCTCATGAAAAGTCCTTTAAATCTTAATGATGTGATAAGAATAAATACAAAATTGAATACTGGTGAAGTTACCATCCTGTTATACTGTATCTGACAAACCTGTTCTCCATTTCGGTTAGCATCCAGCGCCTCTTCAATGAGCGTGTCCGCTGATAGGATATTGATGCCATGGGCTAGAGCAGGAAACAACACACATGCTCAGCACACCATACTTTCTTATACCAAAAATGTTTTGACTACAGTTTATCACTCCAGTAAATATGTAATTAAGTGGTGTGAAATTGTGTTTGTGCGAATGCTTGCATCTTTGTTCTGATCACATGCTGTGTACCTTCAGCCAACTTGGCCAGGCAGGTGGTCTTGCCAGAGCAAAGCTTTCCCAGGACACAGGCCTTAAAGGTAAATTGAGGAAATGAGGGTGAGGAGGGTTTAATGATGGGTTGATGAACCATGTTCCTCAGTCGTTGGACAACGTGTCCAAGAATGTTGTTGTTGGTCAGGGGTAGTTTGGTCTCCCCTGCTTCCTCTGGCCATGCCCACTCATCTACCATGTTCTGAAAAAGTGACATTGTGGCCAAGTCAAAGAGGATCTTCACGCTCAGATGAAGCAGTTAATCGCTTCAGTTCAGCGTTTGTGGGAATACACACAAACAAGATCTGAAAACTCACTCCACTTGCTTTATAAACTCACAGTGTATTCATCATAGTCCTGGTTGTTCAGTATCTCCTGCTTCTCAAGTTCTACAGGATCTAGTGAGGGAGTGAACTCAATCTCTGGCTGCTGGCAGTTTATCGGCTCATAGAGAGGCAGACCATTGAACAGCAGTTCTTTCCACTCTCTCATGGACTTCTCTGGGATCTGACTGGACATGACAGCAGAACAAATTATAGAAGGCAACGCTAGACTACAAATGTCCAAATGTATTTACATTGAATCAAAAATGTTTTGTCAATTGAGCCATAATAATGATTTAACCCAACTGTATTTCAATAATGTTTCATCTTAGAGTTCATATGATAGATATGTCAAATCTAGTGGAATGCACAAATCTATACAAAGTGATTGTTAAGAATGGTTGTGTAGGGAGTGCATATATTTGGATATTATGTATTTGATAGTAAGAAGATTTAGACAGGATGTCAACACTTCCTGATTATATTTAACTACACTGGTCAGTTCCCATGTTGTTGATCTTTTCACAAGTTTATGACTCACAAAACATTTAGTTAAAAACAACCTTGCCCCTATGGTTTATTTTTGTATCTGTTGTGTTTTGCTTTATCGATGCCCTTCATCAATTTATTTTGTGATTTTTCTTTTGACCGTTTCCTGCCTTGAATTAATTCAAGCTGAACTTTCCTGTTCAATTGTTTTATTTGGTGTCAGGTTTTTGGGTGGTAGAGTCATTAGCCCATGTTTCATTATGTTGGTATAGTTCATTGTACCAACTGTGTCATCTTGTATACTCATTTAAAAATAGAGAAAATTGTATTCTGATCAATTAAAACAAATTAGATTATTCACTGCTGTACTGTTAAATGTGTTCAAGCATTGATAAATACCTCAAATAATGAAGTAGACCAAGTGAAAATGTATTTAAAACAACAGTAATTTCAACTCTTAAAATGTGATTGCTTAAATTACTTTTACAATCATTGCAGATGAAAGTTGATAACAATAATTGTGTGACATACTTCTCAGTGAGCTGTCGGTATTCTCCAACCTTGGTGCTCAAGTCCACTATCTGCTCCAAAATGTCCTTGCAGCTCTTAAAGTGCTTCTTGTATCTGCTCTGAGCTCGCTCAGCAGCATTCCTCTTACAGAATTCACGCTCCTTTAGGATATCTTCGGCACGGTCCAATTTAGCCTGCTGAGCCAAAGCCTATACCAGACCCCAGTCAGAGAAATGAAATAAGTGGAGAAGGCAGGATGTAAATGGTTCTACTGGTTACCACAGTTAGTCAGTAAGTAAAGAAGGAAATTGAAAGATGTCACATAGGTCATTTATTGTGCAAAAAACACGTTTTACTGTGTTTCCACACAAAGACACAAAGCAACAGACATGGCTGATATTAGAGGTTGCAGAAAAAAGGGAGAAATGTAAATCTTTGTAAGTAAGGATTAATACAGTTTACTAATTTGCCAATAGACACAGCATCAATAATACCACATTAAAGCTTTAACATTTATGTACATTCAATTATATATATTTGTTCCTAAATCATCTAAAATGAGCTTGACAATCTGCTCTGAGATTAATTGAGACATAACACCAGGACCATACTTTACTAAAACATACTGAATATTTAACACTGAAACCATGCTGGACCATGGCTGCATCCTTTGCGAATCATTTATCCAGGTATCTGCCTTTATTTATGAATTATATAGTCTAACTTTACCATTTATCTGTCTTTCTCTCTCGTCAGAATACCAAAAGCCTGGTTGATAACTACTTAAATACATCCTTTCTTCTCTTCCTATTACACCACCCATACTATCAATTACAGCCTAATACAAAATGACAATAGAGAGAATTATTCTTCTTCGTTATTCATCCTATCTCACCGCCTCCCTCTCCAGAGCTTCCAGGAAGTCCTTCTCTCTCCGCTGCTGGTACTGCTGCTCTCTGAACAGGCGGTTCTCCCGTATCACATCCTTCTGCATGCGTATCTGGAGAAGCTGAGTTGCCAAACGATGCTCCTGCTGGGTCTGACGTGTCAGACGCTTCACCAGCTGCTCATCTCGCCGGGCATCCTGCAGTGTGAGGAATAGGTGGCTGATCAATTAAGGAATGTCAAATAACACACTGTGAGAGCATAGCCTGTATCAGATGTATCTGAAACATTTTCAACTTGAAGTTTCACCTCTTGAGCTTCATGGGCCTTGAGCTGCTCCACCAGGAATCTGTCCCGTCTTTTCTCTCTCTGCTCACGAGCTCCAGCACTTTCCTCAAGCCTCTGTCGGATATTTTGTATATACTTGCTATTAGATTGTAAAGTCAGCTTAGTTCCACTTTCAGGGACCTCACAGCCCTGGCTGCTGCCACCAGGAACAACATCTCTAGGGACAGGCTGACCACTAGAAATGAAAAAGTTCAATACACACTTGTAATCATTGTCCCAATGTAAGATTTTATCAGGTTGCAAAACAACCAAAGCAATACAAAACAAATGAAGGGAATGTTCCCTATTTTCTCACCTTGAAGAGGAAGGAACAGCATAAGTAAGCAATTTCTTCCTTGTCTCGAACTGGGCTATTTCAGTCTTGACAGTCTGCAGACAAAAATGAATAACAATTGCAAAAACCAGAAGGACAAACAGACCCATGTCACTCCTTTACTTTTTGTGTATGCTGTGAAAAGTTAAAGGATTTTTTGTTGAACTCATGGCATGACAATTGCATTAGAGGTAGTATTGTATACAGAGGGTCATCTGTTGAAATTCCTTCTTAATCTGGAATATCCCAAAGAAAAACTTGGCAGAGAATTTGAATTAGAATGAATCTCCCCTCTGCAAGTGTTAAGCAATAACAAGCTTTTAGCAGTGACTGGGAACATATGGCGAACAAGACGAACACAGAGTTGTTGGGCCTGGATTGCTAAAATTGTGTGAAGGATATTTTTGAATGTCCATTGCAAGCATCTGCTTCTACAAACTCTATGCATACTTCTCTATAGCCATCAATGAAATTCCCTCTTTGTGTTGGTACATTTTCACATCATTCTTTAATCTGAATCCCACCTGCGCTTCTTGTTCATGGCGTTGATGCTGTTGTTGCCTTCTTTTAAGGTTGAGCTGTGAAGTGTAGGGAGGTGGCTTGGGCACCTGGACAGTAGCGGCCTGGTTACAAGTAATGATTTGTTTTTGCTTCTGACGAGACACCAGCAACTGCAACATAAACAGTTTCCACTCATTAGCATGACCCTTCTTTGCATCCATCAAGCGTCTGTGGCTCAATTCTAGTTGTATCAGCCGGGACAATATGTGAAGAGTTTATAAAGATATAACTAAAGATGGCCTTGAAGTCTGGTCAACAATTAATACAGGAAAAATGTACTACAATACTGCATTTGACTTTAAATGGTTTCCAGTACCTTCTCACTGTTGTTCATTCTCTTCTCATCCTGGACTCTGAGTGGTCTCTGTTGCTGGATGGGACGGGTCATCTCCAACCTGTCGTCCATTGGCTGGTACTTCTCTTCATAGTGCTGCGAGATTTTCTGTAGCTTTTGATCTGCATCACGCTTTACCACTTGATGCAGTCGCTATGTCAAAAAAGAAAAAAATATGCTTAATGTAACTGATGATATTGATTGCTTCTTGTAGATATAAGATTAAGTTAAACTAAATAAAAACTTTAAAAAATCATTGAAAGAATAAAGGGCAGACCACAGAGTAGTAGTTCCACTTAGCTCAATATGGTTTTACAGAAATAAAATGTGCTGTTGCCATAAGAAATAGGCCCGAAACCAAATGCACAAACTACAGTTACAGCTTGACAGTCCCCCTTACATCAGAGTAGATTTCATGCTCCTTTTTGTGCAAGCCTGCTTTGGCTGCGGGTTGCATTATTTCCATCAATGTGCCACTGATGTCTCCTTTCTTCTTCTTTTCAAGGGTGACATAGAGCTGGTAGAGGAGGCGTGTGGCAACACCCTGCTTCTCCTGCATCAGGTCCTGAGCTGTGTTCAGGTTGAAGGAGATCCCAAGTAACTTGAGTGTGGGCTCAAGGCGGGTGAAATTATTCAGTCTGGAGATGGAGGTGCTATGAAATAAGATAACTTTCATTATTTAATTATTACTATGAGAAAACTTTAAATGAGCTGGAAAAATAAGTAACCGTCTGCTTGTTTTTCAACAAAAAAACAATTGATTATTGATATGTAGATAAATAGATAGATAGATACTTTAATGATCCCAATTTGGGAAATTCTTTCATTACAGAAGCAGCAGTGTGTTCAGACATTAAAATATAAATACTTAAAAAGTGGAATAGAGAATTAACAATTAAAAATAAAATGATAGATAGCAAGAGGAAGAAAGAGGGCAACTTACTCTTTTTTCATAAACATACTGAAATCATTTTGCATCTGATATTTATGAAGAACTTCCCCAATTAGGTAGCCACTGGAGAAATCCTTGGTAAAGGACTTTGGCTCTGTGAAGGTTAACATGCGTTAATGTACTCAAACAGTGACAATTTCAACATGTGATATTCTTTTATGCTTCAAACTGAAAACATGTTGAAAAACCATTAAGTTATCGAAAGTGTTTAAAATGACATGTTCACTACCTAGCAAGTAACTATGGGTTTTCATGGTTTCCCCAAATGTTTTATTGGCCCTTTTTTATCGTTGCTAATGACACATCATAGCCTACCAATCAATATCACTTGACTGTGTTGATAAGTCATCAACTGTCTTTCTAATTCGACGTGTAGCTTCCAAAATGGCGCTGTCAGAGTTTTCAAATTTAACGTTAGAGTTAATTAGGCTAGCAGGTAGCTAGATAGATAGCGATAACTTTGTTTACACTTACCAATCGCTTTTGACAGCTTGAGTTCCTCGTTCAGCCACCTGCACAAAATATCCGTCATCTTATGTCTTTTAATTAAAACCCAGACTATATACTACTGCATAATAATGGACATGGTTGAAGTTAATCGTAGGAGCTCGATAATAACTGTTGAAAAACAGCCGAGGAAATCCCAAGGCAAGGGGGCATTGTTGCCATGGTGACGCGTCAACAGAGTTGCCCAGCACGCGGGGGGAGGATCAAGCTGGCCCTGAATCAGTTTTCTTTTCTACGCTCAAAATAATGGTGGGATGCAATGACTGCAAACTGATCCAGAACCTGTACAACTCCACACTTAAGAGGGCCATCAGGGGCGTTTGTATTTTTAGCAGCACTTCACTGCAGCCATCCTTTTGCAAATTAGAGAATTAAAGAAAATAATCACTTGTGTGTAGTGTATGTGTATTGTACTACTAAAACCTATAACCCATTGGTTATGGTAAATGGCAACAGAATATCTGTATAGAAGTGGAAAATAAAACATATTGACAAACTGACAAGTTGCCAGACAAATGACTTTATTGCATTTAAACAAGCAGCATTTCGATTTGTGTTATAAGTGTTAACATGTATTTATTAACTCAGAAGCACATTGTTTTTTATCCATAGTTAAATGTTCTGCAAAATATCATGACAATTCAAATGAAATGAAAACCTTTTTCAGGAACACATATTTTCAGTCATGTTGTTGTGCACAACATAAGTCAATGCAATTTTTTTTAAGCTATAAGGTAACATAAACATGGTGTTTAAAGGATTTACCAGCCACTTTTTTGTAGTAATAGTAGTAATAGTTTATACAACATGCATCATTTCACATAAAACATCCAAGACCAGAGATGAATACTTGTTAGGCAGCAAGTGTACCCTGCTGTAAACCGAACAGAAGTGTAACTTTCCACAGTGTAAGCATCGGTTCAAATACAAAATGTAGGTGGACCATAGAAAACAGGTAGCGGGCTAAACGGAAATTTGCATGTCAGCATGTAAGAGTCTGCATAGTGTTACCAATAATTACAATTTGTCTGGCAAGTGATACTGCTGTGATAAGGTAGTAGAATACATTTTATAAGCAGCCAGGATCACAATTCTACATCAGTTTACATGATTGTATCGACAAAAAGCTTCTATGTATATAAGTACACAACAAATATACAGACAAGTGTGATGCTTTTATATATCAGAGGACTTTACATATCTGGTGTCGCCAAAACAAACATTTGCTCTTCTTCTCACAAGAGAGCTGGTAAGTCAACATTAACTCTGCTTTTTGTAGAATAGGTAATATCAATTTGATTTTTGTAAGAGAAAATAAATGAAAGAAATTTACAAATATGTACAATTAGTTGTATAAAAACAAAGATTTAGAGAAAAAAATAAAAAGGTGACATTTTTGTTCATACAAATCAACCCAAAAGCATGTAACACATAGCATTTATAGGTTAGTCTGCAAAGCAGAGTTTGTTTGAGAAAGCAGTCATGTTTAAATACTTAAAACACACTTTAGCACTGCCTTGACGTTCACTGATCTCAAACTGGTTGTTTTACCCCTTATTCAATATGATAGTGAAAGCTGTAGCTTTTATCTTTTATTTTTAACCATTTTCCCCAGTTAAAATTAACATCAGTGTTACAAGACAAAGTAAAAGGAGACGTTTTTCTCAGTAGTCAAAGAGGACTGCCTGCACTGCCTGTCATTAATTCATCATCAGTGAAGCCATCGATACTAGTCAAAGTCCTCATTCATATCACAGTAGTTTTACTTAAAGCTTGTTGGCTGGAGGCACTAAGAAACAGTAACCAAGGGCTGCCACATGGGCCTGAGAGATATGGTAAAATAAACATCCTGTTTACCGCTGGATTAGAATATAAAATATTATTTGAAAAATCATACTTTTGGGAATCCTCGGGCTGTTTGACCCATAATGGAGATGATGAATTGCTTTCAAATTAAGAATATTCACAAGGCCATTTCAACACATTTTTGTCACTAGAAGCATTTCAAGATTCCTTTTTCCAAGAGGCGTTGAGATAAATAAAGGGAATAAAAACATTTTACATTTGAAAACAAACATGTTTTGTAGACTTAGATCTTCCAAAAAATAAACAAGCGTTCACTCACAACAATGTGGTAATTTTATTTTAACCAAAGTTTTAAAAAAAATCAGCGCTTACTGAAGTTGATTAAAAGGGACTACTTTGTAGATGTTACGCACGGTGCCAGAGGATTCTGGTTGTCCAATAAAATAAAGCTTTTATTGTAAAACTTTTTTTTCCCTTATACATAACATTTAGGAGCAAGGCATTGTGTGAAAATTAAGTTGATGCACAAGACTGGAAGCATTATATTTATCAAGGCAATTGAAACACTGCAAATAACCATCCAAGTTAATTAACATAATCTGTCTAATACCAATTATCAACTTGAGGATAAAGCAAATCACATAGCTACATAAAAAAGGATACTGACCTTATTCTAAAATAAATACATTTTCAACAAAAGAAATACTGCAAAAAACCTATTGGTTAAGGAAGAAAGTAACATATCAGTGTGTTAGTAAATTAATCTGTTTGTATTCATGTTCTAGCTTATATCAGTGTATATATCCACAGGACTCATCACCCTTACAATTCCAGACCATTACAGACAGCACCACTTGTGTATCTGTGTAAAATATTAACTTTTCTTATTTAAAAGTTCATCTTTCAACATCCCACTGTTCAGACAGTAATTTGTGAAAAATAGATCACATCTATGAGGATAGGAACCACCTTGCAGGAGAGTGCCATCTTAACATGCATTTAAAATGGTATCACTTTTAGTTACAGCTTAATGCCTCTTTTTCTTTCAGGAGCTCATTAACTGTCACAAAACAGGCGAGATTATCCCAAAGGCGGACCAGCAGAAGACATGGATACTTTCTATAGAAACTGTTCTTTTGTAGTGTTGTCCAACACATATCCTTTACCTTTTTTGTGGTGTCATTTGGTTTAAAACATTCATATTTTAATGGTTCTTCTGTAGTGTAGTGAAGTTCATATCACAGTCAAATAAAAACATCTGAAACGGAAGATAAACTGGATGTACTCAATTGTAACAGGATATGCCATTGCTAACTGGCCTTCAGAGGGAGTCACTGGAAAGGCATTGAAGGGACGTTAGCGCCACCAGGTTGCCAGGGGGTGCTATACATATGGTTTAAAAGAATCATAAAGAAATATTTTTTTAAGCGGTTTGCTAGAATAGAAATGTTTTGATATATAAATATACAGATTTGTATCTATGATATTTGCATGACATAAAATTAACTATATACACTTTTCTGTATCTTTGGAATAAACCACTTGAATGGCATTATAAACTTGCTGTTTAAGTGCAACTGTAATGTAGTACTACATCAGAGGGGACATGTAGACTAATGTAGACCATATGGATTAGGCTTGTTTTGTAAATGACACTGGTAAAAGCACTGAATCTAAACGTGTTATGTAACCCCCCTGGCCTGGCGGCTAGTATTGAGAGAGAGAGATGATTTATGGTTTTGTGGATGACAGCAAGTTGGTTAACCATGTTGCTGCTGATGATGATGAGGGCTGTCGTTTCTCCTCTGTATGATCCTCTCCATCAGGGAGGAGGAACTGAGTGGAAGCAATTGAGGTGGGGGAACCAAGAGAGGATGCACGGCTGCGACCTTCCCCATCGTCCACCGGGGAGTCCATTTGCCAGGAGCTCTGGGGTTTGTAGCCACTAGCAGCCTGGGGCTCTGGAAAAGGATTGGGTGACGCTGGGCCTGTGTCATCACTAGGGACTCTAGATTGCATCTGGGGCCGGTAACCTCCCCCTCCTCCTGCACAGAAGGATGGGTCAGCCTGGGGTTGGTGGCCCTCAGAAGAGCCCTGAGGATCTAGCTGGAAGACAAAAGAAGACCCTGATGTCTGGATCCCCGTGTATGTCACATCGGTGCGTGCTGAATCTAAAGAGGAGGCGGAAGAATCAGAGGAGTCTGGGTAACGTGGTCTTATGGGCCGCTCATCTACTACTTGGTTGTAGTAGCGTAATGACGTTGGCTCATCTGTGTCAACTAGCTCGTCTCCTATCCCCTGACCATCTTCATCCTCATCTTCTTCAGGAATGACAACGAGCGCTTCTTTACTAGAATCCCACTCAGGCCTTTCTACCATATGGACCAAACTGTGGTGAGGAGGCTTCACATCCAACGGTGCCTGTGAGACAAGAATCATTATTTTAAACACTTCATTAGTTACACAGGAGAAAACTGCCTATCAGGAACATACAAAAATGGTCAATAGTTATATATATAGAATTATTTTAGTGGTAAGGGTCAGATGAGTTAGACTGATAATGTACCTGTGACCTGGACCAATCACCAGGCAGCTTGGGCTCAGGTATGTCTGGATAGAACGCCTTTTTCACCCTGGTGACAAGCAAATATTTTCACTTTAAAAAAACATTTTCATTACATTTTTACAAATTAAAATAGTACCTCCTCATAGAGAATTTTCAAAACAGTTCTAAAAGTTATTGCTGCTGGATATTTGCTACAATATTTATAAATCACACATGAAAGAGACCACAGGATATAGCTTAACATTCTCACCATTTCCGTTTCTTGTAGCATAAAAAGGTGACAATGACCAGGAATAAGGCTGTGATTCCCAAGGAAGCCAAGATTTCCAGAATCAGCCAATCAGCTGTCAGGACAAGACAGTAGAGTTATTAGAGATATTAGAACTAAAGCAAGATTACATTCTTCCTACTTTGGAATATAACTCACAGTGTGTTCACTTGTTAATATTTATTTGTACAAAATCCGTTTGTACATGCAACTTTTGTAATAGTTGTAGAATAAACACAAATGTAAATGACCAGTTAAAAGTTATTCAAATATAACTATACATGAACTTACTGAATGGCTCCAGCATTATGGAGGCAGTGGCACCCGTGTCCTCTCCTGCTGAGGTGTAGGCCTTGACAGTAAATTTATAGGAGCCTTCAGAAAGACCATTGACTGTGTAGCTCCTGCTTCCTGGGTCTGACAGGTTGGCTGTGTAAAGCACATGTGCAAGCAAGAAAGTGGCATTGGATACAAATAAAAGAAGAAGGAAAATGGAGGGAGAAATGAGAAGGAAATGGTGTAAGTTTAACAGGATACAGAATGCACATTCATATTTTGATGATTGTTGTAATTAATGCATTTGTATACATTTACCTAGAAGTGTGAGCTGTGAGCCACTGCTAATGTATATGTTGTAGCCCAGAAGGAAGCCTCTTCTGCTGACCAGCGGGATCTGTCCCCAGGTCAGGAGAATATCAGAGTCCTCCTGGGTGGTTAACAGAGACAGGACAGGACTGGAAGGGACTGTGGAAGGGAAAATGAAAACAGAGGGGATGGGTGAGAGGCAAAACAAGGGAAATTAGAACAAAGACTCAGCAATTACAATGTAAAAGTACGATTTATGAAGTAATTGCTTCTTGGAAGTATAGGTTACTTCACATGCAGTGCTATCCTTACCAAGCTCCTGCATGTATCCCTGCCAGCGCTGCAGCAGCTCTGGGGCCTCGGAGGAGCTGCTGTACAGGGAAAAGTTGTACCTCACACCCGGCTGGAAGTTGGCTGATGGCAAAGAAAGATGTTTTATTTTTTAAATCACTAAAAACTGTCCAAAGTAAGGAATGACAAGGGGTGACAATGATGGTGGAGTTTTTTCTGCCTGTCCTGTACATTCAAAATGTTTTGAAAACACATTTTTAAAGACTTTGAAAGTGAATATCTTTTTAAAGAAGACATCAAGCCATGCATACCTGACTCAATGGAGACATTAGTGTTTCCAGGAGCAACCTTGATCCAGTCCACAGGGCAGTTCCACTTGCAGGAAGCATTATGCCATTCTATCACATAAGCACAGGTGGTGTTGATATCGCTCTGCCAGAACAGAGAGAAACCGCTGTCTGTATAAACTGCCTGGGACACAGCACGGGGATCAGCGTCTAGAAAGACAGAAAATACAGACAAGTGTTTCCAGACAGTGGAACCAAAACTAATTATACAGATGCTCTCAGTACCTAAACACTTAACTCAATATTTATGTCATAATAACTTAACCTCTAAGAATAATTAAACTAATCACTTTTGCCTTGCTTCTTACATAGTTAACACATTTCCACATACCTGTCAAACGTAGAGGTATAAGTACACTTGCAGGTAGAGAAACCCCTTCAGTGTTCTTTGCTGTTACAGTTGCCATAACCATGTTGTCACTGCTGGCGGTAGCCATCTGTGTCAGGTTGACTGGTACAGCAAAGGTATCCGGTGGTAAGATTTCTGTGTGCTGTAAACTTTCCCCCGGGCTCCAGAGAGTAACTTCATATCCTGTCATCAGACCACGACTCTGTCTTCCAGTCAGAGGCTAGAAGAAATCAAGAAAAGAGAAGGATGGGAGGAGAAAAGACAGAGACATTTTAAATCCCCTTTTAAATTTCAGGCATGCATGATATTTATTTATTCACTTCATGTAAAGTTTATTCATGTCAAAATAGAGAAAGAGAGTAAAAGAAAGAAGGACGCTACACAGAGACAAGGTATATATACATTGAAATAGAACAATGCACTTATGTGATGTTGCGATCAGTCTGTGTTTACTGCAGTAAAAATAGCAAATTATCATTTGTAAATCCATGATTAAAGTCTAAACTAGTTCAATAGCAAGACACAAAAAGGAAGAAATACCTTCCAAATGACCTGCCCGGTGTAGTCTTTGTTCATCCACACCCACATATCAGGAGCTTCTGGAACTGAAAGAACACAAAAAATACTGAATAAAAATGATCACAGCTTCTGCTTCGTAATCGCAAAAACACTTCTACTATAAACACAGCGCATAAAATGAAAGGCAAAAAAGGAAAGGCAAAAAAGGAAAATCTTTTGATTATATAAAAAGCTGTTCCTCAGAGTATTTGTTAATCATTTTAGATGAGTCAGCATGTAGCAACCACAATTATTTGTGACAAACCATTACACATAAACGGCTCAATACATCCTGGTAACGCCCAGAATATTGAAATTAGTGTCTAAAAATGAAATACCTGTTGTTTAAATCAATTTGGTATTTTGGACTGTTGGAGATCAAACAAGCAATCTGAGAGAAATCACTTTGGAATCTGACAATATGTGCAGTTTCACTGTTTCTAACCCTTTTATAGGAAGAAATGATTTAATAGAAAAAACTGAAATCTCTTATGAACTAAAGACACTTTACAAAAGATAACACTTTTACCAATGCTGCTGGTTTTGAAGGACATTGTTTCGCTCCAGCTCCCCCACTTCCAGAAATTCTGCTGGGCACCGCAGCGGACTTGAACACTGTAGTCCTCGTAAGGATACAGGTCGGGTAGGACTACCGCCCGCAGACCCACACCAGAGAAGGTATGCTGCACACACACACATTAGACAGCATTATTATGTGGTTTATTAAAGGTCACACAAACGGAGAGAATATGCTTACACAAGCTCGCATTTGTAAAAAGTAATGGAAGGCCATTATGTAAAGAATGTTGTAAAGGAAATGTAGGTGAACAATGGAAGTTATCTCTGGAACACTCTGCCCCTCCATGTGAGGTCGGCCCAGACCCTAGGGGTCTTTAAATCTACACTAAAAACACACTTCTTCTCTCTGGCCTTCTAGTTAGAGCGGAGTACGACTCCTGACTTTTCCTTGTGTTTTATTTTTATTTTTTATATATATCTGTTGTAATTTATTGTCTTTTATTGTGATTGTAGTAATGTGTTTTTATTACATGTACAGCACTTTGGCTCGACCAAAAATCGCTTTTAAATGTGCTTTATAAATAAAACTTGATTTGATTTGATTTGATATCTAAGGGACTGACATATTAAATATACACAAACCAATTAAGATGGAGCAAAAAAAGGAAGAGAAAGATTGTTCTGTACATTAAGACAGGCAGAGGAAAAAAAACACACACAAATTGACAAAATGGTCCTTATCTTCAACATACATACAAATAAGCAAACACACAAACTACTCACATTTGTTTTGTACCCTTGGGAGGTGAGCTCCACCTGGCAGACAAGAGCCAGGGAACTGTAGCCGTCGTACTTCCACTGCCACAGCACAGTGGCATTCGTGGCATGGGCAACAGAGGTCAGATACTCTGGTGCTACTGGAGTCACTGAGGAGGGAAAACAATCAGTGAACTGAGGGGTGTGGGGCTGTGCTTTTTATGTGTACATTACCTTTACTTTGAAAAAATACTGTCCGTTGATTTTGATAAGGTTAGGGTGATACACCTACCTCTGTGACTGAGCTCAGCGGAGTCAGTGAGGCTGTACTGGCCGAGAGGATTCACAACCACCAGGGTCCAGTTAACCTCCCAGTGGTCCACACGATACTCTTTCTTCGGGTTCGGTGACCAGCTCAAAGTAAATGTCCTACAGAGAAAATATAATAGATGTAAAATAAACGGGGATCTCTAAGAACACAAATATCAAAGCAACCTAATGACATCAAATATAATCACTTTAGACAGTCAATCTGACCTACAGACAAAGGCCTGAACACATTCATAATGTAACTTCTCTTCAAGCCAGCCTTCAGACTATTCCTGTAAAAGGCCTGGCAGCACACCAACATTTTTTAATGGATACACAGAAGCAGCAAGTGGTTACTTTGACTAAGTGCCTTTTTTTTCTTATTATTATCTTTCTGTTGGTTGACGTTTTTTTTCGGAAAGGCAGTCATAACAACTATAAATAATGCAGGGGTCATTTCTCAGAAAGTGGCGTTGTACCAGTCGGTCTTGTCCATAAATTGCTGAGAATCTGACTCAGGTAAACATCCATCATTGCCACTGCTATCCCGAACCATTATGACTTTCCAATTTCCATTGAATTAAAAGCATTTTAATATCTTAGTCAGCTACATATACTATTGTTTAATTAAATAGGCTTTGGGTGCTTTCACACAATAACTATTAGCTTGTTGTGAATGACAGAATGATGATGTTCTGCTACCCAACCTGAGCCCTACAGTATCATAAGGTTTAATGTCGGGTTAAAGCCATTTTGCCGGGTACATGTGTGAGCCCAGATGAGGTTCAGCAGTTTTTAAAGGTAACGTTTTGCATATACGAGTGACTGTGTTACCTATTGTTCAGCGTGTAGCGTGATCCTCGTGTCTTGTACAAATTTGTGTTTCGTCTTTCGTTCCACAAGCACACAGCCGAGGTTAGGTCGTGAGTCTCACACAAAAAATCACTGGGCAGTGGAGGATCTGGGGAAGAGGAGAATAATTAGTAAGTAACTTCTTTGTTTAATAATATACAGTACATGTAATGATAAAGACTATGTAAACATAACAAAATAAGATTAACAGTTCAGTTCTTTTTTATCTTACATCCAACAAACACCACCGCTCCAATTTCAATTTCTTTGAAGCTATTGTAACAGACGAGGTTGGTTCCCGATGGGCCGGACAGACCCTGATTAACCACTGTAGTGGCGTAACTTCGCCTACTCAGTCGGGTTGTGTTCATGACTGTATTGCCGTAGTTGATGGTACCAAACTGCTTCCCCTCTTTCACAATACAACAGAAGGTGGTATTGGCCCCCACGGGTACGACTCTGTCGGGGGGGAACATCTGACATTTCTCTTCACTGGGGAGGTCGCTACCTAAATAAGGAGAAAGAAAAGAACGTAGTGTTTACAATGTTCAAATGACAGACAAAAGGGTAGCTAGAGATATAAATAGTGATCTTTAATAATTAGGGAAAGTACTTTTTTTGTAGAAGCTTTCAGAGAAAAACATTAATCAGAAATAGCCCCCTAGAAATTGAAGGTCAAGCAAAGCAGCATTTATGTTTATGTGAGTTGTGGCCCCTCTGACCTTGTAGTATCTCAGTGTTGCTCCATTCACTTGTTGACTGTCCTTCTCTTGAGCGGATTTTGATGGACAGAGAGGTACACTGCAGCGGTTCAACTGAGGTCCAGTTCCACTCATGCCGACCGCTCAGCTGACTCACCATCACAGACACCGTCTCCTACAGATAACACACAGAAAACCCAGTGAGGGAAAGAACATGAATACGCTAGATGACACTCATCGATCAAACAGGAAAATACACTTTTATTATTGCACTCAATGATTATATAAAATAAGCTATGATTGCAAAGTGTATTGCCAAGACAAAAATATATTTAGTTGTCAACAAATGCGTCATATGTAAATTGTAGGTCGGGCTATGCCTATTTTTGCATAAGGATGTACCCAACTTGTAGCATAACTGTACAATAAGAGAAGATGATAACTAAAAATGAAATGCTCTTACGTAGAAGACACTTTCATTGAGTTCAGTTCTTAGGATCATGAGGTCAAAGGTCGTGGGTGCTCCTGCCAGCCATGATATGGATAGTTGTTGTGAGTCCATGTTGGTTGACAGGCTCACCTGCTGTGGTACAGTAAGGACTGGAAAAAAGACCATGATTAAGTGATTTAAATGAGTAAATTCAATCAAATTAAGTTAATAGCTGCAAAATGTTTCTTAGTATCAGCCAGATAGAACCAAAGAGGACAGCTTTCCATATGGACCTGCAATCTTTCATCAATATTCAAGACTTTTCACTTTGTGTGCATTGAGCATAGTAGATGATTAATGTATAAGAATCAGAGTGGAGTTTGCTTCTTACCATCATTGGCATTAGTGTGTACAGCCAATAGGCCTAGGAGGACAGAGATGAGCCATACCGTGCTACAGTTAGGCTTTGAGCTGGGATTGACACTTAAGTGAGGCATGGTGTCCAACGAGCGGAGTCACTGTCTGCTGATCCTAAGGTCCACTACAGCAACACCATGCTACACATCCTGAGAGGCAAGGTGGGTCTGGGGGAGCAGACAGCAGAAGAGAGAGAGAACAAGGTAAAATGTACAATGAATAAATACAGATCTGGTAAAACAACATATTCAACATTCACTTTCAACCAAATCAAAATGAGAACGTCCCTAATTTGGAAACCTATTTTGTCTAAATAATACTGGTTTCCTGAAGACAGTCAAGTCAAGTGGTGTTTAATACTATGAAGGTGGTGCTGAGAAGAGGACACCTGTGAACTGTTTTTTTTAAATGCAAACCAAATGCCCTGTGTATATTCAGACTGCAGGCACAAAGTCGTTTTTATTTGAAAGGTTTAGAGGTTAGGTGAGTATGCTCGTCACTGGTTCTGGTTGTGTAGTTTTTCGTGTGTTAAAGTATTATCACATTGTTATACTGCAACAGTTAACTTATATTGAGGATACAAAGGGACTAAAAACAAGATAGAATGTGTTTCAGATTTCCATACTAAAAAGAGGTTATCTGCAAAAACATCTAATTTTGTTATGATTCTGGGAAATCTAACCAAGAAACGGATAGCTACAAATGCACACAAACACACAAATCAATACTTCTCTGCTGGGCTCTGACACTCCTTATAAATGTAGCCACAAACTACAATGACAACAAGGATACTGAGAAACATAATCTCACCCAAAGAACACTGCCTCTCTCCACACTGGACTTTGCCACTATTCTGTTTGACTAATCAGCAGGGCAAAGCAGCCATTTTGGGTTATGCCAAGGAAAATGTCCAAGTATACTCGCACACAAAATATACTGTACAGGATGGATCAACCTCTGCAATCATTTCTTGGAAACCCAAATTTGCTCAGTCATCAATCAATTAATCAATGTTTGTTTATATAGCCCAATATCACAAATGTTACATTTGTCTCAGTGGACTTCACAGTTTGTACAGAATATCAGTATGACAATACGACACACTCTGTCCTTAGACCCTCACATCGTACAAGGAAAAACTTCCAGAGAAACCCCACAGTTTAAAGGGGAACATGGGAGAAACTTCAGGGAGAGCAACAGAGGAGGGATCCCTCTCCCAGGACGGACAGACGTGCAATAGATGCCGTGTGTAAATCGAAGAGATAATACATTTTACAGCGTAGGTAGACCAATTGTTTGGAAATGCATGTGTCTATAATAAGAAGATGAATATTAAAGTCACCTACGATAATTACTTTATCTGTTTTAAGTACCAAAGTTGATAAAAACTCAGAGAATTATGATAACAATTCTGAATAAGGACCTGGTGCACGGTACACTGTAACAAATAAGATTGGCTGCAAAGTTTTCCAGGTCGGATGCGTAAGACTAAAAACAAGGCTTTCAAAAGGAGGTATAATTTAATTTTGGTTTAGTATTGATAAGTAAACTTGAGTCAAAGATTGCTGAAACTCCACCTTCTCGGCCTGTGCCTCGAGCAATATGAGTATTGATATGGCTGGGTGGAGTGGCTTCATTTATGCTGACATATTCTTCATGTCTCAACCAAGTTTCAGTGAGACAGCATATATCAATATTATAATCTGATATTAAATCATTTACCAATATTGCTTTAGATGCTAGAGATCTTATGTTTAAGAGTCCACATTTAATCTTCCTGTTTTGTTGCACTGTAGTAGTTGTTACATTTACTTTTATTAGGTTATTATGTATGACACCTCTATTAGGTTTTACTTTAAATTGTCCTTGGGCAGACACACACCGTTAATATTGGGTATTTTATTGGAGAGAGCGCAGAGAAAGCGTGTAAGACTGCGACTCCGCCTCCTGGTCTCAACTCCAGTTTGTCATGGATTAAGTCCACAAAGCTCTGAAATGTTTGCCGAAATGAGATCAGCACCTTCCAGAGTAGGATGAATGCCGTCTCTCTTAATCAGACCACGTTTTCCCCAGAAGGCTGTCCAATTATTTACGAAGCCCACATCGTTTGCTGGGCACCACCAAGACAACCAGCGCTGAAATGATGACATGCGGCTATACATGTCGTCATTGATCAGATTGGGGAGGGGACCAGAGAAAAAAATGCCTTACTTGTCCCCACAGTAGCTGAATAACATGTGAAAAATGATCTGTGTTTGCTTTAAATGAGAAGGTATGTGTGGTAGATGGCACACTTTTTTCCCTATGCGTAAAAACTACATTGTGTTAGCAAATTGGAATTACTGATTCATTATTATTAATTGTAATGATCTTTTTTGGGAACGTCATCATTGGACTTTAAGTCAACCTACAGTATAGTCTCAAAGATATCCTAAAGTATAAAGTGGAATCTTATCCCAGCTGGAGCCAAACCAAGGACAAAAATAAAAACTGGATTGGAGACACACAGCCATAATTACTCCAGATCACCACCACAAGCTTGTCGTATTGTGAAATTGTGATGAAAACTATCTTATATGCATTGTTTTCCAAATGTATTTAACCCCCTGATACTTGATATATTCTAAGTTATTTATATTTATCCATCTGAACAGAATACACAACTAAATACAATTTAAAATCTGAGCTACTATTTTCTCTTCCTTAATTGTGTGGGATGGCAGCTGAACCGGAGTCAGGAAAAACCTCTGTGTTTGTTCTCGGCCTACACTGAGCAAGGCTGTCATTACGCTGTCATACGATGACCAACAGGACCAAAGACATAAGCACACAGGGCCTGTAGTGTACTATATAAGTGTGGGGACATTTTGATTTGTATTTGTACTCATGTATTGATTTCTACCTTGGTCCCGCCTCCTTCCACCTTCCTAGATAGGTGCACTGCCACAATCTGTTGACAGGCTGTAGCTATCTGTCAACTGCCATTCCCATACTTAATTTTTTTCAAGCAGAAATCCACTGGTTAAAGTTTTTTAACTTTTGAGGATACAAAAGGGACTACAAAAAGATACAATGCATTTCATATGACCACACAGTTGGAAAACTAAAAAAAATAAGTTATCTGCAGAACTAACTAGTTTGGGAATGCAAGGTCAAGGCCCAGCCTGCAATGTGTGTGATTAATGTTCTCTCTCTTCAAATAGAAAGACAGGATCAACCTGTCTGATTTAAGCATTGGAGGAGATGTTGCAATCATTTTGTTATGAGCCTTGGCCTTGTTGAACCTGCAGGGAGGTGTATGTAATTCTCAGTAATTGTGTGTAACTGTCAGCTGCCGTTCAGTTGGTCTGGTTTCGCTTGAGGCAGGCTGGGACAGGCCTCAAACTGTGTGATAGCTTAATAAAAAAGAAATCCTAAAGCACTGCCAAGCCCATTACTGCAACAACATGAGCTGACCACCAAATAAAAACATACAAGCAATGCGCATTTTGAATAACTAAACAAAATGGTATAACCCTAACCTTATCCTTATACCGCATCTTCTTTTTGTTTTAAAGGAAAAACTACCACGAAGTAGTGTGCAAGTCATATAGTGCATCTGAGATTGATAAAAAAAAATTTAAAAAAAACATCTATGCCAAAAGCTATTTATTCCTTCTAAAAGTAGTGTCATATAATGATGTTAGAATAAAACACAACCTGCTTTCTTCAATTCTTCCAATTCTTTTTCGAAATCATGGTGGATGAAATACTGTTGTTTTCCTTTCTTGGTGCAGTGAGAGAAATAAGCTGCTGCAGGTGCTAAATACTTCCACTGCAGGAGGTTACGCAAACACTTTCAGGGAAGAGATAACTAACATTATGAGAAAGAAGCAAGACTTTTTGAGCCTGCTTATTCAACATCTCCACGTTCTATTCCAAATCACCAAGTATATTTTCATTTTTATCTAGATCCTGGTGACCGATACAAATAAATTGATAAATGCAATGATAGAAAAAGAGGATAATAAAAATACACAAAAATGTCTTGACAATAATTCATGTGGTACGAGATTGCATTTGCATTCCTTAAGATGATTTTGCAGCAGCAGGAGTAAGAGATGTGTTTTTCTTTTTATTCTGGCTCCTAAAGTGGTTTCAGATACGGTTATAAAAAAAGAGGGCTGAGCTCCTACGCAGACATGAACCTACATGGAGGAATTTACAAGTCCCGTCCATTCAGTTTTCTTTTTAAATACATAAAACTGGTTCCAATTTGCATTTTTTACAGAAATGTATCGGGTAGAGGCGTGGTGCTGCTAATGTTTTACGACGTGAATAAAGTAGAGCCGCACAAATGCAGCAACTACTTCTGCAGTTAAAAAAAGAAACTAAACACAATCACTCTTGAGTTTTCTACTCTTGGCAGGAGTTTTTAAAAGTATTTCAGTGTGTTCCTGGCTCTAAAAACATCACCTCCAGATGAAATTCAGAGGAATAGCTCAACATAAATACAGCTGTGTGTAGTCTGTATATCACACTCTTCTGTGCCTGAACCACAAAGGTCAGCACTTGAAAAAGAGCAGTTATATGTTTAAAAGGGTCACAGATCCTTCAGAAAATGTATCTATGTATATCCTACCACCATCTAACACCTGGAAAGAAACTTGCACTGATGGTAAGTGGTAAAACAGCAACAGATTCTGGGAAATCTTACCAAGAAAACTGATAGCTACAAATGCACATAAATCAATACCTCTCTGCTGGGCTCTGGCACTTGTCCTTGCAGCCCTTATAAACATGGCCGCAATCTACGAAAACCACAAGGATGTTTGTGATACTTAAAAACAAACAAAACCACAATCTCTTTGCCTGCAGTACTCCTTTTATAGGAAAGAACAGATTCACCTTGAGAAAATGGCCCTTCTCCACACTGGACTTTGTCACTGTTCTGTTTTTGCAGTGCAAAGCAGCCACTTCGGAGTATGCCATGGAAAATGTCCAAGTATACTCACGCCCAAAATATACAGCGCAGGAGTGATCAAACAGTGAGGCAATCATTTCTTGGAAACCCACATTTTTTCAGTGAAAGTTGCCTTATTTGTCTCCACAGTAGCTGACATAAAATGTCAGTAAAATACTTTAAAAACTCAGTCAGGACACCGCCCTTTGTTTTCTGTATTATCAATGATTATTTGTTTTGCAAGTAAGAAAATGTTCTGGCATGTGAAAAATGATCTTTGTTTGCTTTGAGTGAGAAGCTGTGTGGGTTGGCAGGCGCATGAAGAAAAACAAAATGCTACTACTTTCTTTTTCTCAATTGTGTGGGGAGGCGGCTGAAATGGAGCCAGGAAAAACCTCTGTGTCTGTTCTGGGCCTTCACTGAGCCAGGCTGTCATTACGCTGTCATACGATGACCATCAGGACCAAAGACATAAGCACACAGGGCCTGTAGTGTATTATATAAGTGTGGGGACATTTTGAAACATGAGCTAAAGTTGGTGCAAATTATGTTTGACCTCCAAATGGGACCAGAGGAAGCCGGATGCAAGTGAGAGAATAAGTGAAACCCAGAGTGATTAACAGATGAGTGTCTGTGTGTGAAATGTCGGTGCTCTGAGAACATTCAGTCCTGTGTGTGTAGCTTTTGGACGTCAACCAAACACTGTTTCCTTCCTTCCGTTTCCCTGTAAGCTTTGATGAATGTAAATGTAAATCTCTGAAGCAACAGGAAGTGAGTAAAAAAGTATCTTGAGAAACACTAATTTATTTTATATATTTCTTGATAATTATCTTTAGGAAATGAAAGACACACACTAGAGGTATGCCAGTCCAAACCTGAGAGAAGTATACAGACTATTTTGATATTATTTTAAGCAGAGACAATACAAAGTTACTGGTAATAAAGGAAACACTCGAACAGGGCGGCTTTTCTCCAGCCAGGTACTAGGAGGTGCCTTGTTATCATAATTTGTTATGGTGACTAATGTTCAGTGTTTCTTGTATTGAGTAACACTGCGATGACAGTAGGAAAACTCAGCACCTGATTTTAAAATCCCCCGTGATATTGGACAACAGCATTATTACACACATTAGTATGTACTCTAAATTCTATATGCCGCCATTTACTTTCCCTACAAGTTTCACAGTGAGAACAACTACTCTTCTTCTGTGCATGTAGACCATATTTGAGCAACACACTATATTTCTTCATAATTGTATGTTTCATGGTTCTTATCATTTAAAAACCAAGAGAGAGAACAAATAGCCTATGATCCATACTGTTACAAATTGGACTGTTATCAATACATAAGAAAATTAACAAAAATTGTTAGATATTATGATTTGCTTTAATCTGTGAACAAAACTACCATGATGATAACTGCACATTACTAGGGTCGCAAACACAAACACATATTATAGTTAGGTGCATGCTTTAAACACTTTAAACTTTTTAAACAGTAAGTGTTCAAGTGTAAAAGCTATTTTGGTATTGGATTGTGCTCCTCCCGAAAAAGTGTATATCCCGAACTGCATCATCACAGCACAATATTAGCATTAGCAACTGGGCAGCAACATGGGTACCTTGCTCATGCAAGTACTACCATAAACAACGAACAGACGGTGATTACACTGAGACATTTAGTTAGCAATCATTTCATAACAACATTTTTACCAGGGGACACAGTGTATAAATTGAGTTAAATGTCATTTTGAACCCACTTAGCCGCCAGCACCGCACACATTACAACACAACCCACACGCAGAAGAGGCCACTAATGTTCGTTAAAACAACGATATCTACAGTACCAGTAAACTGTTATACATTTACAAATAACACCAAAATTACCTTTTATGTAGAACGCTATTACTTTCGGTGTTGTAATATGTATCGGTTTAAGTAATCCAATAATCCAGTTTCTTCAATAAAACCTGCCCCGTGCTGTGTACTTGGACCAATCCCTATGGATCCAGAGAAGGTTGGGATTACTGGAATAGAGCGAACCAGGCGTTTGATTGACACATGCACTGACCAATAAGCTTCCACTTAACTGTTTTTCATAGGGGAGAGGGCGTTTTTCTGCTGCATTAAAGTTACACAGGAAAAACGGGATACTGTTTTATACTACTACGGAGTCTTTGGTTTGATACAGTCTATGGTTGTATACAGTCCATGGCATTTATGTGGAGTTACTCGACCACATGCCATGGTGGGTGAATAATAACAATAAATAAACTAGAAAATAATAGAATACAAATACAAAAATTAAATAGAAAAATAAATAAAAGGCTGGCCAGCAGGGAAGCTCCACTGATGGGAGCGCTCTCTGGGAGGTGGACATTTGCATTTCCATCTTGTCATGCCTTTATGACATTTTGCCTCTGACCAAAAGAACACTGTCACATACTGGGAATCAAATCGCTGACCTTCAGATTAGTAAACATTCATTTACTCCTTGCGTCAAAGCCTGAGTTTAGCTGATTTTGGAAGCTAAGCAGTATTGGATTGGGCTGGGTCATTACCATAGACTGTATATATAAAGGTCATATATTGGATGGGGGACCAGCTGGGAATTCCCAGTGTTGTAAACTTTTAAAATATTTATTTGGCATGTGATGATCCTCTTAAAGAGAGAAGAAGAAAATATTATAGCAACTAATAGATATTGTTAAAGACACATAGACGTGTAGAATCTTGTCAGAAGAATTGAAAGTACATGTCGTTATGTTGTTTTATCCAACAGCTATGGTTTCGGATTTCACCTTCAAAGTGGCCTAGACTCGAGGTCCAAGCTTTGGAAATACATGAGGGGGCCTGAGGCAGAGGTTCAACATCTTTTGTTAAAAGTGCTCAAAGTCATTTTGAATTTAACATTATATCTTTGTTAGGTCATTGTTATAAGTAAACCATTGGGGTAAGTCAAACCGCTTCCGCAGAATGGCATGTTGATTGCATTACTGGTGGGAAACTGTGGGCACAGGAGCCTAAATGAACTACAACATTAATGAAGCATATTTCAAGTGATTTTACATAGATGTAAGGTCAAATAAAAAATGACTTTGAGCATAGCCAAATACAAAATATGTTATCCTTGGGTGTTTAACTTCCACATTTAAAACCAATGCTTTGACCTCTAGGCTACCAGCAAAACAAATGTACATATGAAAGAGCACGTTTTCTAAAAATAGAAAATGCCGTAAAAAGCAACCTCGTTAATTCCATGAGATATCTGGTGAAGTTTGCCAAAGCTTAGTTCTTGAACTAACTTCTGAGAGTTCTCCCTGCCTGTCGCCCCACAATCATTTGACAATTAATTAAAGGTGGGGTATGTAATTTATTTCAGAAACACTTTTTGTTATATTCCATGGAATGCTCTTAACATCCCGATAGCAATGAATATATTAAATGCTTTGACAATAAATACATAAAAAAATGTCATCTGTGGAAGCCTTAGCGCTGTAAAAAGCACGACCAATCATTTTAGCCGGCCCCGCTCAAATAACTGGATGGCCTACCTGCCTGTCAGCCTTCCATCTGTGCACAAACTTATCTCGTGCCCTCATTGGTCATGTGCGCGTTCGTGTGTGTTGGAGGAGGGGCTCTGTAAGGAAGTGGCAGATTTTTTACGGCTGTGTATTTTCAAATTCTAGCGCACTCGAGCTGGTTTCTCCAAAATTACCTATCCCACCTTTAAAGGGGACCTATCATGCAAAATGCACTTTTGTACGTCTTTTATACATGAATATGTGTCCCCGGCAGGGGCGGACTGGGACTACAAATCAGCCCGGGACTCAGCCCACCTCGGTGCCGCAAGTAAATCCCGCGAGGCAATTGTCCGACGGGGGGGGATGGTGCTAGTGACTTATCCGAGCGGCCCACGTCGTCTGACCGGCCCACTTCAGTACCGGCCCATCGGGATTCGTCCCGAACGTCCCGATGGCCAGTCCGCCCCTGGTCCCCGGTGTTCCAGGGAACTCACCAAGTGTCAGAAAACACAACCCTCTCTATTTTCCTCCATACCCAAATCTCTAAAAAAGGGGCTGCAACGGATCTGATAAAAACTGATCCAGATTTGAACACTTTCCTGACGTCAGGACAGTGGCGCTACGGCTATTGGGCCAACTCCACCAATCAGGAGGAGACAACCACGGCATTGCCGTTCGAAAGCGCTGGAGACGTTGTAGTACATATGCCAGGCCTCTAGATGGTGCTGTTGCTCACAGAATCAACCCTTGCTAAAACAGATCTAAAAAATGTCAAATTGAGCAAAATGAGGCATGGCTAAAATGCATGATCTGTTTGGTATTTTGAAAAAAAAAAAGTATAAATATGCCTTATATAGGTATGGTCCTACACTATATTATTCAAATATAGCATGATAGGTCCACTTTAAGATAAAAAGCTAAGAATATAATATTAATTTAAAAAAGCGTTATGCAATAGCAGTAGACCATTGATGTTTAAAGTGATTTTGGTAGCACGTTACTGTATCACGGAGAAGTTATTTATTTTCTGCCTAAAATATTAACCAAATTGAGCAAATTAATATTTTTTAGACCTAGTTGAGTATTTTAACCAAAGAGAGAACATTAATGTGTGAAGTTTGGTAGCACTGAACTGTACAACAGGGGAAGTTATTTTGGTAGATCTTTATGACAGCGAAGTATTTTGTGGAATAGGTCGGAGTTGCAATTTGTAGACGGTCCCTGGGCATCTGCTAGTTTTGAGAGAAATAAGGTTGCAGCTCGTTGTTTACCTTACTAGTACAGATGTTAAAAGACGTCGTTTGTGTTTTGAGAACGTTTTCTGTTCAAGATTCAAGGCTTTATTGTCATGTGTACATTAGCTACAGTGTAGATATGGCAATGCAACTTAAGTCACAGGCTCCTCCAACAGTGCAATGAATACGACATAGAACAAATAAACAGATACAATTGTGCAAGAGAATGTTTTGAGATGTGGAAGTAAATACAAATAAAATTGAAATAGTGCAAGAAGAGTCTAGTAAATGGAATATTATATAAATAAATAATTTGCAAGATGCAAACAGATTAATGTTTATGGATGTTCTTTAAAAAGTTCAGGTGTTTAATAATCTTATGGCCTGTGAAATAAAACTATCCCTGAGTCTGGTGGTTTTATTGATCCGTTAAGTTCCAAATGTACTGAATTAGGAAAGCCCTCATCAAAGCTAGTCTTATCAAAAATAGCCACTGAGAGGGGGCATTTAAGCATGTCTAAACGGCCTCTCTTGTAATTCCAACAATATCTCAAAACCTTTCTCTGTCATCAAGTGCTTTTGTTTTGAAAGTAGCCTACTTCCGACAGTGCCCCTCCACTCGCGCCAAAGAAGATGTATTTGGCAATTTAGTAAGCAAAAGAAAAAACAACAACATTTCAGTCACTTTTCTGTTTACTGGTTTAATAAAGAAAAAATAATTAAGACGAAGGTACACTAACTTGACTCGGACTGTATTGGAAATGATTTGTTCTTTGTTGCGGAACCTTTCTCAGTCAAGGGTTGAGCGGCGGACCGTTATAGCTGATGGACTGCTGTGTGTTTACACGTGAGGTGTGTTCAAGGCAATATTTTTCAAACGTTACATGTTCAAATATAACCGGCTGTAATTTCACCTGATACAAAGAAAAGGTTTGTACTTCACTTGATATTCATAACGATTAATTCAGGCTACTAAGATAAAGTTAACTCGTTTTTAGCTTTCTCGTGGTGCTATACACAAAAAGTCATCAGGTGTATACATACATTTTGTATACATAATTTGATTATTCATTTATTTCCAGACGTCAGTTTAAAATGGGAAAACTAAGGAGGAAATTCAACTGGAAGGGAAGACTGCAAAATGACACCCAACAACCAGCTGAGGAAGAGAAGACAAACGTTGTTGTAGAACTTCAAGGTAAACATTCGAAGAGAACATTATAAGCTGGTGAAATTATTTGGTCTATATTGATAGGTAAATTAGTTTGGCTTGTAACGTGTGTTTTCATCAGATGGGTCCAGACTTAAAGGAGTAGACCAGAGCAACCCGTTGGTCCTCTCAGCCAACAAAGCCAAGAAGAAGAAAGGCTCACTGACGCCTCTCTCCAGAAAGAAGCCCCTCACCAAGAAGCAGAGGAAAGAGCTGCAGAAAGTGCTGGAGCGCAAAGACAAGAAAGCTCAGGTGAGACACAGGTGGATGCTGCAGGTTCACACAAAGCTCTAATCTGGTTTTACCATATTTTTTTATTCAGGTTAACCCAACTTTGAACAGCCATTCAATGTTGGTTTCTTATGTTAAATAATAAGAGGAACATGTATTTTCATTCTTTGGGGCATTGTTATGCCTTTTATTATCGAAAGTTAATATCACTTAGTGACTGCCAACAGAGATCTTAACCCACTCACCTGTCCATCTGTCTGTCCCGCACAGAGAGCAGACATCCTGACCAAACTGGCCGAAGTGCAGGTCCCAGAGTCTGAACTCAAGCTGCTGTACACCACGTCCAAACTGGGAACAGGAGATAAACTTTACCAGACCAAACAGTAAGTGCACCAAGGTCATCTATAAGCAACATGTTTTTCTTTTTAAGTATATAGAGAAGGTGAAGTTGGTGGTCTTTATATTTTCTGGTTATTTTTAGGTTACCAGATGAAATAAAAGATGGAGAGTCTGCGCCAAAGATTAGCAGTCTCAGTGGAGCAAACAGAAAAAGAAAATGGAAAGTAGAGATGGATGAAGATGAGGTAGAAGAAAGCAGTGATCTAGACACCTCATCTGAGGAGGAGGAGGAAAAAGAAGTGACTGAGACCACAGAGATGACGGCCGCTCCACCTCAGGAAGAAAAACAGGAGGTGCAGGAAAAACCACATCAAACAGAACAAGATGGACAGAATGAGAAGAACATATCAAATCAGGAGAAAGTTGAAAACAAAATGCTGTCGCAGCCGGCCGTCTTCATTCCTGTGAACAGATTACCAGAAATACAGGTGGGTGAAAATAAAAGGTGTGCCACTCAGACAGATGGGTCTTTTTTGTGAGGTAACATAACATATTTCAATCTGTTGCTGCAGGAGGCTCGTCTGAAGCTGCCTGTGCTGGCGGAGGAGCAGGTCATCATGGAGGCAGTGAGAGAAAACCCCTTTATCGTCATCTGTGGAGAGACAGGAAGTGGAAAGACAACTCAAGTGCCTCAGTTTCTGTATGAAGCCGGCTATGCCAGGTAGGGCATCCTCTCTATGGTGCTGATATTGTTTTAGGAAAACGTTTTACATATAGATGCATATTTATTTGTGATATAATGTGGTTATGGTAATCTCATCGTTCTGATTTTCCGCAGTGGCAGTGGCAGTGGAATAATTGGGATCACAGAACCAAGAAGGGTAGCAGCTGTCAGCATGTCCCAAAGAGTGGCTAAAGAGATGAACCTGTCAACACGGTAATTTTTAATCCAGAAATGTTTGACATTAGCTTCTCACAACCAATGAGTTCTGCAATGATTTTCCAACTATGTTTTAGGTTATATTCAACTGAATATCCTTGGATTTTGGGTAACAAAAAAAGACGTTTAATTACATCAGCTTTGACTTTTTAGAAATTGGGATAGACATTAAACCATTTTTCCCCCTGGGATTATTATAGTATTTCTAATTCAGATTTAGATTTTCACTATATTATGACATTTTTTAGACAACATTTTAAGTTGATTTATCTAGAAATTACTCTATACTTTTAGAAAGTATACAGACTTAATTGTATGATACGTGTTTGTGCGTTTGTGTTTAGGGTGGTGTCTTACCAGATTCGATATGAGGGGAACGTGACCGGCGATACCAAGATCAAGTTCATGACAGATGGTGTTCTGCTGAAGGAGATTCAGAAGGTATCCTCTTTCTTTTCCATTGATTTAAAAACATTTAGTAAACAATACAGACTTTAGCTTACTGGTATTTCTGGTTCCATTCCAAATAAAGGTAACTACTGCTCTCCTTCATTCTACTGAGAGCCGCACACAGCATGTTCTTTGGATCTTTGCTTTATAAAATAATCTACATTTGAATAAGGTTCCTCTGTAGAAGATTTTTCATTTAGAGAAATGGGAAAGCATTTTATTGTCATTTCATTTATTTTGATTCCCCTGATGTTCCCTCAATATATTCAGTGTCTCTGTCTTGTCTGATAGGATTTCCTGCTCCAGAGATACAGTGTGATAATTATAGACGAAGCGCACGAGAGGAGTGTGTACACAGATATCCTCATTGGACTGTTGTCTCGAATCGTCCCGCTCAGGAACAAGGTGAGAGGGTGTATTTATTATATATTAAAGCTAATATTACAGACTGCATGCTTGACAATATATTAACCTACCTTCTTTATTTGGTCTCTCCTCCCCCCCCCCCCCCCCCCCCCCCCCCCCCCCCCCCCCCCCCCTTGTGTCTCTACAGAAAGGTTTGCCCATGAAGCTGCTGGTCATGTCGGCTACTCTGCGAGTGGAGGACTTCACAGAAAACACAAAGCTTTTCCGGACGCCGCCACTTGTCATTAAGGTGGAAGCTCGCCAGTTCCCCGTCTCTATACATTTCAACAAACGCACCCCGATGGATGATTACACCGGAGAAGTTTTCCAAAAGACCTGCAAGATCCACCGGATGCTGCCTCCAGGTGCACACAAGACATGTTTTCCCAAATGTTATACTTACTACTTTTACTTTGTGTACAACAAAACTGAATTGAAGTATTGGGGCTCTTACATGACCTTAAACATGGACTCTTATTTATTCAAGTAGATTCAAGTAGATTCAGGGGAAAGTTACATCTTTTTAAGAAAGAAATTAGTCTTTGTAGCTTGTAGGCATAAATATATGTGTTTTGTGAAGCAGTTTTCTGGAGTTTAACCTTCACCCTCACCACCACCCTAATGTCACGTCTCTGTCCTTCAGGTGGTATCCTGGTGTTTCTGACCGGGCAGGCAGAGGTTAACAATCTGTGCAGACAACTGAGACAAGCTTTTCCCTTCAGGAGGGGTAACACTACTAATGGTGAGTCTAACACAACTCCTGTTTGCTCAACTAACACATGACACAACTCTGACTATATATGCTTACGTTCTTTTGTGTTTAGGTGAAGATGAGGATGCAGACACCTCAGAGGCAATGAGGACGTTTAAGAAGACCAAACAGAAGAAGACTGTTGTGAGTTTACTTTGAGTGAAATGCCCCTAAAACTAATTAAATTGTTTCTGCAGCGACCTTTGTCTTCTGCTGATATTTCTTGTGTGCACATTTTAAGGCTGTAACCTTTGTCTACAGTCTCTGCCTCGCATCGATCTGGATAACTATTCTGCCCTCCCGGTGGATGAAGGTGATGAAGACAGAGATGCGGGGATCGGAGACGAAGACTATGGTGGCTCTGATCTGGAGTTCGGAGACGATCCCGCCAGCACAGGCAAGTGATAACAAATAATTGTTTTCTTTAAATCAAGTTGGATGTAATGTTGGCTTTTACTAATTGTGTGTCTTCTGCTGTGTTTTGTTTCTGCAGAGGTGAAGGCTGACCCCTCCATTCCTCTCTATGTTCTCCCTCTGTACTCTCTGTTGGACCCAGAGCAGCAGGCCAAGGTGAGATTCATATCTTGTGTCAAAACAATCCTGTTTTTTGCAGTAACATATTTTGTGAAGATGAGACTGTAGTACTCATGTTTTGGTGTCCTGGATAGACTTAAAGATTTATACTTATAAATGTCCACTATGGACCTAAGCTTACTTTGTGAAAATAATGTTTCAATATGCTGCTGCTGCTTGGCCCCATTTCCTAAGTATTTAGGGAACTATTACATTCATGAAACAGCATTTTTTGTGTTTTACTTGAGCTAAAAGTAATCAAAGGGAAATTTAGAAAGTTTAAATTGAAGATCTAATATACAAGAAAGACTTATCTGTTTTTATTAATCAACATGGACTGTTGATAAGGTGTATGTTGTGGTTCGAAAGAGTGATTTTACTGCATTAATGGTTACTAATAATAATACTACTAGTTATAATTAATGTACGTTACAAGGTGAGTTTCAAAGATCACAATTATCATCCCCCAGTCAAAAACTCTCTTTTCCATACCAATTGTAAGTATTGAAGCTGGAGGAGCACTACACGACGCACCACAGTAAACAACGTGTAACATGGGATATCTTTGTGTGTGTGTTTGTTGACTGCAGGTGTTCAGGCCTCCTCCACCTGGAGCTCGTCTGTGTGTGGTAGCCACCAACGTGGCCGAGACATCTCTGACCATCCCGGGCATCAAGTACGTGGTCGACTGTGGCCGTGTTAAGAAACGTTTCTATGACCGAGTGACCGGAGTGTCGTCCTTCAAGATCTCATGGACCTCACAGGCCTCGGCCAATCAGAGGGCAGGCAGAGCGGGACGAACAGAGCCGGGACATTGCTACAGGTCAGGACTGGAAAACTGTGACTGTGACACAGAATTAGTAAAAGCCCCTATCTGAATTACATCGACCTTGATTTAAAGAATAATTCATTTTGGAGTTGCTTGCCTCTCATGTGCATTTCTTTACTTGAGGATTCACAAATGTTTCTCTCTGTTCTTGCAGGCTGTACTCGTCTGCAGTATTTGGAGACTTCAGTTTGTTCTCAGAGGCAGAGATCACCCGCCGGCCTGTGGAGGACCTGGTTTTACAGATGAAGGACCTCAACATAGATAAAGTCAGTAAAAATTAGGAACAACTCGAACTTACCAGCATTCTTCTTATTTGAATGCTTCACCTTTTCAAAACGGCTTCATGTTTTCTCTTTGGGCAGGTGGTGAATTTCCCCTTCCCCACGTCTCCCTCTACAGAGGCTCTTGTGGCAGCAGAGCAGCTGTTAGTCTCACTGGGAGCTTTGAAAGAGCCGCCTCGCAGTGGAAGGTAGCTAAATCTGAAGATACGTCTCCTGTCTTAAACAACACCAACTGGCTTACCTGGATTCAATAAGTGTTTATTATAACAGTTTAGGTAAAGTTGAGGGATAGTGGTTTCTGCTTAGATACTGACAAAAAAAAGTAAATAAAGTAAGTGGTTTGATTTTATTTGAAATTATTTGAGAGAATATTCAGTTGTATTTGGACATTTTAGAGTATAACAAAGCATTTTTATATTCATATTTTTTTTTGTCCAGTGTGATCTCCCTTGTCTTAACTCTATTTTTTTTTTTGTATAAGTGTGAAACAGATGGAGTTAGCCAGACTGAGCTGCCCCATCACCCCCCTGGGCAGAGCAATGGCTTCGTTCCCTGTGGCACCACGCTACGCTAAAATGTTAGCTCTTGGTCAGCAGCAGGACTGCCTTCCTTACGTTATCGCTGTGGTAGCAGCCATGACAGTCAGGGAGATCTTTGAAGACCTAGACAGGTGAGGACACATGTTACCACTCATGATATCTGTTTGTAGAATATCAAAACTACCAAATTCTTGCTTGTAGAAATTGTTACTTCAGAAAGGCACAGATTTATGACAAACTTTTCAAATGACTTTAAAACTTTAAAAGGAAGACATGCAACATATTTAAGGTTCAGTAATCTTCTTACCTGCATACTTCATTTTGCCTTTTTACTCATAACTTTTTTTTTCTTCCTAGAACTGCTGCTAGTGAAGATGAGAGCGTGAAGCTTGCTCAGCGCCGAGCTCGGCTGAACCAAATGAGGAGGCTGTGGGCTGGGCAAGGAGCGTCTCTCCTACTGGGGGACCTCATGGTCATGCTGGGTAAGCTTAAGTCTTCTTTAGGTAGAAATGCTGGAGAATTTATAGTCCGAAGCTTAGTTTTCTAGGTCAAAGCTCTTAGGGTTCGATAACGAGGTTCAAAAACATTACTTCCAGGTTACAGCATGAGCTAGGATTTCATGGTGAGAGTTAACATCAGGAGACATTTGATTAGAAGTCTAACTGAAACTGATGCAGAGAATATGCATAAGCAAAACATTTAGAGACTTCACAGAGTTAAGGGCAGCATTTTAATTAGATATACAAATGCATAAATATACAAACAATATTGTAGAGAAGGTGTTCATGACAGTGATGGGGTTTTATTAATATTTCTGTATACATGTGACAACAGGTGCTGTGGGAGCTTGTGAATTTGCTGGTTGTACTCCGAAGTTTTGCGAGGAGAACGGCCTGAGGTATAAAGCCATGGTGGAGATCAGGAGGCTCAGAGGACAACTTACGAATGCAGGTAAACACACACACACACACACACACACATACACATACACATACACATACACATACACATACACATACACATACATACATACATACACACACACACACATAAACACACACACAGAGAGAGAAAACCTGACACATAATGTTCTCCAGACACAAGAGAATCATTGACATTTTCTCTCCTCAGTGAACTCGGTGTGTCCAGAGGTGGGAGTGTTTGTTGATCCAAAGATGGCCCCGCCCACAGAGCATCAGGTGGTGTGCTTGCGGCAGATTGTCCTGGCTGGACTGGGAGACCATCTCGCACGGCGAGCACAGGCAGAAGATATACTCGACCAAAAATGGAAGATGGCATACAGGGCAAGTTGTTCTGAGACCTGTAATTGTGACTAAGGAGAGTCTATCACTGCTCTTCTTCACCTTCTTACCTTTCTCTGTGTTTGGTAACAGACGCCTCTTCTGGACGACCCGGTTTTCATTCATCCCCACTCTGCGCTCTTCAAAACGCTGCCGGAGTTTCTCGTCTATCAGGAGATCATGGAGACCACAAAGATGTACATGAGAGGTAAATGTGAAATCAGCCAATTAAAATTCCTAATTATTGTAGATGTGCAACTTTTATTTTCAACAATATTTTGATTTGTGTGAAAATACTGTTGACAAATTTCTGAACTGCAGAACGAAATGTGTTATGAGTAGTCTGCATTGAAACATCTAGATTTGCAGGCCGATGGTCTCACCTGGGGAAATGTCTTCTGTCTTTCCGTCTCCATCAGGTGTGTCAGCAGTAGAAGCCGAGTGGATTCCCGAGCTTCTGCCTCAGTATTGTCATTTTGGCTCCCCTCTGGAGTCTCCGTCACCGTGGTTCTCTTCGTCCACCGGCACCATCAAATGTCACTGCTCAAGCACCTTCTGTACGTTTTCTACTGCTGAGCACCACAGCTCAGAAACGACTGTATCAAATACATTGAGAGCTACCATTGTCAACCTGCTTACATTATGTAATTGTTGTGTTTCTCCTGCAGTCCGTATAGCTTGGCCGCTGCCAGCAGTGGAGAAGGAATATCCAGAAGGACTGGAGCGTTACAAACTGTTCTCCAAGTTTCTGCTTGAGGGACAGGTACTGCAGGAAAACCTAAAACCAGTCCTGGTCACTGATAATGGCCAAATTAATTAAATGATTGTAGTATAAGTAGCCTCAATAACGATTGAGCCTCCTCCTTACTTTCAGCTTTTTTGGATCTCCAGCTGTTGGCAAAAAATGAATTTCCTTCCTACTCTACATACTAATATTTAGGCATATTCAAGAAATATATATACTCTATAAAACAAATAAAACAGTTTACACTTATCATCCCAACACCAAACTCAATGCAATAAGACAAATAAATGAATCTTTACAAATCTAAACAATACATAGTGTATATCAAATTCAAAGAGCAGAAATGTTTTTAACGTTCTTAAATATTTTAACACCATACCTTTTTAGATTATTGTTTTTATATAAATAAACGGATTATACTGACATGTTTTATCTATCTGCATGGTTCTCTATGTATTCCACCCAAAAAAATATCCTAAAGTTTAAAACAAGAAGCTAAAATTCAATTAAAACCTGGCAAGAACTTCAAAAAAGCTGTGAAAATTATAGAAACTAGTAATTTGTTTGTAGTAACATCTTCTCTGTCGGTTTTGCAGGTTTGTCCTAAACTGAAGAAAAACGGCACCCACCTTCTCTCAAACCCATCCATCATGCTGAAATCATGGGCAAAGTAAGTTGATACTCTAACACACTGATCTGCAGTCAACACGCTGCCTTGTTTAAAGGAATAACTTTTCCCCTACTGTTGTGTTTTGCTTCTTCAGGCTGCAGCCCAGGACGGAGGCTCTGCTGGGAGTGTTGGTGTCAAAGAGGGTAGACTGCAGAGATGCCCTCCTCTCTGTCTGGAAAGATGACGAAAAATGTGAGGATTTAATGTGCCTGTGTCTTATTCGATTACCCTTCTTGTCATTTAATTCTGTTGTTTGAAAGTGTATGTTTCTCTTCCTACAGTTCTGTTGTCTGCATACTGCCAGTGGTTACCGGAAGCCATGCATCAAGAAGTAGCCAAAAGTTGGCCTCCGATCTGAAGGCTTTCATCTAACATAAGAAGGCAGAAAACATTATTACACACTTGATGAGATATTTGTGTTGATCTTCAGATCGGTAGAACTCCCTTCTTTACCATCAGAAGGCATCTTCAGACTTCTGGATTTTTAAAATGTCAAAATGAACCACACCACAACTGCCTTTTCTCAGTTTTTTTATATACTCTATCTGTGACTTGTACAGTTTTCATCTAGAGCTCTTTAATGGCTTTTAACTTGTAATCAGTGACCTGCTGTCAATTATGTTTTTCTGATTTGGTCTTCATAAGACTCATTAAAACTGTGTGGCTCTGAATGAGGCTGGTGTGACATTTATTCATGAAGTTTGTATGTGTGTAACTGGTTGGACATAATTACCAATCATTGTTTCACATGAATGCCAGTTGACTAGTTATGAAGAATATTAATGATGATGTGAAGACAGAGAAATATGAGTGTGTAGATATATAAACACGAATATATATATATATATATTTGTTTTCAAATGGAATGTTGATTGGCTAACGTCTTTCATGTCGTCATTTCCTTGAGGCTGCTCATCCACTTCCGGAAGAAACGGAAGACAACAGTGGAAATTCACGGCTTAAAACGTTAAACTTTAAAATAGGAAAACAGAAACAGACATTGTCATTTGTGTAGTTTGACAACCAAAGACCTAAACTGTCGACATGGTGAGTGACACTTCAATGATTCTGTCTAACGTTGACGATACATTTATATCAAAACAAACCGTACTTGGAACAGTTTAGCTAGCCAGCGGCTAACAACAACAAGCTGCCCTGTCATGATGAGATTGGATCCCTGCGTTCATGTAGCCAAAGAGTTAACTTTCATGGTATCTGTTCACGTAAAAGCTATCAGATCAACATGTGTGTTTTATAAAGGATTTGGTTTGTCCCACAGTTTTCGTTCCACGTGTTCGATCACCCGTTGTCCCGGGGCTTTCAGAACCGCTTCTCCACTCAGTACCGATGCTACTCGGTGTCCATGCTGGCCGGTCCCAACGACCGCTCAGACGTGGAGAAAGGAGGCAAAAGTAAGTATTATTGACACAAAATATGTCCTTGTACTTACTGTAAATAAAATAAACAGAATAATAAGAAGAATGTGTAATACATAGCGAGGTCTTTTCTAATAAACGGCTTGTTTTTCAGTCATAATGCCACCTTCAGCTCTCGACCAGCTCAGTAAGTGGAAAATAAAATCAAACACCTTTTCACCATAAAAGTCCTGTATAAACCTTCCACGAGTCTCACCTTTCTGCTCCTTTTCCTTGAACAGGCAGGCTTAACATCACCTATCCAATGCTGTTCAAGCTGACCAACAAGAACTCAGACAGAATGACACACTGTGGCGTACTGGAGTTTGTGGCAGACGAGGGAATCTGCTACCTGCCACACTGGGTGAGAGGAACAGGATAAGTGTCAATAACTGAATTGTTTTCTGCTACTGTGATTAAATGCACTCTGTTCACTTTGGATGTAATTTTAAGCTCCTATGCTGAATTAAATGTGAACGATGTGACCTTGGTGAAAGCAAACTCTCCTTCCTGTTTCGAGAAGCCATCACCTAACGCCAGCTTTGACGACACTTCTGACCTTGCCTCTTGCCTTAACCACACCTTTGTCTACCAGACATTCATACAAATAAATACATATCTATCATAAGAGTATACATCAGGAAAGCTGATGATTTGCTTTATTTTGTTTGTTACAGATGATGCAGAATCTTCTACTAGAAGAAGGAGGTCTGGTCCAAGTGGAAAGCGTTAACCTGATGGTGGCCACCTACTCAAAGTTCCAGCCACAGAGCCCTGATTTCCTGGACATTACAAACCCCAAGGCAGTGTAAGAAATATCTGTTATGAACGTTAAATTGGCTTTTTTTCTCTCTTTATATGTTTAACTATAAAGATTAACTAAGTTGTCACTTTATTATAGACTGGAGAATGCTTTGAGAAACTTTGCCTGCTTGACAACTGGTGACGTCGTCGCTATCAACTACAATGAAAAGGTGAATTAGCTTGAAAAGTAGTATTTGACTAATATGTGAATGTTTTTGTCTATATTACTTTCTACCTTATACCTCTGCTAATGTAATCGGTTTATTGTTTCAGATATATGAGCTGCGAGTCATGGAGACAAAGCCAGATAAAGCAGTGTCCATCATCGAGTGCGATATGAACGTAAGATTCATAATACAATCGAAGACAACAGTGAATGATTCTGTTTATTCCTCCAGTTTAAATGTGTTTCTACCCTGTTTCTCAGGTGGATTTTGATGCTCCTTTGGGTTACAAAGAGCCTGAACGACGACCTCAGCACCAGGAGGAACCAACAGTAAGGACCAAATTCTGAAAGTACCTGTACAATTTACACTCTGAACAAATTGATTAAATTCAATTCTTCACAGGAGGAGGAAGCAGATCCCACTAGTTACGCCGACATGGATCTGGGATTTAGAGTGAGTAAATGGTGCAGTAGGTTAGAGACAAATAAATGTCCTTATCACATCTGATAACCGTAATAACTAGAGCTAATGTTATACCTTCTCATCGGTTTCCTTTCCTCAGGCTTTTACCGGCAATGGCAATCGTTTGGATGGAAAATTAAAAGGGATAGAGCCCAGCCCTGTACCTCTTGACCCAAGTGACATCAAAAGGTGATGTTCAGTGTTCTCTACATTAGGAAATGAAGTGTCCTAAAAATGCAATATTGTAACATAATGGTAACTATTCATGATGAGAACTGCAAAATATTTGAGTGTTAAAGTGGAGATGTCTTTTGTTTGCCAACCGGGATGTTGGTGAAGCCCTGGTTAGCTCAACAAAAAGTCAACAGGATTTTTTCGTGGAGCCTTTCAACACCTTTTGTTGCCCTGTTCAATGCTCATTCTGCAACACATCACTGAGCAGTGAACCACTCTACAAGCCTTCAGTGTAAATAACTAACCAAAAGCTCTAATCCTTCATCTCACAGAGGCATTCCTAACTACGATTACAAAGTTGGCAGAATCACCTTCATCAGAAACTCAAGGCCTCTGCCCAGGAAAGCTTTCGATGAGGTAAGAAACGCGATGGATATCATCATATGTTTTTACATATTTAACTTGGCTCTATTTGCAATAGCAATTAGCATTATTTTCTTCACGCTCTTTTCTACCAAACTAGTTTTCTTCATAGCATTTCATCTAAACAATTTGTGTGATTTATTCTATTTATTTGAATTGAATTCTCTGAATACATGATTTTCTCTATTTTTCCTTCAAGGAGGATGAATTGAACAGATTCATCGCCTTCTCTGGAGAAGGACAGTCACTACGCAAAAAGGGAAGAAAGCCTTGAAGGAGCCCACGTGGAGAGACTGGCTAGCATGCAGAGACTCGCAATATACATTGTCCCCCTAAACAGCAAAGTAAAAAACTGAACTTCAGATCCATGCGGTTTTTGACTCTTTGTCGCTTTGAAATGGTGTTGCTGTTGAGTTGGGATTTGATGTTATTAAAGGTCTGACAGTAACATGTTGCTCAACAAAAGCTGAGCTCCTTATAATGCTGTCTGGAGTTTGTGAAATAAATAAAAAATAATTATATCACCACACCACCAACACAAAGAATACCTTGTGAAATATAATTGTGATATGAGAGTATTTCCCCCCTTTTCTTCATAATTATTGCATTTTTACAGTTGACTTTAAATATGCTGCTATCCAGATTTGCATTCTTTTGATAAAAATGGAAGCAATAATAGCTAAATTCTTTGGTTTTTAATCTGAACATCATTTTATGATTGAGTTTTTTAGGAATAGGCCTGATTTTCATTTTTTCATCCTGTTTCCCTTGGTTTATTTATAGACAAATAAAGAACTGTTTGAAATGAATTAATTGTCCCTTAAGGTTATTTTTGTAGTATGACAAGGAAATTAAATGAAACTGATATGATTTGCTTTAAAATAATCCATCACAATTTTTACTATTACTATAATTATGGGATGTTTAGTTAGTAATCATTAATGTTACTAGTATTAATCACTCATGTTGCTTCATTGTTATGTTTTCAAGAGTGTTTTGTAGCTTTAAGTTGAAGGTTATGGCTGTTGAACTGTATTCTTGGGCTTTTATTGTGAAACGAAATCGAACCGGAAGTATATATTCTGTGTTAGCTAGCCCAGCTAGCAATGGATCGACCTGCAAAAGCAGAGTGGAGGGTAATTTATCAAATATTATCTTTGAAATAAGGGCCTTGAATGAATGTTCTTACTAGTTCTGATAATGAGTGAAAAGTGCCAACAACGATCCAAATACCTAGCAAGGTGATTAGCTATCGTTGCTAAATTGCCAAGTAACCTTAGCTAGCTACCAATAACATGTATGTAAGTCAGTGAGAAGTGGGGGTTTAGCAGAAACTCAGGTATTTATTATTTGCTTTAAAAAATTGCTTTGAGAATTAATTTGTAAAACTTCAACTATGTTTGTTATACTAGATCTGCCATTGAGCAAACTGTGGTTCGTCTAAACATAAGTGACCTGATGGAGCTTCAGGATGTTTATTTTTCTTTATACTAAGTAAACGTTTCAAAAATATAGTCAGTGGATGAGTCATTAATTCCAATATCTGTAGGTTTTAAAATAAATAAGACGATGATATTAATGATATTAGGCAAATGCATGCTATAAGTTGTGAAATTATTAACCTTCTTTTTTTAAATAATAGCGTAGTTTTTTTAAAGTAAAATGTATTTATTTCCTGGAGTTTGATATTCAGAATGACCTGGTCTCAAAGTCTTAGCAATATCATATTTTTCAATAATTTGAATGACATTTCATAATAAAACGTTTACTTTTCTTCAGGTAAATCATTTTCATGCTCTCACATTTTGCATCCATTTAACATGAGCTTGTCAAGTGTAACCAGAAAAAGTTATGCAGTCACACCCCTGAGACTGATAGTAATGTGTCAAGTTGGCTGGATGATGATCACTGCTTTTTTCTGTTGGTACAGCCGCCCCGAGCCTGTGATAACTACTGGGAGGAATTCAAACATTGTGTAAGCTGGGGTAATGGTTTTCACCACTATTACACCTACGGTACCGTTCCATCCTGCCAGCAGTGGAAAAATGACTACAATGACTGCAGAGAGTGGGAGGAACGCAGAAGCGCCGAGGCTAAGGTACAGCTGCAGGAGGTCACATTTTAAAAGTCCTAAACCTATAAGACAAGGATAAACTATTGCCATTCTACTTAATCAAAACAAACTTTTTACACAGTCCAGGCTGTCGGAAATAACTCTTGGAAAAATAAATCTTCAAATGAAAATCAGCCTTTGAATAAATAATATATGTGTATTGCAGGAAGCCTTGCTGAAGAGTGAGCGGGACAGAGTGGCAGAACAGGGAAACTTCACCCCAGTGTGGGAACTGAGGAAAGAACCCCCCGGAGACTGGCACCTGCCCCTAAACCAGGAAAAGCCTCAGGACTCCTGAACTGTACCTATCAACCTCCTGTCTCGGTCCCATGGCAACCAAGGTTCGTTTCGAACCACGTGCGGGAGAGACTGTTCATCACTCTACTGTCTCAGTAGATGCTGCTGTATGGACACAGATGTGTCAACGGCAGCCTCTCATGGTCAATTGTGATAAGTGTCCATTCAACTAGATAATAACTGATCTCTGCTAAATCAGTGTTGGGATGTTCCTGTCATTAGTACTACATTTTCCAAAGCTTGTTTTAACTGAATCACAAACTCTGACTGCACTAACAGACCCACCATAAAGACATTTAAAAATTAGTCGCCTTGTTTTCAGGTTTAGAAAAGTGTAAGGAAAAAAGGTGAGTAACGGGTCTAATCATGCTATGGATACATTCACAAGATTTAATATATTCCATCCAAGTTAAGAATGACCTGGGTAGTGATGCTGCTCTATAGTGTACTAACACTTTTGATGGCATCTGACCGGAGAGTTGGCCCTAGTTACCCTACCAACACTTCTCAAAAGCACTGTATTCTTTTACTTGCTGTAGATACTCCTCCATAATGAACACATTATATACTGTACAAAATGTATGTATTATTGACTTTATTCAGCTTTTCTGTTCAACCCATATGGAGTTTAGCATTAGCAGTTTTCTACCATGTGTATTTGGTTATAGTTTTATCATGACATGACACAAACTGCTGAAAATTATTCTGAACAAATTGGATCAATAAAAAACATGTTTACTTTATTTTTTCTTCAGTTTTGTTTTATACATAAATATAAATGTGAGGAAAGAAATCTATGCATCATTTTCGTGAATGCTGTTGCATTTTATACGGACATTTAAAAAAACACTGGAGACTACAATTCAATAAAAATAAAAATAATTGTCCTTCAGACCATCATATGCTTTTTTAATCATTTAAATTGTGTAGAAACATACACTTAATACATGACAATTGACCCGGGCAAACAGCTGTTTCCAGTCCATCACTGTGTGTAAACTTTAGTGATGTCGTTGTACTTCCCATCAGGAGCATCGTACTTGTTAATTGGCGGGGTGTGGACAGGGCCTTCATGAGTAAAGGGAAATAAAAGAGTGTCTGGCTTCAGCGATGCGTGGTACAGCTCCTCAGACTCCAGCTTCAGCTCCTCCAGTGCCTCAGTCTGCGCTTTTAGAGCGAGTTCAACAGCCTGCATTTCAGCCATGTTCTGCTCCTGCGTGACCAAACAGAAGAGCACAAATATAACTCACTTACTTTATATGATGGAGGGCAGAGGTCAGACACACAATTATCTGTAAAAGCTTAAGTGTTGGAGGTGTTGAAGGTAAGTGGTGACCTGTTTGTATCGACACCACTCCTTCAACAGCGAGGCTCGACGCTCGCTCTCTTCAAATAACAGGTTTACTGCAGAGCGCTCCCTTTGGAAGAGAAGAAAAAACAAACTTATAACACATCAAAGTCAGCAAGCTAAGTAAAGCAAAATGGATGATACATACAAAGTTATTCCATCTGAATGCAATAATGTACTAAGACAAAGAATGTGGCGGGCATTGTCTTGTTTTATTCCGATTGTTGAAAGAATTCCATAAAAATTGTTGATGACAGTACTATGGACCACAGTGAAATGAGCTGCACCTTGTTTCATCCAAGCATGAGACTGGAGTGATGTGGTCCTCTACGGGGATAAGCTCCGGGGGAACCTTCTCCATCCTCCTCACTCTTCTTTTCAGCCGATCTCTCTGCAACTGATCGCTCATTGGGGCCGCTTTCTTCTTCTTTTTAGGCTCCGCTCTTAAACACAAAGCATAGCTCTATGTCAGCATAGTCAATCACAATATATCAATACTATGATAAGTATTGTTATATTGTTCAGAGTTTACATAATGAATCAACAAATGCTATATCGATATCATTCACTGTTCTACATTTAGGTTGGACACATATCTGTGACTTTATCGCTAGCATTTGGCTCATATCATAGACTTTTTTATACTGGGAAATTAGAACACATCTTAACCGTAAAAGGTGGTTTAATAATCATCAAACCCCTGGTAAATTAACATGTAAGGCGATCTACTGACCCTCCATCCCCAGCTCCAGCCCTCTGTGCATAGTGATAAGATGCGGTGCACAGAAATTCAGAAACTAACCAGTGAGGAAACGTTGCTGGTTACTGGTTTTTCTGTGACATTACATTTGTTGAATTGTAGTTGAAACAATTATTCTAATAATAAATTATTTGATCGAAAGAAAATCAGTTAACAATTTTAACAACTGTGTATTGTGAAGCAACGTCATCATATTCTGGTTGCAGCCTCTCAAATGTAAAGATAGCTTTGTTTCTTTGCTTTTCACCATTTTGCACCATTGAAACATATGTATTTGGGCAAAATTAAGACATGACTTTGGATTTTTGAAACTAGATGTTAACATCAACTCTGGCTAAAATGACAATAATATAGTGACTGCAAAAACAATACAACGTTAAAAGTAGAGTTTGGCACATATAATATAAGACTGGTAAGACCTGTAAATACGCTTTTGAATGCAGGATCTGTCTTATAATACTATGTTCTGGTAATAGCCTTTTTCCCACACAACTTGCAATGAATTAAATGACCAAATAACAGATGGACATACAGTGAACCTCGGACTTTTGATCTTACCTTAGAGAAGCAGATGTCTTCAGTGTCATCACAGAAGCAAACCAAGGAGTCAGTACAGCATGGTGATGTTCTCCCAACATGAAGCTGAAAAGCAACACAGAATACAGGTCAAAAAATACTAAATCATTGACCCCAATAGATTAATATAGGGGACAGTTTCCCTTTAAGTTTGGCACTTTATCTTGTGAATAACCTTAGCTGAGTTAGCTCCAGGTAGCTAGCGCCCAGTCAGCTGCTTAAATCTTACTTTACAAACACTCACCTTGACGAAGCGGTCTGTCGGGATAACACCCTGCAGAGACTGCGCGATAAACACATAGACATGTTTCCACCTTGCGTTGTTTCAGTTTAAACTCAAACTCGGGGTCAAAAATGTTCACATGTAGTGTCTTCCGCTGTCCCATGGATGTGGGCTGTCCCTGTCCTCCCTGCGTACGTGACGTGATGACGTTGACTAACAGTCACGCTCACGATCGCACGGAGGCACATTCGAGTGTTTTGAAAGCACAGAAAACTAAATAAAATTAGTTACATATAGAACACTTTGAAAATACCATAAGGAAATTAAAGTTATGCAAGACATAACATTACCTCAATTAATTCATAATGTTTAAGTTCGAAGTTATATGTAACATTTTTGGCGAATCTTATTTGACGAGTGCAAAGTTCGCTGCCCCACTATTTAGGGGAAAGGTCGCTTTGCAGTGTTGTATTCTGCACGGACTGATATTCATTCGGTGCAGAGAAAGAATATATCAGCCCACGAGTTTTATCCTGACACTGCTGGCTTGTTGATTCTGCATCATGGCTCTTCTACGAGGTAAACAAATACTTTTTTGAGGTATATAGAAAGCGAATAAAAGCAGGAATGCATGCAGATGGACTTTGAGAAAGGGCTAACGTCACTTTTTTTTAAAGAAACCTTTATGTAGCAGTGTAGGTTTTAATAGTTTCCTGAGAAGAATGTCGTCACGTGAAAGTCGATATAATGTCATTGGAAATGTGAAAGAGGATGGTTAAAGTGTATAGTCTGATCACAGCATTAACTACAAAATAGGTGAAAGGTGACAAGATGGTGTCAAGTTCATAACCATATGTTGATCGCCAGCATCCCCAAATACCTCTCGATCTATATAAGTGCAATTCATATTTATCATATTTACTGTTTAGCAATTTATTTTTACCTTCTTTATCAACCTACTAATAGTGTTCAATAATGACAATAGCCACACACAAAGTAGTGAGGACTGAGGAGTCCAGGGTCCTTCTCAGCCAGCTGTCCGCCTGTTCTCTGAATACATCAATGGCCTACACAGTACACACATCAAGAAAATATCTTAATATGCCCTTTTGTAGCTATTTAATAGCAACTTGACAGGCTGAGAGTTGTTTTTGCTGACCTCTAGTGTCCCCCCCCCCCTCATATTACTACAGTGATGGTGAAGTGTACTCGAGGGTGTGATAGTACACAATGATCATAAACTAAAAAGCATATCAACAAATAAAATAAACAGCACTATCATGCCCTTTAGCTACTACCACTAATGTTTTGTTTATTACTAAACATGTTATCATCAAAGCAATTTACGGACTCAAAATGCAATTCTGGTTGAGATAAAGTAAACTAACCAAGGTAAAGAAAATGATGCATAAAGAAAACTTTACATTTCTTTTTTGAGGGCTTTGGGCAAGTTGAAAAAGACTTAAGGACAGTAGTCTTAGTAGTGTCTCCAAACAGTATGTCTTTCCAAAGAAGGCACCACAATTGTTTTTAACTTGTCCGTTAAAATCATCACGGTTTTATGGTCTTATTGATTTTTATGCAGCAAATTAATTAATGTGCATTTAATCTGATTTGATTAAAAATATATATATAATAATACTCAATCATCCCTGAACATTAATCGTTTGGATCTGAGAGATATTACTGAAAAAGAGCTGGATACCTTGATTATTTGCTCCCCCTTTCTCTCCAGTCCATCTCAATCCTTGGTGTTAGATGCCCTCTTGTACAGTATCTTTATTTTCTGCTCCTCAATGCACTGGCAGTGTTGACCATCTCTGCATGATGAACCACTAAGCACTTCCTGACGCTGTGATCTGGCTCTGGGTCACTGGTGGTTGTATTTTTGTTGTCGCTGTACTAAAATACTCTCTTTGCAGGTGTATTTGTTGTGGGGGCCAAGCGCACTCCGTTCGGTGCCTATGGTGGCGTGCTGAAGGATCACAGTGCGACAGACTTGGCTGAGCACGCAGCTAAAGCCGCCCTCGCTGCAGGGGGCGTGGCACCAGAACTTGTAAACAGTGTCATCGTGGGAAATGTCATGCAGGTACTTAAAAACCAACAAATATTATATCAAAACTAACATCACATGAAAATGTTATCATGCTCATTTGATACCTAACTTGTGCATTGGTTCTCACCTTTTCATCCCCCCCCCCCCCATTTCAGAGCTCAGCTGATGCAGCCTACATTGCACGTCATGTGGGTCTGAGGTGTGGGGTGCCCATCCCAGTGCCTGCTCTCACTGTGAACAGACTGTGTGGATCTGGTTTCCAGTCAATCATCAACGGCACTCAAGTAAGAACTCAAATATAACGCTGGCAGATATCCAAATGTAGAATAAACTGTAGTAATGTACACTACTGTACTATGTGTAAAAGCACATATAGAAATCAATTGCACATTTTTGGCCTTATCTGTTGTCTTGCTGACCAAAAACAAAACCCCTGTGTGTTTGTAGGAGATTTGCCTCAGGGAGTCAGAGGTGGTCCTGTGCGGAGGCTCAGAGAGTATGAGTCAGGCCCCGTACGCTGTGCGCAACATACGATTTGGTACAAAGTTTGGATTCGATCTCAAGGTTTGTGATCGGTTGATTTTGTCTACTTTGTAAAAAACAAAACACTTGACACATATAGCTTGTTATTCAACACCAGAAGCTTATTAGGCAGTGATCAAAATAAACTATTCTCCTTTGTCTGACAGCTAGAGGACACCTTGTGGGCGGGTCTGACTGACCTGCATATCAAAATCCCAATGGGCATCACAGCAGAAAACCTGGCAGAGAAATACCAGATCACACGAGAAGAAGTTGACAACTATGCATACCAGTCACAACAAAAGTGGAAGGCTGGTAAGACGGGTTTCCTTCAAGAAAAATCCATCTTTTAAATATTTGTACGGTCTGCTCACCTTACACATGGTAACATCCAAACATGTTTCTTTTGAGAAGACAGGCTTTTGTTTTTAACTTGTCTACTCATTGTTTATATTTCAATTGTGATTTTTGTTTTTGTTCACAGCTCATGAGGCGGGTTACTACACAGCAGAAATTGCTCCCATTGATGTGAAAGCTAGGAAGGGAAAGGTGTCCATGGCTCAGGATGAACACCCTCGTCCACAGACAACACTTGAACAGATGGCCAAACTGGCTCCCGTCTTCAAGAAGGGAGGGACTGTAACCGCTGCCAACGCTTCGGTGGGTTTACGCCTATACAGTCTGTAGTTTACTCTTATGCTGTTGACTCCTATTCAAGATCTGGGGTGCATTTTTTTTCTTTTTTTTCTGTTTGAGAAACACTGTTCGAACTAAAAATAATTCTTAAATGTAATTGCAAACGGTTAAAAGCTAAAAACAACCATTTATTTTTTAAGGAGTTAGTGCCATTTAGTTGTATTTGAAGTCAAACATATTTGAACTACTGTTACTCATACCATGGGAGTAGCTTACTATTACTACATCTAACACTCTTGGTGTCCAGGGTGTATCTGATGGTGCTGCTGCTGTGGTGATTGCAAGTGAAGATGCACTAAAGGAACACAAGCTCACTCCACTGGCCAGGATTGTGTCCTATCATGTGTCAGGCTGTGACCCAAGCATTATGGGAATTGGTAAGTAACACCTCTGTCATTGAGATGTAATTTAAGCCCTTTTTAATTAAATGAATAACTAAATAAATGGTTGTGGTATTTCACATTGGTTTAAGTATCTCTGTTTTCTTTTAAAACATCTTAGGTCCCGTTCCAGCAATCACAGAAGCTCTTAAAAAAGCCGGCCTGACTCTCAATGACATGGATCTTGTGGAGGTTTGTTTTTAGCAAAACATTTCACTCTGTCAGACATTTCATCAGTAGTAAAATAATTACTCAGTCTTGACATACGTAAAAGCACTAATACAGTAATGTAAGAAAATCCATCATTACAAGTTAAAGTGCTGCACTAGTTTAGAACTATGAAAGTACAGAAGTATCATAAGCAAATTGTACTTCAAGTAGTCGCTCCCAAAGAGATGTGTAATACACTGTGCATCCTGTCACAGATATATTATTTTATTTAGCCATATCAGATTGTTAATAATAATTCGCTAAAGTTGCTTTGGTGTAGCTGATAATGTCTCTTAGATCTTTAAAGTTGCTCAGAGTAGACACTGCTTTTTTGTAAGGAGTCACAAGCCAAAAACATTTAAAAAAAACAATTAAATCTTTCACAATTTGTTGGAATTTTAGGTTTATTATATGTTTGAATAAAAAAGAATCCAACTCAATAAATAAAGGAAATACTAAATTAATGTAACTTCAAATTGTACTTGAGTTATATTAATAGTTGCTTTCCAAAACTTCCTTTTTATATGTGTTTTGATTGATTCAGCTATAACACATTTGTGTCATTGGTGACTTATGTTTTACACAGGTGAACGAGGCTTTTGGCGCTCAGTACCTGGCTGTTGCTAAGGCTCTCGGACTGGATCCAGCAAAAACCAACGTTAACGGTGGAGCTATTGCCATTGGGCATCCTCTTGGTGCCTCTGGAGCACGTATCACTGCCCACCTGGTTCATGAGCTCAGGTAATTTTATCGTTTGATTAAATGAATGTACATTATATCAGGCGAAGGTTGCACATTAAGGAGCATTGAATATTTAACTTTGTTGTTCCTACAGGCGACGAGGAGGCAAGTACGCCGTTGGTTCTGCCTGCATCGGTGGAGGTCAAGGCATCGCCATCATCCTGGAAAAGTACTGAACGAAGCAGCTGCCAGTATCAGAGGAATGCTGTAGAAGAATGTCTTTTACCACCGTCCACTCAAATATAATAAAACGCAGTTGACACATGCTTAAAATAAATCTAAAAATATTACATTAGATACTGTGAAATGGCAAATGTTAACACGAGGCACTGCTGCACAGCTTTTACAATGGAACACAAAGATCTAAGCATTATAACTCCTTACGTTCTATTTATACAAAAAATATATAATAAATGTTTCAGTCCATTGTTGCCTTGGAAGCCATGTGAAGATGAAGAACAAACTCATGTTTCTGTGATTGTATTACCAGACTGCAAGAGACTGTTTGTGTGTGTAAATGTGTCACAGAGCTAGATCACATTCCCAAGTGTAGCATATTATTAACTCCATAAAGAACAGTCTGTATTGGGTTACAGTAAGGACTCTGAACTCTGGTGTTTGCCTTTTATTATGTTTTCTATCCCTCCATTATCAGGGATCAGATGTTCCAGTAAATATGTCTGACCTGCGAGGGCTCCAGCAGAAACTGATTTTGTATGTCTGTGTCAAAGATTCTCAATAAATAAATAATTTTCAAAAACTAAAGTTGAATTGTGTTTTTCAAGTGTTTTTTTCTAGATGAGCAGGGATTAACATGAGACAAACAGAAAAAACTTACTTTGGTTTTAAAGCTTGTTTTTTAATAACATTTTCAATTGCATTAAAAAAATTAAAATTAATTATGAAAAACTGAACACATATACCCATGGAGAAAGGATTACTGAGTGGTTTTTGATATCAGACATGTATGTAGGCTTTCTAATTGTAGTGATTTACCCATTTTTTTTTTAAAGTAGCCAAAATCTGGAATTGAGATGTTACTTATAGCAAGTACAGTTTGAAAAAACAAATAACAGAAAACATAACATGTGCTTCAGACTATTTTTTTTTTTTTTAAGGCTCTGCTCTTAGAATTGTTTTTGGATCACTTCAAATATTTGAAGATATATTTAAGATAATAAATAAATAAATAACAATACTCCTACAGCTAATAATCTCCAATATCAAACTTCATTCCACCATACAGTCATCATAAATGTTTCTACAAGCTCTATAAAAGCATTAAATGTTCATTGTTCAGTGAGAATAAACGGGAAATATATTTAGGACTACAAAGACCATCTTTGTAACGCGACGCAATTACGTAAACGTCATCGTTCAGCGTCCTTATAAACGTCACATCCCCGGATGACGGTCTTTTTTTCATAGCAAAGGTAAGACTGCCTTGCCTTCGTGTTTCTGTTGAAATAAAATCTGTTTGCATCTGTGTTACAGAATTAAACAATCAGTCTCTAAATATCAGGGTACAACTCTTTGTACTATAACGATGCGGTAGACATGGTTATTTTTGCGATTCGTCCGTCATATTTCTGTAATAATGAACAGTTTGGTGTATATGCAGTCCTAGGCCGCCGGCTAGCCTATAACGTTAGCTAGCGGACTAATAGAAACGTTTGGTCCTTCGTTAGTCGGACAAACTAAATAATTCCGCTGACACATGAGATATATTTTATAACATTACATTGTCAGTATTAAGAACGCAAGTGGCTGTCTAGTGACTCTTCTTCTAATGATGCTAATGCTAGCTAACGCTACATGCCTGTAGTGCATAGGCGAAGGCTGTGGTGTGTAACTACCAGCCAAGCACGTTTAGTAATCATATGCTGTATTGCCGGGATGTTTTCTTGTGTTAAGCAACTTATTGCATATTTTAATATTTGTTTCTGCTGCTGCAAAAGCGTTGTCATTTTAAACTAGACACATTTTCTTATAGGCTGTAGTATTGCTACAGTGTTAGCCTTCTGTAAGGTTGATGAATACCAAAATCATAGTACTTGTAAACTGTGTGCAGCAGACTTTCCAACCAAAGCTGGAATACTGTTTGGAGTCTAGAAGATTATTTAAAAAATAAACCATGTAAAAATAAATACACTTGAAAGTGGACACCATATACTTCTGGTTTACTAACCTTTTTCTTTTTTATGTCAGATGGCAGACGGCGACAAAAAGACTCCCAAGAAGAAGCACGGGAGCCGGAACCCGGTCCTGGCCCGGGGTATCGGCCGTTACTCCCGGTCAGCTATGTATGCCCGCAGGGCCATGTACAAGAGGAAGAGCAAGACCACTGAGACCAAGGTAAGGGCAGATATGGGACACCATGCAAAATAGATGATAAAACCATACACTTGACTTGTATTGATGACAATTTGCTTTTTGTTTCAGGTGGAGAAAAAGATTAGGGAGAGGCCCAAGGCAACTGTTGTCAAGACAGTTGGAGGAGACAAGAATGGAGGCACTCGTGTTGTCAAGCTGCGCAAGATGGTGAGCAAAGTGTAATTTCTTGTTTTTAACCCTCAGAGTTTATTTTGTTATTAAGATCAGAATTAACTCCATCATATATTTTGACTAAATATCTCTATTCAAGTATTTGAGAGCACAATTGGTGGCCAGTTTAAAATATCAGGGGCAGTGGGTCAATTTAATTCCCCTTACAACTTTCATATAAGCCAATAAAGCAACAGGGACACTTGGGTTTCACAGGGCTATGAGTTCAATTAAATGTACTTTTTTTTTGTATGGGCATGTCTTCCACTAGATTTATTATTGCAAACCTCAATTTAAAATGGTAATGTTTATTTCCATGTGCTCCTTCTGTAGCCCCGCTACTACCCCACAGAAGATGTTCCCCGTAAACTGAAGAGCCATGGGAAGAAACCCTTCAGCCAGCACAAGAGGAAGCTGCGCAGCTCCATCACCCCAGGAACTGTCCTCATCCTGCTCACTGGCCGCCATCGTGGAAAGGTGAGAATCATTTCTAGCTGGTCTTCCCTTTCAATTTTGTTTAATGTTCAGGGATTATCAGTAATGAGGACATTAACAACACAGGCCAAAAGTGCTAAGATTCTTCTAGTGTGTTAGGAAACATACATGGGTGAATTCTTATATATTCTTTGTATGATCAAAGCCATGAAAAATTATACATAAAGTAACGTTGAGATTACAGTCGGTCTGGGTTATTTTTTCTCTCTGCTTCAGGACTAAAAGGGGGTAATTGGCCTGTGTAAAGATGAACTGAATGAGTGAATTCTTTTTTTAAATGACTGCAAGCCTAGCGTCATGTTTAATCATTTTCATGTGAAGTAATTGAACCTCGAAATCTAAACCCAACGCTGCTCAACTCCTGGTTACAGCCTCAATAATGAAATTGGAGTGTAATGTTAAATTACTGAATTTGGAAATGCCATCTCTTTTCTATTTTTATGCCTTCTATTGCACAATATTATTATTATATTCATCATTTTTATCAAGGCATTGGTGTGTTTTACTAATTGCATTAGAGGTGGACTTGTGCTTGTTGTTGTACTGTCACAAATGTAACTGTCTTAACAGTGGCAACATAATGGATGCTCGGTTCTCCCCAACGTACATTCTTATAAAGACGCATGTACAACCCACGTATCTATAGATATTGCCCCTCCAGAAAAAAGCCCCATGTTATCGTGAATAAAAAATGAATTTTCTAACAAGCGTGCTTGATGCATCACTATAATCACACAACCTCAGGTCCACAGACATTGTCTTTACCTCCCACACTCAAATGATGCATGGGCAAGTTATGGAGGCATGCTAGTGTGCCCACACACTTTGAGCAGTAGCTGACCTAAATAATGTTTCAGCTGTGAATATGACAGTCTTCCTGTTATAATTAGGAGTGTCAGATTTATTTTTCTCCATTCTCAAAACCATGAAATGGATGCAGTCATTTAACATGTCTTAACCAAATGGCACAAATGACTGTTTTCTTATAAGCTCACTAATTGAGCTGAATAGTGTGAAACTCCAGTACAAAGGGTTGATCCTAAAGAGACTTGATTTTTGTCTTTCAGCGTGTGGTGTTCCTGAAGCAGCTCTCAAGTGGTCTCCTGCTTGTCACTGGTAAGGATAATTGTTTTTGTTGCGCATGCTGTTACCTTCACATTTAAGCTCAGTGACATTAGAACAGCAATTATTTGGGCATCTTTCTACTTTTCTTAACGTTGCTATTTTCCTGTTTGCGTGTCTAGGCCCTCTTGCGCTGAACAGAGTACCCCTGCGCAGGGCTCACCAGAAGTTCTCCATTGCCACCAACACCAAAGTTGACATCACTGGCATGAAGATCCCCAAAACTCTGAACGATGCCTACTTCAAGAAGAAGAAGCTGAGGAAGCCCCGCCACCAGGAGGGAGAGATCTTCGATACAGAGAAAGAGGTGAACTAACTGGGCTATTGTCTTTTAATGCCTTACTTTGAACATTTCAACGGGACTTTGCCCAACACATTTTTACATCACTCACGGATTTCTTCTCCATGTCTCTGTGCAGAAGTACCAGCTGACCGAGCAGAGGAAAGAGGACCAGAAGGCGGTGGACGCTCAGCTCCTGCCCCTCATCAAGAAAGTACCTCAGCTCAAAGGATACCTTCGCTCTTCCTTCAGCCTGTCAAATGGAGTCTTTCCACACAAGCTGGTTTTCTAAATGTGTTGTAATAAACAGTACCACCGTCTAATCATCTTTCCTGCCTCATTTGTGCCGAGTATGTAAAGGCAATGATGGAATCTGTACTAAAAAGCCTGTGCTATAAGTACAAATCCTGCATTTTTAAATGGTACATGTAAAAAGTATGAATATTTAATGTAGATGATGGTTTTAAAACGAAGCACTCAATATAAGGAAAGGGCTCATCACTAGTTTGGATTATTTTTGATGCTGTAATATACAATTAGTTTTAATGTTGTGGCTGGTAGCATTACAGCTAATGGTTAATTGCATAACCATGCCTTTGTATTTCATGAAGTGGGTATGAAAACCGATCTGCAAAATTAGTAATTTGATTAATCAAGAGGTGGGAAGTGGAGTACAAATACTTTAAGTACATTTTTCTGGTATCAGTACTTTACTCCACTTGTTTTTCTGACGACTTTTTACTTACAATTTTAACACATACCTGTGCTTTCTACTTACTTCAATACAGGTTTGTTACTTTAGTTTTAATCTGTGTTAGATGGCGTGATTTAGTCAGAGGGCCTATTTTTAACACGATACTTGTATTCATTTCCTGGTCTTCAAAGAGGGACCAATGAAAACGTTGTCATTTTGCCGTTCAGCATCGAAACATTCATTAGCTAACAATGACATTGTTTTATTATAAAGTGAGGTCAGTTGCTATTTAAATCAGCCAGTACTTCTATCACAGTATTTTTAAACATGAGTATCTGTACTTCTACTTGAGTAAAGGGTGTGTACTTTGCCATCTCTGGTAAAACACAATGTTCCCCTTTTTAAAATGGAGTGGGACATGGCATACAAATGAATTGAAATATATTTTTAAATAATACTTAATTGAGTAGTCAATTTAAAGAAATGGAGTTTGAACATTCAAATGCGTTGTAATATGTTACCATGATCAGGTTTATTCTGTTTTGTTCCCTTGCAATCAACCATAAATGAGCATCAGATATAGCCAAAGATAATTGTTCGCCAAAAGCTCTAAGAAGCTGGCATGAGTGACTTGTCTTTCAAATTATGGCGGAAAAATGTCAATTGCATATTTAGTCACTCCAGTGTTAACTGCAAATATAGGATTTTATCCCACTTGTAATGTTATGCCTTTCAAATCATGAGAATTTGCTAATATTACCAATCTCCTGGTTCAGTTAGTGTATAATGAAGTGACCACACCAGACATTGGACCCAGACAGCTTAACAGCTACACTTTAATTAAAAAAATGACATGTCTAATGTAACAAGACAAAAATAAATACAAGTGTTTCATCTCTTTAACATGGCCACGTTTTTTTTATCCTCAAAAACAGAACAAAGTAGAAAGCAGCACAGAAAAAGGCAGCGGCCCCTTGCCAAGGAATGATAAGTGCCTTTGTCGAATCAGTCAGTACTGTATGTATGGTCAGCTGATTTAGAGAAAATGCATTCTCTCAGCCCGACTTGAACAGCAGGATGGCGACTTGACCCAAGTAGAAGTAAATGAAATGCTTGGTCTCATGGGTCACGTAGCTGCCAAAGTTCCTCCCAACGATGCAGTGCCAGGTTGGGTTGTATTTCTTGTCAAACTCCTGTGAGGGGCGAAGAAACGTATTCATCAAACATTTGTGGTCCAACATGTTTGGAGGTGAAAACAAAATACATTATTAAAATGCTTATATGGTGAAGTAATGTTTCTTATTTGTAGTTTCATATGCTACATCACAACAAACAAGTAATACATGTTTACGTATCAACAACTTTTTTGTAACTGGATATGGTTGATTTATTGTGACCAATGGGCCACGATCAAGACGCACACATTTCTTACTTAGAAATGTTAAACTTAAGTTGAATTTATAACTAATTTGTTTGATAAGCATCTTTGTTTTCCCTTTCAATGATCTTCTGGGTAAAAATGCATTTTATAATGCAAATTCCTAACATATAGAAGCTCAAAAGGTAATATTCCAGCGGTTTTGTATGACAATAAAAAGGTGTGGTCCTCCCTACTTTGAACAGGAATGTCACTATGGAGATAAAAAATGTGGGCATGTTGGTTTCTGGAGAACAGACCATCCAAGAGGAACTTGTTCCCTCAGGAAGAGTGGAAACAATTACAAATACCAGGCTAGGGTGAAACATGAATGATGCCCAGATGGGTTTTCCAGTGAGCGCAAATAGCTTAACGTCGCCACATTCCTGTTTATTTTCGTTTGTGCATTTTAAATACTGTCTACTGCAAATATGCATCTCTTTATTAATGTAAATAAAATGTAGCCCTATAATTTAAAAAGCATATTTGTAATGCGTTAGACTCTCGTTTTGCTTGACAGACCTAAAATCCAAGATTTTGAATTGCCAACGAATGGTTTTGTTATTTGAATTATGTCAATTTCTTTGAAATACTACATGTTGCTCAAAAGTCAGCAGGTTAAAGATTAACTTTGTTTGAGTCTACTTTAAGACTTTTAATGAATGGAAGATGCGTCAGCAGTAGTATTTACCTTCTTGATGTATGCAGCGATATCTTTCTCGATGTTGTACTTCTCCAGGGCCTGAGTGGCACACTCCACGGCGTCCTGCTGCATGTCCTCCGACATGTCGGCATTTTTGATCACTGCTTTTCTGTCAGACATGGTTGCCCTGGGAAACCAAAACACAGCGGAGGATTTATCATCTTCACGGGCGCATTGGCACACACACAATGCAAAAGACCCTGAGCATCCCAACAGTCCTTATCATCGATTGACTGAAACGATACGGTATGGTTAACGTACTTGGTTGTCATCACCCAGTTAAGCAAAGAAAATGGTTTACGTTAGTTGGTGACGAGTTATCGTTACATAATAACTGGCACATAATGTGAACTAGCCGTTTCTACAAGTGTTGCATAACAACTTCCATCAAGCTCAAAGGATGCGCGCGCTGCGTAGTTTCTATGGATACGCAAGACATTTTAGATTATCGTCTCAATTTTGTCCAAGGTTTTAATCCAGGATCCTATTAAACTAAATGAAAGACCATTTTCCACTAACGTTACCTAACATTATAAAGCAGCGAAAGGGCAAGCCTTATTTGCCCTAACGTGCAGGATACCAGGAAAAGGCAAATTTCTCATAATAACATAACGTTTGTGATAAATATGACTTATCCGAAGTAAGGTGTCATGGGGGTTTGCTAACAGACATCGACACATGCATATATTCAGCGACGACGAGCCTCTGATTTGCTAACGGTTGCGATAACTAGCTACTCATTCATATCGCAAAAGGAAAAATAAACATCGTCTAACAGTCAGCACAGATTTAATCGTTTTGATAATGATGAAAACTAAGTAAAGTACACATGTAGTCATTTTAAAATGTGAAATTGTTAAATGTACTTACTAGTTTCTCGTATAGTGTTGTCTAGTTTTAAAGAGATGACCGCTCCTGTTGTGACAACTCCCGCGAAGTGGTTGACACAAAAGTAATGTGGGTGTGTAGCGGTAGGAGACTGCTGCCTTGCCATGTCCCCATTGGCTGTTATTAATGCACAGGGAGCTGTCATTGGCTGGTACAGGCCAATGTCTCGGGTATTTCTGCCAGCATTTTATTTCAAACCATCATGCTTTGCGGCACGGTCGTTACCGCGGCAACCACTGTAAATAAATTGCTAATGCCAAAGATGCTAAATAACTTTTTTTAAACTAACTCTGTTATTCTATGGTCCATGCCTCACTGATGGTAGGCACTAGGCAGGATATTTTAGTACTTAGTTTACAACCATGTTGTAAGTGAAGTTAAAGAAAATGTAGCCCTATTTAATGTGAAACATTTTTGTTGGAAGAAGCAACATATGTATTTCTAACTGGAAAGGTTGTTGGTTCAATACATGACTTATGCTTGTATCCTTATGCCATAGCACTTTCGCGGGTACAAGTAACATTTAGATAAAGGCATAAAACATTAACAAAATAATAAAATTACCTTGTTTAAAAAACAGTAGGCTATCCAAGGCTTTTATTAGTCATACGTACATAGCTGTAGTTATGACGATGAAAATCTTAGGTCACAAGCTCCACGAACAGCGCAACACAATACAACAGTGTGTGCAAAAAATGATTAATAATGACCAATCCAGTATGTCATGGCATAGTTTCATAAAAAAGGATAAAACATTGAATATATATTTATAAATGATAGTATGCAACATAAGACATGGTTCAGTCTTTCTTAAAAACAAAAAAATCCTAGTAGGCTAGTAGCTACTGTAGGCCTGTCTTTTTGAAAAAGACTCAAAATCCAATCATTGTTTTAGTACACTGGACAAATATGAACTTTTTATTGTACCAACTATTTTACGAGAATATTTTAAGGATAATTTAACATGTTTGTTGAAAAGTGTAATTTATATTTCAATACATTCCATATCTTGTGACCCATTGACTCCCAATCCGAACCAGATATAAACTTAACACTGTCAAATTAAGACACACTCCTTTTTAAATTGGATTTGAGTTCACCTTCTATTTAATGTGAATTTTTTATTCAAAATTGCTTTTTTCCCTTCATTTCATTAAAAGCTTACATGTCATGTGACCAAGTGACTTCAATTCCATACCATTTATTAATTCACTGGAGAACACACACACACAGTCCACCCGTTAAATACTGTTATCGACATTCAGCATTATTTTTCTTTCGATTAGCTTTAGTACTACACTGAATTCACGGGACACACATCTGTTTCTTGGACTTTAGTTCATTTATGCAAACCTTTATATTTCTTTCAACACCTTCTATGTCATGTGACCCAATGATCCCAAATCACATCAGGCCAGATATTATGACTACACTTGACAAAAAGACACATACAGGTTTCCATGGTTTTATTTTCTTAAATATCTTTTTAGAAAAGGTTACAATCCTCCCCATAAAGAAAACGATAACAGAGTCCATATCCTAATATTTAAGTTTTGCAATACAGATTCAAGTCTGTATCACCAAGGTTCATGGTAGCAGTATTTGAGTTGAATAACTGTATTACTTTTATACTTTCTAAATGCCACCCATATAAGCACCAACGATACAATAATATCATATAAGTAAAAATGTTCACACAACCACATGCAAGAGAAACAAATCTACCATAGTAACATTCACACAATCAACTGGAAAACATCTCAATACATTGATGATCTTTTTGTTCCAACACGGAGCCCCTTAACCACAAATCACATTTGACTTATTGCATTCTTTCTTTCCATTTCATCAGTTTGCCCAAATTGGAAAAAAAATACTCACAAGTTTAAAAACAGGGATTCTTGAATGTCCATGGTGATTGAGATAAGAAAAAAAATAGATTTACATAAAGTAAGAACAACTGCAGTACCGCTGTAGTATGAATGGGTAACAGTTATAAAAACATGTTTGCACAACAAAGCGTTAAAGGGTGCTATATAAAAAGTGAAATGTATATGCGTAAATTACTGTTGAGAGCATGATTTAAAAAAAGAGTCCAATAAGTCTTTACAAAGATACGCTATGGGAAAATGAAACAAAAAATAAATCTAAATTATAATTTTGTTTTGCAAGATGTGTATGCATTTGGGTTGAAAAGTCATTAAAGGGGATGATTCGTTTTCACAGTTGTTATTTTTTTCAGAACATAGTTGTACGGTATACTAACATATACAGTGTACACATGCTTCCGATCTTGTTTATAGGAAAGCTGTAGTTTCCAATACAGATGTACAGTATCTGTAAACTTCACTGGCTGCGCTCACTTGGCTCTTTGTATTTGTAGTGGATGTATTCAAAGATGTCTCTCTCACTATCCACCAACAGAGGCTCCCCTGCCACACCTACAACAGATCGAGAAAGGAAAATAGCTGATAGTTAGAGCATGAATCATTGATTACTGATTGATGCCAGAAGAACCACATGGCTGACAGAGTGAGCAGGGTCATATGTCACATTAGACTGAGACTCACCAGTGACTCCAACAGGCCGTATGGTGTACTCATTGAGAGTGAAGCCTTTCTCCAGAGCATGAGTTCTCATGTTTTTATTGAAGATATCACTTCCAGTGAAATACAGAACTCCACAGTAGTACTGGTCCTTGGGAATTAACCTTGGGGAAATGGAGAACAGTCAGTCAGGGAGCAGTAGAGACAGAGAAAGTAGTACAGAAAGCTGCTTCTTTACTTGGTATATTCTTCTGTACTGGGCCTGTTGAGTATTGTTGTACGTAGAGGCAATGTTTTCATTGGAAAATCATTAGAGATGCAGCAATTGCATTTCCTGATTTCTTAAAAGCCCGACCGTACCTTTCCAATTTTTCTTTCTTTCTAAGAACTATATTTAACAGCATACATAAATATTTGTGTACCTTATTTTCAATATTGACTTGTAAGGTTCATGCATATCATAGGAGAATAAAGAAAAAATATTATAGTTTTTCAGTTTTATTTAGAACACTATCTATCTGCTCTCTATTTCTTAATGAAATCATAATTGTTTTTATACAGAAAGTACAAGTCCACTATTAATTATATATCCAAAACAATGTATACATTTATTAATACAAAAGTATTTCGAAATCAGTATTTAACAATAATGTAAATGTGTGTGGCTGTGATTTTACTGTCTGTGCTGCTACGTGTGTGACATAAGACCATCATGCAGTACATGTGTGTAAGTGTGAGATATAATATCGGATCGACCGGACAGTTTCCTCGAGAGGCCCATTCATTTTTACATCCCTAAAGAGGATAGATATGAGCAATATAAAGAAGGGCACCTGATATCAATACGCCTGTGAAGGTATTCTTCTTCATCCTCGTCGCTCTTCTGAAGCTGGCTGACTCCCTAGAAAACAAAATCCAGCACATTGTGACCACAGTGATGTTCTTTATGCACTGGGAACTGACTCTGTTACACATCGATCACACATACAGCTGAGCACCAGAGAGATAATAACTACAAGCCTCACCATGTACTTGGTGTCTCCTTTGGACATATTGTCAGTCACAAACCCAATGGACTCGAAATGTTCCACCACGGCATGAAGGAGCTTAGGCTGTAAAAGAAGATAAATGCAACAAAATAAATTGTTAAAAGATGACAAAAGTCGAACCGCAGTTAATCTTAATATCGACGGTATACTGATTTTGAATGAGATACCCGAGAGAAGAGTCTTACCTGCTTCTCAGTCTCAGAGGTGTAGTCTGGGTGGGTCAGCAAAATATCAATATCACCACTCGATGCTGCACCTGGAAATTATGAACATATGAATCAATAGCTTGAATAATGGAGTTTGAACTACTATTAACTTAAATTGAACTTGAAGGGAAAGTTTTACCTCTCCTGTAGCTTCCACAGATCGTCCCAATATATTCTGTATCGACCTTCTTCAACTCTTCATGAATAAAAGTCTAAACAAAACACACGGTTTAAGAAAACTCTCAATAAAATGTAATAGAAGATAACAAAAACTTTAAAACTTCAATTACCTCCATCTGCTCCATTTCAGCACGTGGAATCCTTTTCTCAAATTCTTCAAAGTACCTGAAAGCAGCAAAATAATTCATGAAACAGCTGGAGTGATACTAGAGAAAGACTTTAATATATTTGATTATTTGGGTTTTAATGAATGTATTTACACATTTACAGACAACATCCAGCCAAACTTACCTGAGTCCAATCTGTTGATGATGGTTTAGCTTGTGCTCGATCTTTTTCAGATCTAAGAATACAACAAGAAACAGAAAAAAGCATTGCTCAATTATAAATCACACCAAAGCTAAATCTACATTGTGCACATGTATTGAGCGGTATATTGTACATCATATAAAATGTTCAGCCATTTCTACCTAAATGTTTTGAAAAATTATAATAAACAGACCTTCTAACGTCTTCACCCCTTCTTCAAAGAACTTCCTGGCAGCAGCTGGGCTGAAGTCAAAAACAAGGAGATGCATTTGGTAACATGAAGCATTATATTAAAACTATATCAGTATTCAAATCCTAACCATTCCTGCATCACTCCGGAGTGGCTGCTGAACTGGTGCATTTCAGTTTGAATATCCAATTAATAAATATTTGATTTAGATGATTTCCAATGACATACCCAATTCCAGTCACTCTGGTGAGGAAATTAATGGAAGAGCTGGTGTCATCGGTACGAATCTAGAGGAAAAAATAGTCATCAGTCTGTGTAATACATTTAAAGTGAGCTATTTTAAACGCATACTCTTACAATGCGGCATTATTCAGACATTACCACGTGACTGTATATTAAATATAACACTAACCTTTTCCAGTTTCCGTAGTGTGCCAGTTTGCAGGAACTCATCAATCTTTTCTGATATTTTAGCTCCAACACCTTCCTGTTGAAATGTAAAAAATAAAAATAAAATTGAGAGAGCTGAATAGAGCTATTTGCAGCAGTTATGTAAGATGTAGTACTATTGACAAACAAAGGCCGCAGCAGAGCGCTCTACATATCCCCAGAAACAAGAGCAGAGTAGTGCTAGAGAAGACAAGCAGTGATGGAGTCCTTTCCAGTTTCCAGGCAGCATTACATGAAATACACCATCAGAAAAGCAGAAATAACATCAAGTCAGCTTCCCTGTTCAATACAAAGATGGATAATAATAAATGAATCCAAGAAATAGGAAATGTTATGAATTCACTATGAGAACCAGTATATTTGCACCAATGTCTTCCACTACAACTAGTAAAAATGACAACCTTCTAAAAAGTAGTATTTATTGTAGGACTGGACTCTGCATTGCGGTGTCTAGGTTTGTTATTGTTACACAAAATGTCACTATGCCTCTTGATCATTGCCAACAGTTCACATTTTTCAAACATTCACTGATGTGTTTTTAAGGCAATTACTTTTAAGACAGTGAAACCAAATCCAGAGCACATACCAGTTTCTTGGCCTCTTCGCCATTTCTGATTTTGTTAGGGTACTTAGAAATGGTTGATGCTGCTTTCCTAGACAGGGAAAAAGCAAAAGGATTAATACAAAATAGAACATGATAAGGACTTTAAAGAAGCAAATAATTTGTTGATAAAAAGCTGCCTTTGAATGCCAAATCACAATTAATATTCAACTATTTTTCCCATATAACATTAAACATATTATTCACTCATTTGCCAGGCTAAAACATAATAACAAACCCTACCTCTATGAATTATGAATGTTAAAACATTGAAATGTATTCATATCTTTTTTACTTCATGGTTATTTTGGAGGATGTAGTTTGTAGTGCGCATAATTATACATGAATGAAGTGAATTAAACACCTCTAAAATCGTTTCTGTAAATTGATTGTCTCTTAAACTGGCAGTTTGGTTTATGCTCTATATGCATCTGATATTGATGTATTTGTTTTGTTAAGATGCCTTGTTGTATTTCAGGCATCTTATCAAAGCACTCTCAGTGCTGAAGCTTCAGACCTTACCTGTAAGCGTTGGACTTGTGTATTGCCCTGTTCACGTTTTTCTCATAATTGGCCAGCTCTGAAATGACAAGAGAGACATCGAATGGTTTTTATATTTACCTCTTACCTCTGAAGTTTATTGAAACTATGTTCACAATTTGTTTTATTCCCTCAACCCAGCTGAAGGCAGGAAGCCTTTAAATGACAACACGGTGACTATCAGCGTCAGAGCTGACACAACTCAGATTTGAGGTCGAAGCAAACTATATGATAAACACGACACACAAACCACATCATTTAGCACATTTGTTTTACAAATATATACTTCTAGTGCAAAGTATTTTTAGTTGTACTTAAAAACTAAACCCTGGTGCTATGCTAGCTATTGTTAGCCAAACTCAGCCGTCCCTTCCATTCACGTACCGACAAGAAAGTCTGTAATTCCCTCATTTGGGGATTCCTGTGGCGCTTTCCTTTTGCTCATTGTTGCTTTGACAAGCTCTCAGATGTCTGCTGTAATACTTAAAGGTCTAATATGAATGCACGAAGTCTAAACCTCTGTAATCTTTGCACGATTCTAACTAGCACACTAGCTAGCTCAAGCCGAACAATGACCGAAGTACGCACAGGGGGCGGGGCGTGCGTCAACACGTCATACATACTCAGCGGTTTTCCTTTTTTACGGCACTTCTTAATTTCATAAAACAATATACCGTAACGTAAGTAGAAGACAGAAACACATGCATTGGATAAAATGAACGTCTTCAATGGTATTCCAAGTTTGTGTACAATACTTTAAATGATTAAGGACATACATTTACTAATAAAGATATTTTCTTTCTACAATGTGATCACTGAGTTGTGTCATGACAGTTTTACAGAACCAATATGGAGTTCATCCAATCTGGATAAACAGAGAAATAATTACTTCTTTAGCAGTCTGCAACATCTTCAGCTTTAAAAGCCAAACATAATATTAAGAAATGTTTTTGTATATATACACTTCCCAAAATATTCATTATTACAAACCAACAATCAGTTTTACACAAAAAGAAAAACACATCCAAGAAGGTTTTTACCAAAGGAACAGTTTTTAATGTAGCCTACAGTTAACATTGTATCTGGTAGGTTCTAGTAGCATGTAAATTGTTCTTTAAGTAACTGATTATCAGTAGCCTCAATGGTTGACCTTATGGAATAATCACTCGTATTATAGAAATGAAAATTGCTAACGTATAAATAATCATGACTTCTACAAGTTCAGCATTATTTTACATGATGCTCAATGAAGCAGTACATATACAGGACCTTCTCCATATTCTAATTTGTTAGGAATCTATTTTCACATAAACTTTGTCCTTGGAGAATATTTTTATGGCTTCCTCAATTTCAGAAAGCCTAGAATCCAGATGAGCCCGACGTGAGCGAATACTCAGATTGTCAGCTTTGAGAGGGAGTGACAACAGCTCAGTCACCAGTGAGCGATGGGCTGAGGAAACAAAATCAATACAATTAGAAGAGCAAATACTGACTACCCATGTCGTAGCTTAAGTTGTGTTGATATCATTAATACAAGGGCAGAAATAAAGAACAACAGAGACATACTCTCTTTGAGGGACTTCAGTGTCTCCTGTCTCTTATTTTCAGGCATCAGCGTGTGACCAGTCGGGGCTGTAGGATCAGGGGCGTTCCTCCTCTTCTCTTCCTCCTCTATTTGCCATCTCTCCTTCCTTTCCTCCAGACTGAATGTGTGTCAATGAGAGTGATAACAGGAATGAGTAACAGGGTGTCAACATGGTTGCTTGCTGGGAAGAGTCATAGGTTTTTAACATATACTTTTTTTAATAGAAAAAGCATGTAAATCCTATAAGAAGTTGTATGTCCTGTGAATCCCAGAAGTTCCCAAGAATATATTCAGTTAAAATAGAAGATTTGAGTAGACAGTGATTATTTTTTAAGATATGGCAAGTGAATACTCACTATTGAGGCACCTGTCCCTTAACTGCCATGGGCACAGGCTTATCTCTAAGGTTGGTCAATGACTGGGACCGACGCATCCCAGTTTTTCCTGCAGAATGGGCATTATGTTTTACGAAGTCTATCGTCTGGCCTTGCACCTGTAACTGTATCCACAAACAGAAATATATAGAATTTAAAAAAGAGGATTTTTTTTTCCCTTTATAAATACTCTGAACTGAATAAACACTTATTTGCACTTCTCACTTGCAAGTCGTGGTCCTGTATGGAGTTGCAGGAGGTCCGCCGTTGTAAAGTTACAGGAGAGTTTTTAGAGCGTGGTCTTGGTGGAGCAGTAGAATGGGCCTTCAGAAAGTTTTGACACTGTGGTTTAGAAGTTGGACTAGAAACCTGCAAGGAGGAGACTTGATTAAAAGTGATCAAGAGGACATATTTATAACCTAAGAATTTGCAATACTCCCTACCTGTAGTTGGACCATCACCCTGGATGGGACGTTCTCGTATTTGGAGGAGGTCCAAAGAGCTTTGACTGGAGCTGGACGAGACAGTGCCCTCTCTGACTCCTGCTCTTTGCAGCGCCTCTGAATCTCCCTAAGCCGACGCACATTCTCTTTACCAAAGTCATGTACTCGCGGTTCTGAGAGTGAAGAATCACAAACGTTTTTTCAATATCTTTTTCATTTTCGGATCAAGCAAGTGTTTAATCAAACTACCGTACTTGCTATAACAACTCAAAAATTAAAAAGGAAAAACTAAAATAATAAGATACACGTATACCACAAGAAAAAACAGAACCACTCTTTTTCAGCAAAGACAAAAAAACAAACAATTGCACTTACTCTGTTTGGGAACAGGGCTGATAGAGACACCCCCTAGTTTGAGTAGTTCCCCAACTACCCCTCTCTGTCCGCGTTCAAGAATATGGGTGGCATTAGGGCCGATACGGGGAGGATGTGATGGGGTACGGGCACTATAGCAGCGAGGGTACAACACAGGATCTGGAGCGAGCGGCCCTGAGAGGAGGGCCACACTCCCAATGTCGTTTCCCTCTAAACGGCCACGTGCTGGAGAAAGAAAGGAAAACTGAACAAGGTCACTTGAGGCTCATGACTGGTTGATAAACAATGAGTCATCAAATATGAACAGAAAATTACTCTTTAATAGCAGTTTCCTGCAAATCTGTCAGGCGTACCTAAATATTAGTGCATGATTTTTGTGTATCATTTATTTAACGTATCATTTATTTAACGTAAAACACACTCATGGATGTCAAAAGACTAACTCAAATTGAACTGAAATTCCCAATGGAAACAACAGTTGGAGTTAGTCTTTAGCTAATAGATATTATTTACTACCCAAATTCATTGGAAAATAAAAAGACTGTTAAAGGGGGTTTAATATAGCAGAGCCCAGAGGCTTCATCTAACCTGAAGCAGGTCGCTTGTAGTACTGTGGAAACAGAGAAGGATCTGGGGGAATTGGCCCAGATATCGATGAAGGTCCTTCACACATCTGAAGCTGTACATTTTACAAAAAAAGGAGATGAAAACAGTTAAAGTTACAGTATCAGCTGAGCAGAAACAGCACCTAACAGAATCGCAAGGGCCTGCAAAGAGAAGTATTTTCGTCTGAACATAAAGTGAGCAGTGGTTTGCCCTGGCTAAAGGGTATTTACACCAGAGGCTGAAAGAATAATGTTAGGACACTGATAAAGGATCCCAAACACTAAAAAAACAAAACTATTCTCGTTTGAGGTTGGGGAAAAGTTACTGGACATATCCAGGCCAGCACTGAGAGGCTAAGGAAATATTTTACTTAATGACAAGCTAGATAAGTAACTAATGAATTACCTCTGCACTACAGGTGGTGTAATAGCAGCAATTTTTCTAGCGATATATACATCCTAGAAGGTGATAAAATCACACTGTGTGACTAACTATACAGAATTGTCGTTTATATGTCAATATAAAGTCAGTATGTATGTTAGTCAGTATGAGAGTGAATGAATGAATGAACGAATGAATGAATGAACAAATCAATGAGTCGTTCTTGATATTATAGTTATCAAAATGTAGTTAATCAAGAGTTAGATTGCTTTCTAACGTTGAGTTGCCTAAACGCTGTCTAAATAAAGCTAATGTTATCTTAATTAGCTAGCTTGTTGTAAAGTTAGCTAATCAACACGATCCATTTCGACGTATTCCTCCTCAGAAATGATTTAACACAAACGTCACCGACAAATATGGCAAGTCTTTACGTCGACCAAACAACTGGAACGGGTTGCGATGCATTAGAATAGTCAAGATAGTTTGTTTACCTTTATTTGTCCTGTTGTTTATCACTGAGGATTTTGTTCACGCAGAGCGATGACGCCGAGGTATCAACACTTGTTTCAATTCTCTTCCCCATGGCAACGGGGCAGTTGCACATAGAACTAGACCTGATAGAAAAGAGCGGTTACCTCTGGGCTGTCAAAATCTTTACAGTCTATGGTCAAAATACTATTCGAGTCCCACTTTTATCAAACACAATATAAATCCAAACCAATTTTAAAAACCTGTAAATTGATAAGTTGTTGGGATTTTATCAGAAACATGTCTCGTTCAATGCAGAAGAATTATAACAACAACAACAACAACATATAACTATGTTTCGCCAAAGCGGACTTTTTTGGTGACGTTCTATAAAGGGATTGCTGATAACGGTATCAATAATAATGACACCTTGAACGAATATGCAACTCGCACCTTAAAAGGTAATTCGTTTTGATAAACCACAGCTTGCGTGTGCTCACCTGCAGTTTTAAGTTCTAGCAGGTATATTTCTAGTGTGATCCTGCTGGGTGTGTGTAAATATTGATTTCCTGAGCATTGCCTTACAGGTTCACATTAAAAACAAATCTAATTTAGTACTCTACGACCGCAATGCTTATAGTTCTAATCTAAACTAGTTTACCCTAAACTGAAATGTTACTATATGATTGGGTACACTACATAGGGGAGCATACTACACTGCACTAATATTTTGGTACGCCTGACAGATTTATCTCAGGGCTAAGACACCCTATTCTAAACTATAGTAAAACACTAGCCAGAGGTCATTTCCCCCGAGTGGTGAAAGAGTCTTACTACAACAAATACATGCATCATTTCCACAGTGGTTGTTTCAAACAATCAGTATAATACATACATAATACTCAGTCATTGAAATAATTTACTTATGTACATCCCTATATTTTATATTTAATTTACCAATATTTGGAAGAATGTACTCTTTTTCCTATTTCCTTTGTAATGACAATGTGTGTAATATACTGTATATTAAGTTGTTACTGTAAAAACATGCACCAGGGTAATTAGCTAATCTCAAAATATTGTATAGTCAGATATATAAGAATTGTCTAACATAATAAAACTATAAACCGTTTTTTCCTTAATATCAAATTAGTATTCGAGTGATATTATCTGACAGACCAGTAGATCCCAAATAAAAGACCATGAGCTGCAAAAATACTGAACCCAGTGTACATGTGTAAGTGTTTACGAGCAGAATACTATTTAACAAGTTATTTATGCTCAATGTCATTGCACAATAGCCCCGCCCCCGGCTGGAGGTCTGCCTCGCGCTTGCCCAGTGTGTTCTCCCTGCTTTCTCCTTCACTTTGCCCCGCTGCACCCTACAGCACCGTTAAACTCTGCACTTCCCGCCCCATACAGAAAGGTAAGAAACAACTGACTCTAGCAAATTGTTATTTTAGAAAAAAGTCTTATATCGATGTTTCCATCATGACAATCAACTGTTGACAATTGTGGTTTGACTGTCAGTGAGATTTGAAGGGTGTGCTGCAGCAGCCGCAGCGGGTATGCCAGGGTGTTAAAGCCAGTTCAGGCCTAAGTGCCGTGGCATATGTAAACTGTAATAAAGATCCATAAAAAAGGAGTATAACTAAATGTCGTCCCATGTTACAGACAGGGGACACAAAACGACACAAGGGAGGAAGGGAGGGGTGCGGGGATCATATTTTCTGTCAATACTATAAAGTAGCATATTTGACTATGGCCAAGCAATATTTAGGATATATAACATCTGAAAACAAGCTTTTGTGGTGTAAAACGTTAGCCTTCGGTGGTTGCCCATTAGCAAACTACTCTCGTCTTATGGACGCACGAACAATGGCAACCAGCAGAGGACATATCTGGAAAATAAGAATACTCGTTCTCTTATGGGACAGGCGAAGGGAAGTTTCTTATCTGTCTGTCTGTCAAGAAGCACAAGGTCCACGAACAGCTACAGAGCAAGGACTTCCATCATTTAGCATTAGCCACCTTTACTCTTATGTCATTACACACAAAGACGCAGAGTGGCAGTGACCATGAGTATTCATAAGGCAAATTAAACATCATGGACAGCTTGGAGAAAAACAGTTTAACAGTTAAATAAATAGATATATTTGGGGACATTGTGGGAATGTAATATATTATTTTATAGAATATGTTATAGAACATTGCCCCCCATAGGTGTGAAATCAGGCCTGGGCTAGACTGCCTCAGAACGGAAAACACTCACTACTTCTTATACAGGATGCTGCAGCCCACTGGTAAACAGGTGCTTGCACATCAAACTTAACTATTGTCATTACAAGGAAGGAAAATCTCTGGATGCATATCATATCAAACTATGTAAGAAACTCATACCTCATGCTCTTAACATTTAAGCTATAAATTGTGTTAGTGTAACTTGACTTCACTTGAACCCATCTCACACCCTTACATTCCTCCCTTACATGGCACACACACACCTCACCTTATCCGAGGGTTCACCCTTTATTGGGTAACTGCCTGTTTACTCAAGTTTGTAGTCTATTTTATTCATTATCTGCTCTTTAGCTAGGGGGCAATCTTCATGGTGTTTACAACTGCTAAACTCTTTCCATTATTTAAATGATTTAATACATTTCAAAGCTATTGCTAGTACGACAGATAATATATAGGATAACTACACCGATTATCTTGATTGGTTAGAAATGTATAAAAAAAACAACATTAAACACAATGGCTTTACCTTTACAATTATTTTATGGACACTTAAGTTGGCCCCTGAATCGAAATATCAGTTTGCAGTTTGACAGAGGAATTAACTACGGTTACTTTTATTCTGTTAATAACACTTATTTGCTTTGTATATATATATCATACTCTGCAGAAAAACACAATTTAATAAGACAGGTGAGGAGCATGAACAATTATTGTATGCTCATAGATAAATGTTTAGCAAGTGAGACAATGTGCTGGAGCTTATTTGAAACTATATAATATATTACAGGTGTTCCTCATTTTTTGGATCAGGTTTCTATGTGTTTTTACATCAAGCCGCTTTCATATTAAACAGTGTTTTACAATTACGACCATCATTGGAAAATTGCTAATTGAAAAAAAAGGACATTTGTTTTGTTTCTAATATATTTTTGGTCTGTGTTTGATTATTGAACACTTCACAACCACCATCTTGTTGTTTGTGTAGTCTCTGTTTTCCCTTCACATACATCCTATCCATGTTTATGGGTGTCATTTTTACCTTTGAGCTCAGTCAAGGCTGCAGCTAATGAAAGTGTTATGACGGGTAACAGGAATTATGATATATAAATACAGTGTCTATGCAGGTACAATACAGACAAAAAAATCTGTATTCAATGGGGATTTAAAACATTGAACCTGGAGAAGGACACTCGCTGAAAGCCTAGTCACATGTGTTGTAGTGTTAGGTTCACCTGGGCTATATTTAGAGCTGCGTGACGAGACTGAGGAAAGAAGGCCAGGAGGGAAAGGGTCCAAAATGGACTGTGTGTTGTTGGGGGAGAGGGGGGACAGGGTCGATAAGCAGTGTATGTTGGGAGACAAAGGCGGTCAGGACATGCACGGGTCAGCAAAAAGCAGGTCAGCTGGCAAACATTTGCTTACCGTTTGAGAAATGCAGAGCAACTCTGAGACAGACAAGACTTCATGACACATACTTTGATTTATGCTCAGGATTCTGTGTGGGAGAAATATTGAGATCTTAAAGGTCAAAAAAAAAAATCTTAAAGGTCAATTTGTTGTTGAGTAAGGGGTTGAAACCATAAGACCAACAAGACCAATTATATTTGGTATTTTCATTTGAGAGATTTCTGTATGTCTGGTCTTTGTTTGTTGGTTAGGTTTGAAGTGTTTTGGACTTGATTGGAAAAAGGTAATGTCATGGTAATTTAGCTACATTTGTAGCGAACACAACTGAGCTAAAAGAGTATAATTAGACTATACAAATGATTGTTTGTTAGAAAACATATTCTAAATGACTGTTGAAGTGCTCAATAACAAGCTAACAAGTTTCAACCTAAACTATTATAATATGTTGTGTTTGTCCTCTGTGGCAAAAATGTCAGTTATATAAATATAATAAATAGGGATGTAGGTCAATTTAACACTGATTTATTGTTTTGTAGTCATTTATATGTTATGTTCCTCTGAATCTGAAGAAGACACATTTGGAGAGAGATTACTGTACATGTACTCAGCTAATCTTTTGGTGACATGTGAGAGGTGAGCGTCACTGTGTCATGAAGTAGCATCACAGCACTGTTGATGTAATGCTTGTGGACAGGCACCTGACTGGTATGCTTTGTTTTCTGTGCCCTTGTAAGCAGCATATTTCACCAGATCATCATTTTGTACCCTTCATGCACAATCAGTATTCTTTGTCAGATAAAAATGCCAGGCTCTACACAGGCTTTATCATGTTCAAAGGCTGTGCACAAAGTACATGTGTTCATCAACAGCTGGCCTTTGCAAATACTGTTCAATATAATCCAATAGAAGGCTAGTTCTCTGCATAGTAAGGCAACGTCTAAGATCTGACTGCATGCTAAAGAAGCATGCGGATATTTATAGCAGCTGCAGACAAACCCACATATTGTGCATTGGTGCTGTTGAAAAAGGGCCAGACTGCCAATGTTTCTAATTGTCCCTCATTGCACTTCCTTCCTTTAAAGAGACATGGCAGAGACCGGAGTTGGGAGTGAGGTGCAGCACAAGACAGAAGAAGTCAAGCTGGTAGAGAACAAAGACCACTGTGGGACATGTGTGCACCACGCACCCAAGGGAAATGGTGAGTGGGGGTGTGTAAAACAGATGACGCATGGTCAGGGTCCCTGGATTGAGCTTTGGCTGCAGCGACATTAACCTCGACTTGCAATCTGTGAAATCTTTTTCAATTCCACTGTTTTTGGTTGCAGTGACAGCATGCGATGCAACCAAACATGCACCGGCTCATTGAGTCATTAGCTTATAAGGATCTCCAAAGTCTCCATTTCTCTTCACAAAAGATATAATAGGTGAGATTTATATTGGAGGGAGCAGCCGGACGAAGGCAAAGAAAGGAAGGCAAGTCACTGGTAAAATATTAAACCAGCCTAGGGAGTGCAGAACAAATGTCCCTGCAAAGTCACCTTGTCAAAAATATCTTCTTTTTCTCACACACACACACACACACACACACACACACACACACCACACACACACACACACACACACCCACACACACACACACACACACCACACACACACACACACACACACACACACACACACACACACACACACACACACACACACACACACACACACACACACACACACACACACACACACACCACACACACACACACACACACACACACACACACACACACACACACACACACACACACACACACACACACACACACACACACACCACACACACACACACACACACCCACCACACACACACACACACACACACACACCACACCCACCACACACACAAGGTCCCTGATGACTGCCTGAAGCCGGTGCAGTGCAGTAGTGTGCAGGACTCGTAGTTGCTGACTAACCAAACCTGCTACTGCTTAGGCTAGCTTGACTGCATTGGCTTGCATAGTATCTCTGTCCACATCATACATATTTATGTCCTCCTTCACACGCATATCACAGCCTAGATGTTATTGATGGTGAAACACAGTAGTAAGTCTTGCAGCAAAAGGACCATGTTTTGATGTCTACGTGAGCCAAGATGTGCTGCTTGCTAATGGGCTGTTGCCAGGCAATCAATGGGGGTCATATGGAAGAAATAGGGGGAGGAGAGAAGCTGTACATCACACAAACAGGTCCCCTCCAGGTGGCGAGTTCATTCCAAATAACAAATATGTATACTGATGTTTGTTGGCAAGTAAATATTTGGTAGAAATTATTTTTTTGATGCTTTGTGTGCAGGCTAATATAGTAGAACCTAAGCCCTCATTAGTGCTCTCTGAGTTAAATATCTCATCTAACGCAAACTAGCTATATAGGTTCAGCTTGTATATATTTGTAGCATTTGTTCTAGCATTTCGATTTAAAGGGGCATTCCAACTATTTTACGTAAAAGTTATGGGTAGTACCATTTTACAAACTCTTAAGGATGTGGGCATCTACTCAGTATGGAATGAAAATACACTATTGAGTTGCATTATACATCATCCATTTTAGACCATTGATCACTGTAACTTGGAAGCGCATTACTCAATTGCTGGAGTATCCCTTTAATTATGCATTTAGAGAGCTTGATGCAGTAAAGTGTGTATACTGAATGATGTGTTTTTTTAAATGTCTGTTTCCTCAGGAACAATGGCCGTCCCTCCTTCATACGCCGACTTGGGGAAATCTGCCAAAGACATCCTCAACAAGGGCTTTGGTAACTATACAATTTGTCTTAATGTATTTAAATACTATTCATACGATGTTGCTTTATATTTTGAACAGTTTTGGATGAAGCTGTTCTGAAACAGGATTGATGTTAGAACACTTTGCTCTTTGAATGCACTCTGTTTATTTTAACTGCAGCTGTTTTAGTGCCTTGCTGTGCAGTAAAAGGATGTGTGTTATTTTCCCAGGCTTTCTTTTTTTTCAAATTTCCATAATTTCCTTTCTTTCCCAGGATATGGAATTCTGAAGCTGGATGTTAAGACCAAGTCCCAGAGTGGTGTTGTAAGTACTACTGTTTTCTGTGTTAATGCCTCTCTCTCATTGCCATGCAGCACCAAAGGGCTGACTCACTGCCATGCAGCACTCCATGTCAGTGTATTTGCTGCCTGACATGTACTCAGTGTAATTTACACAATCAGCAGATTAACTCGGATCTGCAGATTAACTCTGTCTGCTTGGCATTTTACTGACACCAATACTCTTTTGCCTCAAGCTACATATCATGTTGTATCATGACGGGGAAAACAATTCTCCATTTGAGAAAAGTGTTTTGCTCCAGACATGTTGTGTGTCTGTGTTGGTATAAACCTGTTGCCATGGAAAAACCATAATGTACACTTGCACACAGAATTTTCCACATGACACAAACCTCATAAAAAAACATTATAAATGCATTCCCTCTGACTAATCTCACAGGTTTCTGCTTTCTCTGCTTTTCATTTATTTTCCCAAAGAGCATGTTCATTCTGTGTGGATTTCCCCTAACTCTCTCTTTTCTCTTCTTTCTGCTTCTTCTTTGGATGTTCCTGTCAGATGGTAAGAGAGTGTTTGTGTGCATAAGTAATATTTAAACACAGGTGCACCTCGGGGTAAGCCAGTTATACCAGTGATGTGTTTGTGTGAGACGATCTGTGCAGGCTTTGTGCCAAATGTGTCTTTGCAGCGGTAGCTCGTCCGAGCCACACCCTAATCCAACTGCTTCACCGTGTAATTAACACAACCAGCCTCTCCCTCACAGTCCTGCCTATATTTTAATATTCCACCTAATTTCTCCATCTTAAAGGTGTAGATCCTCCAATAAATAACTGGACATACAAACCTGAGAGGAATTGTGTGGCAGAGGAAGAGCAGAGAACAATTGTTTACCTCGCCTTTGTCTTTTCTTCTTCTTTCTCTGTGTATGTTTTCTCTCCCTTTCTGCCACTCGTGTCTGTAGTTGAGCTCTTATGTGCCTTTCTGCCTCCCTACCCATCTCATTTGATATCTCCATCCGCCCCTTCATCACTTCGTCCCTCTTTGTCCTGCAGGAATTTGCCACCTCTGGCTCCAACAACACCGACACAGGGAAGTCAGGAGGCCACCTGGAGACCAAGTACAAAGTGAGCGACCTGGGCCTCAACTTCAACCAGAAATGGAACACAGACAACACTCTGACCACAGAAATCACCATGGAGGACCAGGTGATTGCATATTAGTAATCTCAAACAATGTTCATAACATCAATACATTCACTTTCAGTTAGAATAGAAGCTCATGGTCTGTTTCCGTTTGTCTGTCTGTAGCTGGCTAAGGGCTTGAAGCTCGGTCTGGACGCGTCATTTGTGCCCAACACCGGGTAAGACCAATCGTGCTCACGCCAAGTATAGCTCCAAAATCTTCAAAATAATTGACTATACAGTAAAAACAGTTCTTAAATGAATACATGGGTGTACTATCAACATAATACTAACTTCTTAATAACTGTCACAATTGTCTCTCCTTGTTATTCCTTGTAGCAAGAAGAGTGCCAAACTGAAGACCGGCTACAAGCGTGACTTTGTAAACGTTGGCTGCGACCTGGACTTCGACATGGCCGGTCCCACCGTCCACGCTGCTGCTGTGCTGGGCTTTGAGGGCTGGCTGGCGGGTTACCAGTTGGCCTTTGACACAGCCAAATCTAACCTGACCCAGAACAACTTTGCTCTCGGATACAAGGCCGGGGACTTCCAGCTTCACACCAGCGTGTGAGTCCCAACATCACAGTAAAGTGAAAAAGAGGAAAAGGAAGTGATATATTGGATGATGGCGGTAATGAGAGGAAGCATTTCCCCAGGATGAAACATGAAGTTTAGACTCATTTCCGCTCCTGCTTATCTCCAACAATTTATTTTTGTATTTCAGTAATGACGGCACAGAATTCGGTGGCTCCATCTACCAAAAGGTGAACAGCAACTTGGAGACGGCTGTACAACTGGCCTGGACAGCTGGCAGCAACAACACACGCTTTGGAATTGGAGCCAAATACCAGCTGGATAAGGATACCTCCCTGTCTGTAAGAACTGACGATTTTATAATGATAAGACAGCATCAATAGATTTAGCAGTGACAATGACTGCAGCTCATAAGGAATTATATATTTCAATTTGGGAGAATAGAGGAACAAAATAAACATTACAAAGAGTCTGCAGCCACACTAGCAACTCTGTTCTTTGAGCTAAATGCACACAATGTTAAAATGCTGATGTTTAGCAAGTATATTTGACTATGTTTAGCGTCTTAGTTAAGCATATTAGCATGCTAACATTTGGCACTAAACTTAGCTGAGGCTGATAGAAATGTCTTTAGCTTTGCAGGTATTTAGTGATGAACTGAAATACTTGATATAGTGACATTTGATAATGGAAAGACATGAGCTCACCAATTATTATAATTAATTTTCAGGAATGTGTGCACCAGTGATCATGATTATCCATCCAACAGTCCAATCTGTCTACTCTCTTATTGCTGTGTTCACGCGTCCCTCATGGTTTGTTTCTCCTCACAGGCCAAAGTTAACAACGCCTGCCTTGTTGGAGTTGGATACACACAAAACCTCAGGCCAGGTTAGCTGATTTTCTTTCTGTTACAACAATCCAATAAAACATAGTCATGGCTTCTTGATACATATTCTGACTTTCTTACCTCAGGAGTGAAGCTCACCCTCTCAGGTCTGATTGATGGGAAGAACGTGAACGGAGGTGGCCACAAAATCGGCTTGGGTTTCGAGCTGGAGGCATAAAGAGACAGCAGGAGGACAGACAAAAAGAGAGGAAAACAACACAAGAAAAGAATAAAGAGCCCAAAAGTGAAACCAGCGAAAGGTCCAACCAGCAACTTGTAAACACATCTTCCCACTGAGTCCTACACACTTATGCACACAGAAACACGCATTTGTTGGCCTTATCCCAGAGTAGCCTCCAAGACCTCCAGTACTGTTGTTTATAAAGAATCAAGCATTGTTTTGTGTTGATTACTAGATTATTACACCCTTTACAGCTCCCACAACCAACCTTTGAGCATAACTTATCAAAATACATCAGAAGGACAAACAGAAATGAATGTGAACGCCCCATTCTCTAAATAATTGTCTGATTATTACCAAACAAAGTGCACTATTAATAGAGCATTTGCGTCTTAAACGTATCCTTTTCTTTCTGAAATAACATTTGAAGCACTTTCTTATTTTGACTCAGCTTGTTTTAGCCTGATTTAGACCATTAATACGTTTATTAGATGATGCTTGTTTTGGTATATTTTGGTTATTTGCATGCTTTCAAGGCTGAGGAGAAGTTTTTTTGTCTTTTCATTGTCACGTTGACAAAGTACGGTGACTGTAAACGGATGCAATAAAAGCTGGAGAGAAAATGCAGGAAATACAACATAGTAGCAGATCCTCAGAGTGAGTGGACTGACTTATTCCACCAATTGACCTCAGTAACACAGTTTTAAACTGCGAACCTTCAGTTGCCTAAATATCTATTTTCAGGTTCTGTTTGGTAAAAAGGCCAACAGAAATGTGAGACTCTTTTTATCCTGTCTCGTTTTGTGTCCTGTACCTACGAAACCCTTACCACGACATTTCATTGTGCTGTGCTTTGTATAGGAGAGTTAGTCAACAGTTAGGACCTCAAACTGATTTTATTGAATTAATGGAATAAACAATGTTAAACACTATGATTTTGAGGGCTGTTTATTTGTTTTGTTTAAAGGAAACACCACTTACAGTACAGTAAAATACTGTATTCAAGTTACAACATCACTGTTGTTGTACATAATGATGTAATGGTCAGATTTTGTAATTCTACATTTTAACAGCACAGCGCGTGTTCAAAGAAAGGCAAGATATCACAGACACTTATGACAGAATGTGTAACAATTGTCATCACTTTGTGGAATCTATACACAATAATACCTCGAATAGTTAGAATGATAAGCATACCCTGTTAAAGTTCATTAAAATGTACTTAGTTTTAAAGCCATTTTCACAGTTTTGCAACAGTTCATAAATTGGATTCTACTTTTGCATGTGCTTTGTTTTCACCCTATTGCACCAAGCAAAGAGAGAACCAGTTTCAACATGAATCTAACATAAAAAGCCTCAAAACACTTATTATTGCATACTAGATACATTATTGATACTGGACTGCTGCTGTTATTTTGACCACACCCTCCTTATGAGAATCAATAGATGACAAAAAACTTTTCATTAATAAAATAACATTTGCAAGAACAATATTGGTCCAGTGAGAAATACATAAAAATGCAAAAATATTGACATTTAGGTATGTAACACAGAGGTCAAGGGATATTTTTAGAATATAAAATGTTTTACTTGATTCTTCAAAATAGAATCGGTGGTTTCCTAATAAAAATCCACCAAACATTATGAAACAATTGGAAGTGAATATGCCTCAAAAACAGAAGAAAAATATTGCTGTCTCAATTTCTGTAAAACATTATTTACATTCGTGAATTCTATCACTCTTAAATCCAAAGATAAAACTGTCTCTCGATGTGTGTCAGCTTTTTATAGAGAGATTGAGTTTTATGCTTTGTACATCGTGCAAGCCTCCCTTCATGCTGTGACAAGTGTACGCAAGTTTAATACGAGATTTTCTAAATGCTTTGTTAGGACCATCTTATTTGATACATGATACCAATTAAATGGATATTTTTACCCCAAAACTAAAATAAATGTTGAGCTAAAATGGAAAATGGGCACATAAATAAGATCCTGCTTAAATAAGTTCCTCTGATTAAAATCGGAAAGATTTGCTTCAAAGCACTTAGCTTTACATTTAATTTCCGTATTTTACAATGTTAGACTGAGAAGGATTACCTACTCCTAAATCTCATTTAGCAAATATGTTTCATCAGATATTACTCTATATTCACATTTTTCACAGACCAGCTTGTGCTACATTCTGATGTAGTTTGACATCTCCTCCACACAGGGGCAGTAGAGTAACTCATGGAAGCAAAATAATGAAACGCAAATTAGGAGAGGTCACTGGAGAAATTCTGGCCACTCATCCACGTCCACTCCCTCAACATCTAGGACAAAAACAAAGGGTGGCGTCTCTTTAATAGTCATCACATTAAATGCAGAGAATCAATTATCATAAACCACAGCAGGCATCTGCTAGGCATCTCAGTGTGAGAGAGCTGAAGAAGGGAGAGTAAGCATGTAGATAGATAGATAGATACATTATGTACGTACGTCCATACTGCTCTCTGACTCCTGGATGGTGTCATTCAGCAGACTCTGGAGTCGACACTCAAATGTCCTGCTCTCCTCCACAAGAGACTCGTCTCTACAGACACAACCAACAGTGATTCATGCAGACAGTACTCGTAGTTTTGATGATAGGTTATCTGTGTAATTGCATTTGTGCCTTTCTGAAAGTCTCTGCTAATGAAAAGAAGCGGTGTGGAGTGTGTGAAAGCTAAATTAAAGTTTGTAGAAGACCATCAGCTTACAGGGAAAACGTCATGATTAAAGTAGTAGGCATACCTGAAAAAAAAAAATCCTAAACAACATTTATAAAAGAGTCTTTTAAACCCTGAATGGAAATCCTTTTTATACCCAGGTGTGGGGTGTGTCTTTGTGCGTGTGCGTGCGTGTGTGTAGACTCACAACTGCTGTAAACCGTGTTTGGGGGTGAGCAGAGGCGGAACTGACGAGGGGGTTCGTAATCCGTCAGGACTCCCACTCACTGGGCTGCGAACTTTGCTCTGCACAGAAAAGAGGATGAATTGTATTCTGTGTTAGTTCATCAAGCACCTGGAAGTTCTTACCTTTGTCTCTGTTTAAATATCAAAGTAGAGTACATGTAGGTACAAAACACACAGGTCAAGCATCTTCTTAAGAATAGCCTTTTTTTTTTACTTGGGATGAATGTACATAAGTCTTTAAATATAATCTATGGTCTCATCGTAAAAGTCCACCAAACATGATGAATCAAATGTAAACAAAATACACTTTTCTTGAGAATTAAACTTTTCTATACATGCTGCTATTATATGGTTATACACTGTGGCTACTCGTATCATTACATACAAATATAGGCAATTGACAGTCATCCCCCCAGTGAGAGTAGGTGTGAGTGTGTGTGTGTGTGTGTGTGTGTGTGTGTGTGTGTGTGTGTGTGTGTGTGTGTGTGTGTGTGTGTGTGTGTGTGTGTGTGTCCATCCTTACACAGGCGACTTTGAGCAGGTTCCACAGCTCCCTCTGACGTTTCTCCTGCAGACTCATCAGCACTTGTTCGCTCTCAGCCATCCTCTGGACCACCCCCTCCACCTTTGGCAGCAGCTCCATCACCCGCTGACGGCACACTGCTGTCTTACTGCATAATAAAACAAACAAATGTACTTAACACTTACAATTCACATTACCGTTACATCAAAGAAGTATTTTTGGCAATATCTTGCTCCATTCCATACAGATACAGTAATGCATTGCAAATTCAGAGCTGCTCAGAACTCATTCAGTTTCAGATTGAGCTACATCTTTGTTCGATTTTCTTTTAAGACTTTCAGAAAATATATAGTGTTTTGTGTCTTATTACCTGAGGTGTGTGTAGAAGTCTCGGAGCTTCCTCTCGTAGAACTGCACAGCTTGCACCACCAGGCGCACCACCTCCTGACCGTCCCCTGGGCACCTCTGGTCTGAGCAGGGAAAAAAAAAAAAAAAGCCATGTTTATTTTCACATGGAGACACCGTAATGATTGTTATGAAAAGGCGAACAGAGGCATGCTATCCAAACCTCTGGGTTTCTCTCGGAGTTTGCGAAACATTTCCATGGCCTTTCCTTCCCTGAGGAACAAAGAGAGGAAGAGAGCAGGGTTAAAGATCACAAAGCAGTTCATTTCTTCAGTTTTTAAAGTTGAGTTTGGTTCGCACTTACAGTGTGTCCAGGGCCTCTCCACTCCTACAGGGCTGTCTCTGCACATCCACTATGTCTGGCTGCAGCTGCATCATCTCCTCCTCCAGTTCACTGACCTTGGCCTAGACACACACATGGGTTTTATTGTCTTCAATGCACATGTGACTACTTCTTACACACACACACATAAACACACTCAACTCTACCTGACCACAGCTGACAGCAGTCTGCTCCATCTCCCTCCACACGCCCAGGAGCTTTTCTGACGCTACAAATATAAAAGCACTATCATTAGTCAGGGGCAAACTAAATTCTTCTAGCCATTCAGGTGCACTTTCTACCAAATTAGGCAAATCATAATTAACATTAAAGGACGGATTAAATGTAGTTTTGGCAGCTGTAGTGTAAAATTCCTGCTCTGTACAAACATGCTTATTTATTTTTTTTAAATAGTACCGATCCCAGTTGCTGTCTGTTCCTGGTATTTATCCATGTCTATGTGAAGGCTGGTGGTGAAGAAGTCCAGCTTGGCCATGAGTCTCTGGTGCATGGACACCATCTCGTTCTTCTGTTTGGAAAGTGAAGAGTTGTGTCTCAGCAGGCTCATGCTGAAAGAAAGAGGCAAAGAAATGTGTTTGTTTTATTAAATGCATGCGTATGTTGCGTGTGGGAGTTTGTGTGTGTATTTGTGTATGCCCTACATGGCAGCTTTCTGGCCCTGCTGCAGTCTTTGCCAGTCTTCCTTCAGGGAGCGGATGGTGTGCCACGCCTGGCCGCAGGTTCTCCTCAGAGAGCTGTAAGCTAGAACGTGTTTAGGGTCGTGTTCTGTGACAAAGACAAAGAACCAGAGAGAGAGAAACACAGTCACACAAGAGCAAAGGCATCTTACTAAGGTAGTAAAAAAAGGTGTTAGTGTCATATAGGCTGTATGTTTGATACATACATACAAAAACCCAAATAATTGAAAAGTTGAAGCAAATGTATCCATGGTGTTTAAGCCAATAAATGTTTATAGATAGCAACAGGTTAGCTTATTGTTGTGTACTCACGGACAAAGCGAATGTTTTCTGGAAGGGTGCGAGGAGCAAATTGAGGTTCATAACTGCAAGAGGAACGATCAAACAGGAAGACCAGAGGCAAGTCTGTCCGTCGCCCATCTATCTCCTACAGACAAAGATAACAATATTTCTATAACTCACTCCATTATAACATTTCCTGTTGATTATTTTGTGAAGGTATTGCATGTGCTGTGTTGATGCTGATATTACTGAGTAATCTATGGCGCACTGTGTGGCCAGTCCATGAGGCTCCAAGGCTAGTCCCGCTTCCAGCAGCAGCTCCTGATTGGCTGCAGGGATGCTGGCGTCTTTCTCTATCCTGAGCTGCAGGTCGGCCACAGTCTCTTCTTCCGAGACAGAGTAGGTCAGGATTTTAGCAGAAATCATGTTCAGGACATGGACCAGCTGAGGGAAGAGACAAAGACCAAACACATTGCAGAAAGAATGTGAAAAACGAGTTTGTCTAAATCAAAAAAGGTGCACATCTGTGCTAATTCTATAAAATGTAAACACTGATTTGGCTCTTAGAAAGTTAGGAATGTTTTCCTAACTTTTTGTCTTTTACTAATATAATATCATCAACATCAGACCACTGAGGCCTAACTGAACAATAAAAACATGAAAGTAAGACAACATGAAAATAATAAATGAATGAAATACTCAATTGACCTTGAGCTGCAGAACGACCTGCAGCTGGGAGAAGCAGTCCATGGGTGCAGCGCCGGGCTCTTTGCCGCGCTCCTGAGGAGACCACTTCAGCATCAGCTGTAGCCACCTCTCCAGTCTCTCTAATAACAGACTGCAAAACACCAGCCAACATATTAGACTGAGATAATTGGAGTATCAGATTAGTATTTTTTTGTGTATGTCTGTCATTGACAAAATCACCTGTTGAGGTTGTTGGGCTGAGGAAGATGTTGACCGAAACGGACGTCCCCCAAGAGGTCCTCGTAGACGACAATATCTTTGTCCTGCTTCAGCCTCAGTTTGTTGTGCCTGAAATAATACCGATGGATTACATGAGAAAAAAGTCCTTAAAATCTCTGGAGTTGAATATTGTGCACAAATGTTTTTTCCCACATTTTATTTGCTTTTTGATAATGGAAAATTCCAACCTGCAAACGCAACAAGTTACATGCCAGAAACTGAACCTCTACTGAGGGAGTATTTTCACATGTAACCAGACCCCCCCCCCCCCATATGAGTTTCATATCTATTATTCATTATATTAGTGAGGCACAAGGGGCATTGAAGTTGCCACAACCCACATATCCTGCAATTCTTTGCTTTGGCATTGTTTATTTATATAGTCCCCGTGTGCCAGTCACATAGCAATAAATCTTCATTTCAGTGCTTAATGTTGATAAACGTCATTGTTAAGGTTTGTTTTGCAAAAGATAACCTGTCTTAAGAAAGGTATAAAAGCAACAAAAAAAAGAGTGAAAATAGGAGTTGAAAAGTGAGAAATGTGGGCATTTAGACTTGCATAACTGTCGAAATAGCCTGAAAAACACGACTTCACGTTAAACAAATCAAATCAACAACTTAGTTCAGGTAAAAGCAGTTTCAAAATGTGGTATTACCAAGGAACAGGTTGCCAGGTTGGTAAGAAAGGCCTAAATCCTGTGATGCACTCAAACACCAGGGTCCCGAAGCTCCAGTAGTCCACAGTGACCGTGTACTTCTGTCTCTCAATGAGCTCTGGAGCCTCGAGGAGGGAAGAGAAAACATGTTCAGCGGTTACTGTCCAGCGTATGGTGAGAAGATCATGTGGAAAATGTGTTTTAATTACCTACCAAGTACTGAAGAGTTCCCACAAATGAGGTGCACAGGCTGCTCTGGTCCAGCTCTTTAGCATAGCCCAGGTCAATAATCTTGTGGATCAACTAAGAATAAAAGGGGAGAAAAAAAAGTGTTATCAGCATTTTTTTCATTCTACATTGACAAATTAATAACTTAAAGGAATAGCTCTACATCTTGGAGTTTGATTTGTTTCGTAAAGGTCAGCATAATCCCTGTAAAACATTAAAAACAGCTTTATTTGTGCTTTATTTGTGCTGGCAAACATATTGTGTTGATATCTGACAGACAAAAAGTCTATATCTTAGATAAGTGTATGCCAGACAAAAACAAGTGTTCAACTGTAAACTTGGCGCAGATATAGTCTGTTTCTATAAACTTAGCAATGTGCATAAATGTGAATATATAACCTTTTTATATGTCTGGCCTCATGTATATGACATTCATAATTTGTTGTTGATCTACTGCAGGCTGGGGGATGCAACAAGTAAAATCAAAAGTAGACTCATAGAGGAAGGTAGGAGATGAAGTGCAAATCTAAAGGAGTGAGTTTTCCAAATGAAATATCCAGTACAGCAAAGTTGTGCTTAACTGTGGAGGGTAAACATGTGGACGTGAGAGTCAAGTTTCCTGCACTTATTGGACAAAACCCACACTGAGACAAAAAGCTTTAAAATAAACCTCTCTGTTGTGGTTAGGGTGTATTTGTCATAAAAACACGGTTCACAGGGTCATTAACGCACTCTCTTCTCTCCCTGCTGCAGCACAATGTTTTCTGGTTTCAAATCTCTGTGGATGATCCTCTTCTTATGGAGGTAGGTAAGAGCTGACGCTGAAGGGAGAAAGAATAAGAAGGGATAAGAGTCATGAGGAAATGAGAAGAAAAAAGAATGCAGAGTACAAGGTGAATGCTTTGTAAATGATTTGAAGATTCCTGGCTTACTCTCATATGAAAAAAGTAACAAAGTATGTGAACTAGACATCGGCGAACAATGCAAATTGACCGCAACCAGTTTGATGTGCAAATTAATCATTTACATAATCAATGATAATTCAAGAAGAAAAACCAATTGGTTGGATGAGGGTTGATAGAGCCCATAAGATGATAAGACCGGTATTTACATGATGTAGCCTTTAGTGTGCTCTAACTGAAGTTAATGTCTAATATGTTTTGTCTCAGCAGAAACCACAATGTCACTTTATTGTACACGTCATAGGGTGAGTAGCGTGTGTGCTGGCAAAGAGTGTTCAACAAAGCGGAACTCGTAACCATTGGAGCACCTGACTGTATGAGCGTGTGTGTGGTGTGTGTGTGTGTGTGTGTGTGTGTGTGTGTGTGTGTGTGTGTGTGTTAGGGTGTGGATGTGCATGACTATGTCTTTACCCTCACTCTTTACAGTTTTAAGGTGATCACTCATTATCAGGAAATGTCCTCTAGTGGGTAACAGTAGAAGGAGTTTCTGTGTGTGTGTGTGTGTGTGTGTGTGTGTGTGTGTGTGTGTGTGTGTGTGTGTGTGTGTGTGTGTGTGTGTGTGTGTGTGTGTGTGTGCGTGTGAATGTGTGTGTGAGTTTATGTGTGTGTGTTTGTGTGTGTGTGTTGATTACTCTACTCTCTACACACTCTTACTCTGTGTGATCCATCCCATAAGTGTACTATGTCGCTGTGTATACAGTGTGTAATATACAATGTATACAAGGTCTGGTTGATGTGAGCATTTTTACATCATGTTTGGGTCAAAGCGTGAGCTGCCAATTGTTGACGTAGACCTCCGTCTGAGCGTGACGTGTCGCCATGGTGACTAAGAGGTTGGTGGTTAAGGGTCATTGATGACATCATGATTGTCCGTACTACAGGAAACTAATCACGCATCACATCATGAATCCCTCACTTTCATCTCCACATGCTTGAAAATGTTGTTATAGTCCCATTACAGCCGGGGATCGGGCAGGATACTCACAAATGTCACATAACAGAATCAAAACAGAGCCCTCCCTCATTCCAGCGCAGTTATCCAGGAGGTTCAGATACTGCAGAGAGAACAAACAGACACATGATACAAAGAATAGCATTAATATGTCTTCTTTATTAATGTTTTACAAGGTTCTGCTTTTCTTTATAAAACGGCCATTTCCTGTTCATTAAGTATTTTTTGTATTTGTTTTTTGCACTTTTATGGTCATTACAGGTACTATGTAATGAAATGGTTTCTCTGCATTTGACCCATCCTAGTGTTAGGAGCAGTGGGCTGCCATTATGAACGGCGCCCGGGGAGCAGTGTAGGGAACGGTGCCTTGCTCAGGGACACCTCGGTAGCACTTGGTCTTGCCGGGACTTGAACTGGTGACCTTCCAGTTGCCAATCCAAGTCCCTATGGACTTCGCCACCACCGCCCCAAGTACATGTGTTTGGAAGGGATCAGACATAAAGTGGATGTCATGATCGGCTCACATTCAAGCAGAAAACGATCACTAGTATCAACTTTCTCTAATACACGAACAGATCATTCTTTCACGAGGCTGTTGATTAGATTTTTTAGATAATTTTTTTTTAGATTCAAACTAAAAGTAATTTTACAAATTGGCAAATTAGCACTTCTGTTGTAAATCCTTTGATTTGTTTTACTTGAAACAATACAATTAAAACTACTTGAAACTTGTGGCAGGCGGGATTAAAGAGTCAACCTTTTCGTTTTTGGCCGTCTAAGATGCTTTGAATGTTTTATGACACTGTGGTTTGTGACGGTTGACATTTTCCTCCTCTACTGGCTGCCTGGTGCCAACATCGTCTAGCTCCTCAGGCTGCACACTTAGTTTGTTTCAGATTAAAAAACATTTATGGGTGAGCATCTTAAACCCAGTAAAAAAAAAGGGACATTTTGATGCGCCTGTATTCTTTATTCCACAAACACAGTCTGATCTTATTGAAGGAAGTCATGTAAAAAGGATTATCAACACAAACGATTCCTGCTCCTTGAAAGGACTAAGGGCTCTTATCCAGTGTCCTGAACTACATTTGTGCACACACATTCCCAAACACATCCCAGATATATATATATATATACCTTTCTCAGATCTCCTCCCTGACAGTACTCCATTGCCAGCAGCGGCAGGTCATTGGTGAACACCAATTTCTGCATTCCCTCAGGAACCTCTCGGGCTGCGACAACGTTGCCATGATCCAACCTATGAGAGTAAAGAGGAGCAGACATCAGTTAGTGGGAGCAGAAGTTATCGTTTCATATTTGTTATTCAGATATAAACCTCCGCAATAATCCACCTCCTAGGGCTGCCATTTTAGACGTTAAATATTTATAAACATAGCAGTCATTGTGCAGTTCTTTTGAAGAGTTGTAAGAGAGTCTTCCTTTGTAAGGCTTAAAAGAGAGTTATTTGAGTAGGTTTTAAAGAATTTCACATTACAGAGATTTGAGAAAAGTCTGAAAAAACATGTAGACCACTATATTTCCCCCCCCCCCCCCCCCACTATCGTGTTGATCTACTCCTCAGATTGATCTTGAAACCTCTTGGGAGGCATTTCCCATATCTAGACTAACCTTTATGAAAAAACACGATACATCATTTTCTCAGCTTATACCTGCATGACATCAATCAGAAATAATATTTTTCTTGCATGTCATGTCATTTGCTGTATCTAAAAACTAAAACGGCTTACTTTCGCAATAACGGGCAAACCTTTTCATCAGTTTACTCATCCCAATACTCCCTTGACCTGCTCTGTTAATTTGGTCTTTTTCACATTTCCTGCTGTTTTATAACTTTGATTGAAACAATGTGTTCCTGATACTCACAGGGTCAGGCACTTTTTGAAAAAAACAAAAGAGAAATAAAGATAACAACCTCAAACTGATTCGAGATGCAGACGATGGCGATGTATGATACCTTTTACAAGAATCATAAGCTGTGGTTAAGTTGTTATCAGTAAGATGTTATCTTTCCCCTGCAAACCTTTAGCATAATGGACAGTATTTCTCTCACTCTAATCTCTCTCTTTGTTGTGCCTCTCTTCAGCTTACATGAAACACAAGTTTGGGGGCGTGGGTACAAAAAGAGTTAGAGAGAGTGGGATAAAACAGTGAACCTGAACAAGATTGTCTGATAAACTATTTGTTCTTGTTGTTCAGCAGATGGTCTTACAATACAAGCGCTGTAAACACAATATAACTGTTCTTTGTGTTGCCGTCTGGCAGACGTTACCGCAGCATCCTGGCAAAAACAAAAAGATTCGGAGACAGTTTCTTCCCGCGGGCAGTGAGACTGTTAAACAATTGAACTGCTGAAACAATTTCAAAACATTCATCTGCTACTTAGTAATATATATCTACTATCTAATATATATCATTCCAATAACTTGTATATAGATTCGTACTGCACTATTCCACATACTCACTTTATTTTAGAACTATTTTTCTTTTTGTATTACTTTTACTATCTGTATTATTATGTTGCATTGTTGGAGAAGCCTGTGACATAAGATTTTCAACGACATAATTACTCTGTAGCTATGTTAGTTTGACAATAAAGAACCTTGACCCTTGAACCTATAACTAAAACATACTGAAATTGATGTGTTGTTATATAAGCATGTGGACATCTTTGTTAAGTAGCTGTAATAATATAATGGTAGGGTGCCATGTATGTGTCCCCTGCCCTGTGGTTTTTCCACAAGTTGAGCGTGGGTGCACGAAGGGTTGTGGTCCTGACCATGTCTGTCTGAAAACAACACACTTGTTAAACTGGAACTAGGAAATAAATGGTTTTATAATCCTGTTTGCACCAGCAAATGACAAAACACACACACTACACAAAAAAAATCAAAACCTGCATGAGCTGAGATCCGGCTCCAGTGACCCGACACCCAAACTAAGACCGGTAATAGACAAAGCAGACGTGTAGGGAAATCAAACCCTCCAACGCAAAGCAAAATGAGGAGGCGGTACATTATCCTGTCAGAAATAACCGCCAACCGACCGAAATAACCCAAACGCCCATGCTGTCCTAATGTTTTAATGTCTTGAGTGATTTCTACTATTTCAGGATACAAATTAAGCTTTTTCTTGCCTGTTGAGAAAACTTGTGAAACAGATGGGTACATAAAGTCAAATGTCAAACTCATAAGCCCCGAGCGTGTCATGGAATGTACCGCGGTGAGTTACAACACGTCAAACCAACACTTGTCTCTCGTGCCAAACAGAGCTTTAAGGCAAAGCATGAAATAGTTTGGACGGCTAAGTGAAATATGTCAAACAGTAAGATGAATAAGCCTGAATCATTTGTATACAGAGAGACAAACTTAGGCAAGGTGCGTTGGTCAAACCAAAAACAAACAAAAGAAGTTGCTGTATGTTGCACAACTAATTGCTGCTGCTTGATTTTGAATACAAAACAGTGCCTGATGAGAACTTATTGTACCTTTGGTAATTTTTATTAAATCATAAATGAAATGTGACTATTATCTTAGCTTGACCTAAGAGAAGAGTAGTCAGGTGTTTCTTTATTGCCAAATACTGAGGACATGGCCTGTGACGAAATACATTTTACAGCTTTAATATTGTAGTTACGTTTGTGTTTATATGGTTCATACATAGTCCCACATACATTTCTGTTTAAATCACAAACACTGATTGGAGAGTGGTCTGGTGTCTTAATGGTCATGACAAAAAACACATAACCTTTGTTGCCTCCCACTCTGTCTGTGTCTGTCTCTCTCTCTCTATATATATTTCCTGTCTTCACCTGCACTGTAAAATATCTAATAAAGGCAATCAGCCAAGAAAATAACACATATTGCAAATATATATTGAAGCTGTTGAGTGTCCTGTACATGAATGGTGTTTGAGGGTGAGAGAGAGAGACCGATTGGATCCAAAAGGAAGTTTTTTTTGTTATTGCTCTGAGGCCCTTTAGTAGGCTGTGTGCAAGTGTGAAACTTACCTCTTCATGATCTGGATCTCCAGACACCATCTCTCTTTGTTTTTCTCGCTCAGCTCCTGACGACACTGCTTTATAGCAATCTGTTCCTCTGTGTCCTGAAATCACATACACACACACATTGTTATACTGTAGTTCAGTTGTTAAAGTTGTTATGGTTCATTGTGCGTTTAGATTTAGGGCAGAAACTAATATTTCATTTTTTATTGAAAATATCAGCCTTTTATTTTCTCTATTTAAACAAGTATTCATTGTTTCAGTAAACAGTTACCAATAGAACATTAATAAAACACATTAGAGACGGTACATAGCAGGGGATATATGTTTAACAGTAGGGTCGTTGCCAATGTATTTCTTAATAATAATTGATAAAAAGAGAGGGAATGGAGAACAAAACATGACAAATATACAAATACAAAACATAAACGACTACAACTTTTCCTGCAAATCACTAAACACAATCTGAATTTAACAACTTGCCAAAAATAATGAGCAACACAAGTATCACAACGAGGAAAGCACACCCACCCTGCTTCCCATAAATCAACTAATAATAGCTTATCGTATTGTCATTAAGGAAGGAAATCGGGGAAATCCTTATAAAGGAAGTGAAGTCCCTGCTTCCCATAACTTCATCTATCAACTAATAATAGCTTATAGTATTCTCATTAAGGAAGGAACACGGGAAAACATCACAGCATTAGCAGTGCCCTTTATAGTAATTTTCATTTCCTCTTAAACACTGCTCTGCCATCATTGATGCTTCGCTGTGATTTTAACGTTTAACAATACATAATTTACTATTGAAGATTACTTCTTGCTTACTGTAAATTGCAGTAGAATTAAATAACATGACAAACTTATTTTTGCTAATTTCTAGACTTGTATACACAGCATGTGTAATTGACGCCAAATCATGCAGGAAATGCTCGGGAATGCAGCCGAACAGGGAGAAGTCAAAAAACGCTGTTGCGTTTGTATAATAATCTTTTATATTTTAAAGTATTTGAAATTATGCTTTCCTGCCGTTTGGACTCGACATCACTTCTATAACTACATTCAAATGCTGATGCTGTCTGGCTCAAAGCAAGGTCTAATTGTGCCTTGAAAGTTAGTGTGACTTATACAACTCAAGTACACGTACAGAGGAAGAGGAAGAGGAAGAGGAAGGTCCTTGTTCCCATATTGTGCAAATGCAACTTTACAATTCCCTCATCCTGTGACTCGAATGGTTATCATTACAATAGCTTTCTGTAGGACTAAGAGACAGCTTCCCTCCTGATGTCATACAACCCATTTGAACAAATTCGGTTTACAGTTCTTTTTTTTGGTATGCAAGATGTAAACTAAAGAGTTATCAAAAACATGGATTTGAGTGCAGGCAAGCATTTTCGGCGCAATTCTATTGTCTTAAGGCAGAGACTTTCAAACAGTGAGTTAAGAGGGGGGTGCAAAGGGCAATATGTTTAGGAATTCTTTTGTCACTTCTCTGAGATATTGCAGTAAAATCTCAACACACAGACATAATACACATATTTTTAGATTCAGTATGACTTATTCTTCCTGAAGATATAATTATAACCTATTCCTCTATTGCAAACAAGCTTCCTTTTAAATTATAGAAAAAGAAAATCCTTCTAAATTATTGAACCTTCTTCATCAGAGAATCATCAGGTTTTTTATGTTCTCTTTAGTATCCAGGTAATCCTATGATAACTGACTGTACATGTAGTGATACATTGCCAACAGGAACTCCTTGGAGCTAATTATACATACTTATTGGTGCCAATATAACAACAAAAGTAAAACAATTATTTTGATTTTGATTATGGAACGATGGGCGGCTGGGAAACGTCACCATGTCAACATTTGTTTTTTTCCTCACTAGTAATTAAAAAGCTCAGTCACTGTAATAATCCATCATTTAAACTTCCTTTTTTCAGGTTTATGACCATGTTCTATCACTGCAACAAATAAAATGTTCTCGAATGGGGACAATGATGCAGACAGCGTGTTTAAAGTGTGGATGGATACCTTGTTTTGCCATCTTGTGACGTTCCCAAAGCCTCCGGTGCCAAGACGCTCCTTCCGCTCCCAGGACCCACAGCTCTGCTGCTGCTGCAGGGGGACTCGATTCATGGCCTCGGACGCTGAGCCTTCACCCCAGGCAACCAATAACAATAATCAACAGTTATACACATTGTGGCCCCCTGAAGCTCACACCAGAAAACTTAATTGTATGATTAGTAGAATATGGAGAAACAACTTTGCTAATATTAGATCTTAACCACACAACAATTTTACAATGTAGCCTGACGATGGCATTAGAAGAAGTGCCTTGTTGTTATCTTTATAAAAACAAGTGAATAGCCTGTACAGTTGATATTTGAGGACTTAACTTACCCAAGTTACTAGGCGGCTGTACTTAACAACAATCTTGAGGTAGCCTACTTGTACTTGCCATATATGGAACTTTATGCTTTTTTCCATCACATCTCACACTACTACTCCACTACATATTTCAGATTCGGATATTAATACAAAAATATAGTTAATTAATACATAAGCGTGTATTATTAATGATTAAGCCATCCAACAGTATCTTTTATAATGTGATTTGAATAAAGTTGTAACTTTACCAGCTACAACATTGAAGGGGTAATGTAATCCAATGAAATAATTAGTAGTATTCTGCATAATGAGTGCTTATACTTTTGGTTTTGTAAGTAGGCTATATTTTGATGATAATACACTTAATATACAAATAATTTCTACACTGTTGTATTATTCAATAAGAGCTAAGTAGCCTTCTTCTTCCACCTCGGGTAACACAGTCAGTGGCTGCAGTAGTTATTACACATGCTGTATTAACAGGCCTGTTTAATACTGAAATGACAGAACATGGTTATCCTTATGTTCGTGTTTCCTGTTGTCTGAAGTTATAACAAACACTGCAGAGACATGTTTTCGGGTTTTATTTAATGCAGACATGCGCTCCAAAGTAGCATCTTATTTAAACTAAATCCTACCTTAGACTTCGGAGGCAGCTTTCACACCTGCTTTTCTTTAACACTCTGTATATATATACACAAGTTAAACGTTGGACATTTTGGTAGTCACTTCGCCGACACAACAAATCTCAAAAACGTTCGACTTCCTGATACTCACATTTCCTGTAAACCTGAAGGACCCGCCCACAAAGAGGCTCAGTCTCCAGCAGCTGGCAGCTGCAGGTCTACGCTTAACCAGAAAGTTTCACATGTTTACACATATATATTATTCATCTGTTTTAAGATGATTTTATGTGAAAATAGATATTGAGCTCACTGAGAAGAACGTATATCATGTCATTTCAGTCTGCAATTCATTTTGTGCAACTCAACTTGAAATGTTCCACATGTACACATTTGAAATATACCATTATTTTGTTGTAGAAATACTAGCTTTTATTTTACATAAAATAAAAATGTTAAATATTATGGATACTGATCGGCTTGGAGGTGTCGATCGATTTCTCATTACCACACAATTAAATAATACAATATATATACAATAATAAAAAATGTATGGTGCAGGTTTTGGTCCTTCAATATTATGAAGCATTTACATCAATTTGTTTACAAAATGGTAAAATTGATAAATTAGAGAATATAGTTTTCATTTATGTCATCTTCCCAGAAAGAAGCCCATGAGGTCACCGAGGTACATTTAATTCTGACATTTAAAGTATAATTCACTAGCAGGAACCACGCCACAACAGTGTGATGTTTGTACATTTATTGAAGTAACATGTGAATGATATGAGGGGGGTGAAGGGATGATCTGGGAGGACGAGCTATGGTCCGTGCAGTGGGAGACTCAGAGTGGGGGTTCCGTCTCCGGCATGATCTGCGTGGACTGATTACGGGCCCCCAGACGATACCTGGAATTGAATGTTAGTGTACGCAGTATATAAATATGCACCGTTTAAATATAAATGGTGATGGGCAGAGGATGTTGGGATGAAGGGATGGAGGGATGAGGGATGAGGGATGGAGGGATGGAGGGATGGAGGGATGTAGGGATGAGGGATGAGGGATGAAGGGATGAGGGATGGAGGGATGAAGGGATGTAGGGATGAAGGATGAAGGGATGAGGGACCAAGGGATGAGGGATGTAGGGATGAGGGATGTAGGGGTGAGGGATGTAGGGATGAGGGATGGAGGGATGAAGGGATGAGGGATGGAGGGATGAAGGGATGTAGGGATGAGGGATGTAGGGATGAGGGATGTAGGGATGGAGGGATGAGGGATGGAGGGATGAGGGATGTAGGGATGAAGGGATGAAGGGATGTAGGGATGAGGATGAAGGGATGAGGGATGGAGGGATGAAGGGATGTAGGGATGAGGGATGAAGGGATGTTGAGGGGAGGGAGGGAAGAAGGGATGGATGGATGTATTGCTCGGTATGAGACGGAAGGGGAACTGTATAGGTAGAAAGGGAGAGGGAGGGTGGGTTGAAAGGATGGAGACAAGCGGTGGCCGGAAGTTTTGCCGGATATAAATAGGGGTGGCCGTGGTTTGAGGCGGAGTTTTAGGCGTGGCCATGCTCCTGAACCTATGTTAACATTTTAACCTCATTAATTTATGTGGGATAATCTGTTAGTCAATAAAGAAGTGTGAAACCTAACAAAAGCACAATCAATGATTTTACTGATGTTATGGAGTCTGTGGCAGCCACTGCTTTGGGAATGGACATAATACAATTATTACCATTCAGGGCAGCAGAGTCACCCCCTATCTGCTGAACAAATAATACGTCACATCTTACCCTGAAAATTACACCTCCTCTCAAGCTGGAAAAGCTTTTTGTTTATCTTTCTTTTCATAACCTTTTTTTAGGTGGTTCTTGTTTTTATAAAAACTGGATCATAATTATTTCAAAATATATTGCACACATATCCAGATACTGTGACTCAAATGGTTTGCAAAAACTATTTTGTTATGCCGTTTTCATTTTATTAGTCATATGAATATGTACTCAAATGCATTTCCAAGAAGATCGAGGATTAAGGTCATCCAACATCTGATGGAGGTTACAATACTTATTTAAAACTAAATACCAATTACATCATTTAAAAACAAACTTTAATAAGAGTTCTAAATAACTAGAAATACATTTTGTTAATCAAACTGCTTAATGTGTCTTTAACTTAATCCAATATTATTATTATTTTGTTCCATTCTTTCACTTTTGCAGTATCATTGTTGATCAAATGGGTGTTGTATAAATAGAGGATGCACTTCAGAATTTCCAGATTAAACCAGTGATGTTTTTTATTTCATCACCTGTTATTGTCAGGATTCGGGAAAAAGGTAGGACCCAAATTCAGAATAAAAAAGGCAAAAAGGTCAAGGAACAAAAGGCGAGCTTTATTTTATAAAGCTGATGACTGACAAAACATGACATAAAATAAACAGGTAGCACAAGGTAGCATCAAAACAAAAACTGACCGTGACCAACATGGAGGGAGACAGGAAAGACAATGAACCGACAAGGAGCACAGGGGAAGACAAGACTAAATACAAAGAGGGGTAATCACAGGACAAGACACAGCTGGGCAGGGGAGGCAGAAACACAAGGGCATCCAGGGTCAGGCCATATCTGATGCTCCTCTGACGTGATCTGTGTAAGGAGCACTATCAGATTGTAAATGTTTGTAGAAATATGTTCCTGTTTATTCTAACAAACTATGGCGCTTCCTGATTTTTCCCCAGGAACGATTTTACTCAAGGAGAGGGTTCTGACGTCATGATGAGACCTTTCTTGTCTTATTTAGATTAGTTCAGTTACGTAAACGTAGCCTGGGGAAATGCCTTAAATGTTGTCCTCAATTAGGTAGTAAGAGTTTATTCTCCACTATGTTGTTCTGTTTAATTTGAACCTTTTAATTCTGCCTCCAACATTTCAGTTGAACATTTATTGCCATAGCAACCTTTACAGTTAATAAGTGACTGTCAGGGACCAAGCAGTAAGGCAACTGGACACAGGAGTTGTTTAAATTAACTGGGTTTTTATTTACCCAAAAATCCAAAGAAAACATTATAAACCAATAATATCTAATAACTAGGCCTATAAAAGAGGTCAACAGAAAATGCCTCAAATAAACATGCCATCAACTTAACAGGTGTTAACTCAACAAACTGACCTGCTACATTACAATAACAACCCAATGGACTTACAGTATAGTGGTCTGGCCAAACCAAGTTCAAACCAAGGGGTAATTAAGATTAACAGAAGACAAAGAGGACACTGACAAAACCCAAATCCCCTCTTTGACATGGAAGCAGGTGATTTGTCCCAATCTGTCTCAATTGGCTGCTTGCAGTATTTACGAGTCCTCACTCCTCAGCGCTCAACCTCACCTTTTGCTAAACCAGGAACTAACCCCCCCAACGGCCACAGTAACTCAAAGACAAAGTAATTAATACCAGCAAATACTTGTGTTAGCTGTGCTAAAATGTTTGAAAATAAACTCAGTAAAGTCTGATTACAAGCAAATAAAGAGTTTACCATTTTAATCAAATGTGTGGTGTTAATAATTGGCATGTTTTACTGCACCTGAACTGAAGCAAAACTACTGAAGGTGAGGGTGCAGCGTAATTGTATTACCCTGTGTGGCTGTGGCCATCACACTGACATTGTTGAGGCCCACATCTTGTCATGTGTGATTTAATATCGATTAATGTAATGTAATGTAATATACTCCCCAAATGTCCCTGTTGGAACTTTATCAACAACTTGATTTGGTCTGAAATTGCACTTATCTTGTCTTTTCTTGTCTCCTATTATTATTTGTTGTATTGTTTTACACTCCTTTTTCTCTTACCTGTTTCAAACCTTATTTGACCTCATGTAAAGCACTTTTAGCTGCTTCTGTGTGTGTGTGGGTTTTATAGATAAACTTGCCTTGCCATATCTGTTGATGCCTTTTTGTAAATGTTGATGTGTGTCTTCACTAGATGTGTTGTAGAAATGTAACCACCAAAGGAAAAGTCAGACATCTTGCTAAATAGGCTTAAATGCTTTTCAATAATCACCAGTATGAAAAGATCGATACCACTGATATATTTGTCTATAATAAAATAGCAAGGGCTATCCTCTCAGCTAATTTGTATTTGAAAAACAAATAAAAAGTTGTGTCTTGCTAAAACTTAACCAAAAGAGTTCATTGTACATTCATTATACGTGGCATTTGATACTTTGTTTTGGGTTAGAGTCTGCGTCCATGGAATCGTGGAAACATTCACCCACACATGAAGACAGTAAACAGAAATGTTTAAAAAAGTGGTTTGTCTAGTTTCCGAAATGTCTTGTATTGCCAATCATTGCACAATGTAATTGATGGGCAGTCAAATCAAGGATAACTGGAATGCTTTTTAAATTCATCACAAGGGAGGTGTAGAGTAAATATTCAATAATTAAGTTGTGTGTGTGATTTTCATCATCATGCAGTGGGAGTGCGGTCAAATCTAACACAGATGGAAGCAAATATGGCAGACACCAATATCTACCACGGCCCATTAAATCCTCGAATCCTTAAATACCATGTTTTCAGCTATTTAATGCGGAGTTAACAGACAGTAAAAACACTGAACATGAATTATCCAATGCAAATCAAATCTATGTGGGTGCTAAGAAAAGATGGAGCTATTCTTGAGGCATAGTGACAGATTTCCTGAGGAAGGGGTGGGTTGAATAAAGAGGACTGTGGTTATAACAAATGACTCCTGGTGCCAGGTGGTTAACCACACAGATACAGTGTTACACACAGACAATCACAGCCTGATAAATCAATATTGTGGCACTTTTCATAGCACTGCACACTTCAACTTAAAAGCTCTGGTAGTTTTAGATTTAGTTAAATCATTTATTAATGATAAAATACAGTATACCTAATTTCAAATACCATCTTATGTGTGGTGAAGTGTTATGTGGTGCATGCTTGGGCTTCTTCTTAGCCTGATGTTCATAATGTAGTAATATGTTTATTGATTATTAATATGTTCTTGTATGAGGTTACTTCCCTTATACATAATGTTTACCTGTTTTACTTATTTTCCAGCTTGACAGCATTTTTTTCTATCTGTGTCCTAATATTTTCAAAATGTGTTTATAATAATTAAGGTTTCTTAAAGTTGAACTATTTACAATGATATGTCTCGACATGCTTCTCACAATGTTAGATGTTATAGTATATTTATATTTGATCACAGGTGTTGATAGGTGGGCTGTTTTTAACATACATGTAGAACAACATCTCTTAAAAACAGATCAGAGTATATTAAATAAATCCTGACTCTAGTTTTTCTTTTCTTTTTTTTTAGATTTAATCAAATGATGAATTCCATAGAACTATTACAGATTTTCTGATGAAATTATTCACAGATGAAAACCCCTTTGGGACTGTCCCGTCTGCAGCAGCAACGCCCAGCAGGCTGCATCATCATCCGGCCGGACAGCTTCCCCGCTGATCCCTCCCCCTTCACGCACCGGGACAACCGGAGAGCTCCGATAAAAACTCAGCAAAAAGGGGTAAAGAGCTCAGACTGAGGACACTCACTACTGCTGCAAACACACTCAGAAGATAACGACTCAGGAGACTTTTATTCTGGTAAGAGCTTGTTTATTCGTGTGTATTTTACTGAAATGCGGATCTATGGGGGAAGCATCAGCGTTCTATTCTGCTAATTGGTGTTATGTTCTACTCTGAATTCATACCATACACTTCCAAATTATCTGGGATTGAAGAGTTCCTTGGATGGTTATACTTTCTTAGACATTTTGCACGGTTATTATTTAATGTGTCAAGAAAAACACTAGTTCTGTTGCACTTTAAAGGAATCAATATATTTTAACCAAAAGATCAAGATCAATTAACGCTGTTAAGTACTATAACAAATACAGTTGAATCGTTTGAGATTACATAATACTATCGAGTTATTTTGACATGTAGTTCTCCCTTTTTATTTCAAAGTAAATCAATTAAAATATCATGTAATCAAATCAGTCAATTAGTTCAAACACACAATTGACTCAAAATGACCAACAAATAAGGTGTGGACTATGTGATAAAGAATTATTGTGATAATGATGACATTCTATGGTTCATAGTCTGTGATGGGAGGTGAAACTGTGATTTTGGATGTCCTTGTGCTCGCTCATTCATTTGGCATCCCAACACTTTCTCACTCTGACTTCAGCAGCTCTGTATTTACCTCCAGCCATCCACATCCACCTGTTTAAACTGGTGAGAAGTATGACTGACCTCTCAGCGTCACACTCACACTTCATCCCAAGTACTTCACATAACGTAAAAAACAGTAATTGATGTCGTCATGATCACATTTAATCTTTTAAGATATAAGCAAGATATAATGTTATATATTCTAAAAGAACAAGGTGATTTTGTGCTCTGCTGCTGGCCTCAGTGTGTGTCTGTTATCGGTGAACGTGCTTGCTATGATACTGTGATTCATCTCAGTGTGTGTGGGTATGTGAGTGTGTGTGTATCTGTGAACCACTCGGAGCCAAAAACTTATCAGGCTAATGAGTTGGATTTGCATCTGGAGCTTGCTCTTTGGGAATTTTACTCCCCGGCATCCGTCAGCGCTGATGCTCTCCATCACACTGATAATCTATGTTGCATGTTTAGAGAAAGTAGAGTTTGTATCCATTATGTGCATTCCTGGCTGTGGGGTCAGCTGTGTTAGTGCCTCACACTGGTGTTTGTAACTGGATGAGCCTGTTGTGTTTAAAAGTTGTAAGAAAAGTATAGGTCAGACAGAGGATAGCGTTGGTCAGACTGTGGGAACAACGGAAAGTGTCACTGGAATCAATACTGAGCTTTATCTAAGCCACACTTTCACTTCAATCTTGAATCAAAAACCCTCACCCATTCACAAACAGTTCCCTATGTGACTTTTTGCTGCATTTAATGGCGTCAAAACTGGTTATAAATCCTGTCAATGCCTCCTACTGTGTCCCTGTAAAGTCCTGGAAGCTGGAATGACTCAGGACGACTCATCGTCCTTCGGCTGATCTTTGGGATCTGTTTTACCTCCCCCTTTACTTATTTATCTCCCCTCTCTCCATCCTTTCATGTCTTTCTACAAAGCTGTCTCATGTTCCATTATTTCAGTTTATACTTATTTCTAATGTCAACACCTGCTATTTCTACCTGCCTCTTTTGGCTCTGTGAGTATTTTTGATAAGGAATTCAAGGCTAAACATTGTGCACAGAGGGAGTCTGTAAGGCAACAATGCCGCCCTTTGTGCCTTGGAACTTTCTTCAGAGACGGATCATAGCTGCTTTATTGAAGCTTGACCGAAAACCCCTGTGTAAGGAATGCATAATTCCTGCTCAGTAGGGACATGACATCGCATGCCAAATCACATAATCAGCAAACATGCTACACACATGCTAACTTCTTAACTGTACAACGCCTTGATTGTTGATGCATGTTTAGGGATCCCAGCAGGTCAAACCAGTTCAAAAACATGTTTTGAGGTTTAGATTTGCCACCTCTGCCAACCTGCTGTGACATGAGAATGGGAATAGTTTTTATTATTCAATCCCACAGATTTGGAGTGCTCCAAGTAGTATATGTCAGCGCCAAAGAAAATAACGCAGTAAAAGTGCCACAATACTAACTGCAAAGGTGTTTCCTCGGCTAGTTCCCTCTCTGGCTGCCAGCATGGGCTGTTCACCTACAACCTCTAATAAATAAGATATTTTTCCATAGAAAAATGACAGGAAAAGAAACCTCAGAAATGCTTTAAAATGTGCAGTGAACAATAATTTGATCTTTAGTCAGATGCCACTATGCTCCCTGCACGCTGTGAAACCATTTTCACAATTTTAGACTTTTCGGCCTTGTTACTGGAAGACAAGAATGTCTCACCTCCAACTCTTACAACCTCAGCGCACCGTAATCATTACAGACACATGTTAATGGTCCAGTAAACTCACCGCTAAGATGTCAAGATTTGTGGTCGGAACATCAAACCAGTCTCTTTGAATATGCCACGACTGCACAGTAAGAGGAACTTAATTCTATTTGTAGAAAACAATGAGTGTGTTTGTGTGTGTCTGTCGTATCATCTGTTGCATGCGTTTGCTATGTGGTGCATCTTAAATCTGCTGTAATGAAGCTGCAGATGACTCACAGTCTGACTGCTGCTGCTCCAAATATTTCTGAATTTCTTCCATTTATATCTTACTTACTAGGGGAAGTACACTCTCCTCAGGCTGCATACGTTAATACAGGTTTCACCTATTAACTGATTGGGTGTGTCCAAACCACTATTAATGACTTTGAGACTGGGCTTGGTCCTATCAGAGAGGCTTGCTCATGAACCTGTTGCTTTGTCTGACTTTTAGCCAACATATGATTGGCACTGGTCTTTATGAGCAGAATGAGTTATCATTGGGATGCCACTCTTTTCACAGGTTGTTTCAAACAGCACAACGTTTTTCTCTTTAATGTTAGAAGAGGCTTTAAAGTGTTTATTTAATATTTACTGAAGCTATGTCTTGGCTATTGATCCATTGACTGTTTGAATACAATTATTTGAAGTAATGTTAGTTTTTGCACTTGATATAGAGATTTTATTCTAAGTATAGATGGATAGAATTCTAATAAAAAAATGTTTTCCAACCCACCGCAAACATAAATTCACATTTAATATTTCTTTGTCTCCAGATAGCCAATAGTTAGCCTAAAAAGAACTGCACACAACACAAACAAATAGTTTTGGTCAGCGTTTAAAAGAGTTGATCACTTTTAGGAAGTTGGTTAATAACATTTAAAGACACACAGTTTCACTTTCCTGTTTTCTAACTTGTGTTGATGTCTGTTCATATTCATGAAATGTTATAAGACACACCACGAAAACGTCTTAAACTCAGGCCAGTTTCATAGTGGGAGTTCTTTTGATGACTCCAAAACAGGGCCTCTGCATGTCAGATACCACAGACAGAGAGGGTGGGGTACACATATGCTCATATCTAATGCGTGCATGTTGGTGTGTGTTTTTGTGGCGTGCATGTGTTGATATGTACGCATGTTTCCGAAATGCATGGGACCCGTGCTGGCAGTATTTTAGCAGGAAACATATGTTTTCAGCTGACAGGGCTGGAGATAGGGGCGACTGAGCGGAGCTGAACAGCTGCACAAAGGAAACACAAAGGAAGTGTGTTGTTGCTCTGCCAGTGAGGCTCATTTGGGGGGTAAAAGCGCTGGACAGCAGGGGGTTTTATTTCTGTGAGGCAGGGATAGCTTTCGAGGGGACCCATTCTCTTAAAGGTGAGTGTGTGTGACTGCATATATGTGTCTGGGTTTTAAAAGTAAAATCCTGAGAGGGAGTCTTTGTTCCAATGAACAACGAGCACAATGAACAGTAAATCTTTGTGTTAAAGAGTTTTGATTAGCTCCACGTTCCTGAACACTTTGTGTCCTTGTGTCTGACTGAGAGTGTGTGTGTGTGGTTGCCAACGTAGCTGTTTTACGGATGTATGAAAACACAGCACTGCTTCTTATTAGCTAGATCAACCACAGAAGGTGAGTCATTGGAGGAACAGCCCACAGAGAAGAGTAGAAAAATGTGCAGGCATGTAAGCACACAGCTGTGTCTGAGTCCTATCATGCAAGAGTCTAAAACGCTTCTAATGCTTTTTTTTAAAGCACATTTTTTATATTCAGGTAATTTCTCATTTTCAGACCTCATTGTGTGCAACTTTCTTTTTTTCTTTTCCATTGTTCTCTCTTCCCCATCACCCCCCTTCTCCTTCTCTTTATGTGACTCATGTTTACTCACACTTGACTTAGGAGGAAGAGGCGCTCTTCTTCAACCTATTTTCTGCATTATTATTTAAAATGGAGAAGAGGAACAAGTCTGGTTTCAGATGTCCTTTTCTAGAAGTATAAAAAGGAAATATGAGTGTAGTTACTTTTTGGGGCTTCTTTTTTGTGTCCTCTTCTTTCCCTTTAAAGTCCTGAGTCACTTTATCCTCCCACAGCTGCTGGTCTGCTCTGCTAGAGGAGGAATGCAGTCAGTATAGTGCAGAAACTTTTAGTTGCGTGCTGGGTCCAAATGGTGTTGTTTGATGTGGCAGAAACATGAAGTGAAGATGATCTGCTTCCTGTTTATTCACAGTTGAACTGGTATAGAGGAATCATGATAATAAGGGGAATTCGTTTTCAGACCAGGATAACAAAGACATTATTCTATAGCACAAATTGTATGTTGAACTCGGTGTCCTTTCAGATTGTTCATGCTGTTAAAACTTCCTGTTTGGGCCAAGAAGTCAACACTTCAAGGAACTAAAAAGGACCTGATGTTTCCCACCCTTTCCTCTCCAGTGATCTCCCTCAGTGGGAGGCTTAGGGATGGAGGAAGGAAACAGAATAGTCAGGGGAAGGTGACCGGTGTCGATGGTTTTCCTGTTATTGTTGGCTTAGTGTTGACAGAGTCATGACAAAGGATTTAGATGGATAGACATTCAACATTTAAAATACATGCTCAGTCTGCGCACACAGCATCGACAGGTATCAGCGCCTGTTTGGACCATTGTCTTTAATATGTAACTTTATTCTTCTTCCAGCTAACTGAAGACGACTTGACAAGCCATGACGAGAACACTTGAACTAGTTGTGTTCCTGTGTGCTCTCTGCTGCTGCCTAGCGGAAAATGTAAGTCTGACATCCTCAACAACGATTTCAGACCTTTAACTACAAATCTTGCATAAGGATGTCAAACAAGGTCTTATTTAAAAATAAAAAAAGATTCTGGTGGTTTAAAATCCATCTGAGCAAACATGCTCTTTGATATTTTAGAATTTTTGTTTTTGTTTATTTATCTATTTATCTGTTTTTTATTTTTTTTTATTCTTTTTTTAAAGTACTGCTGTTAAACCTTTGCAGCTGACTCATGGCCTTTGGTTTTGGAGCTCTACTGTCCTGTATTTGTATAGCTTGTGAAGCAAGTTTCAAGTATATTTTCGCAGCACTTCAAAGCACCTGCTGCCTTGGTTGGAAACCAATGCCATGCAACCAGTTCCCTTTTACTGCTGCTCTGTGTTTATTTGATCTCTTCTCTATTGCAGGTTGAGTTGCTCCGCACTAAGAGAGGGACTCGTTTTTACAGAGGTGAGCCTGACAGGCGGCCAGCAAGACGGACGCTTGTGATTATTCATGTCCAGAAGTCTACATCTTCCTTTGACACCTCCTGTGAGCCCCATCACTCTTCTGTTTGTCTTTTTCTATTAACATGCACCATCACCCTCACCACCATCAGTTTCTTTTAAATCACTGTTGTCATTCACGTGTTTGTATCTCTCTCTCATTATGCACCTTTTTTATTTGTAACCCTCTTTTACATGTGTCAATGATTACGTTTTCTGTCTGTCTTCCTGTTTGATGGCTGTAAACTAATTGTGCTTGTGTGTCTGTTCTCAGTACATTGTGTGGATAGTGAAACGTCAGCAGTGCGTAGTTTTGGTGACACTTGGCTGCGATGGAGGGGACAGCGTGTGGAGTATTGCCGTTGTGCATTAAGAGGACAACAGCGTTGTCACATTGTGCCCGTCATCAGTGAGTGTGTCATGGATGTAAACACATACAAACCCATGAGTAGAATTGAATGTTCTGTTAATTAATGTGTCAGTCTGCATGCCTGTCCTTACTGACCTCTCTGTCTCTCATTATAACATCACTTTACCTCTAACTTATTGTTAAATCCTCTCATGATTATTTTTTTGCCTGGCTCATCCGTCCCTGTTATTTCAGTGCATCCAAATGAAGAGCTATTGGCTTTCTGTGTTTTTTGGTGTGTGTTATTTAGTCTGAGATTGTTTGAATTACTCCTGCCAGACAAGCCCTTGTGCGCACTTTCACCCCCATTGACGAATTCTGTGAAGCATAATTGCTCCTCCCTCAGACAAATTACAACCACATTTTCAGCTCGCCAAACTCTGAGCTCATACCATGAGTGGGAGAGCGAGTGGGGCACTGTTATTCTGAATGCCAGCCTTTAGGAAATGTTGAAACAATAAATGAAAAACCAGGCAGGTGATGGCCAAAAACCAGTTCTGCTCTAGAAAGAAACTATTGGGATGGCAGGGTTTTAAAAAAAAAAGAGTGTGTGAGAGCCAGGATGAACCATGCACACAAAGTTCTTCTTAATATGTTAGCGTAAAATGTGACACACAAACCCACATATTAAATTCTCTGTAAACACAAGTGGTTATGCCAATCATGTATGTTCTGATTATTGAAAAAGCTTGTGTTCTGAAGAGCTGGATGACGTGTGACTGACTAACCGTTTCTCTGTCTGCCTCTTCCAGACTGCTACGTGTCTCAGTGCTACAACGGAGGAACCTGTAAGGAGGCAGTTTACACTTCTGACTACATTTGCCAGTGTCCCCCAGGCTTCAGTGGGACTCAGTGTGAGATAAGTAAGTACTCAAAAAACTCTTTAATCCAACAGATATTATTTGTCCAAAACACTCAATATTTAGTTTAATAAAAAAGCTGATAAAAGTAGCAGACCCTCACAATGATTAATGTTAATGTCATTATGTAGTCATCTGTACTGCAGCAGCTACATCTAGATATTTCACTATGCCAAGTTTTTAATTTGCACGTTTTACATCACAGCAACAACAATAAAAGTTGTTTATCCATAACAGGGTGACATAACACTGATTTAAACTTCCTACGTACTATTTAATGACTGTAGATAAGGTCACAGTCTGACCTTGTGACTCATACAGGAGGTGTCATGGGCCTGTGGTTCGGAGACAAGAATCATAAACCATGGACAGACATTCTGGGATATGAATGTTTTTGTTTCTGCGGGTGACTTTAGGGGCACCCCGCCCTCTCATAATTATTATGCAAACCCCAGCGGTCACAGCCAAGTGATTTCAGGGAAAGAGTAATGAGTTACAATGGCCAGACTCAATAAATCTGATCACATTTACGATCCTCACAGTTTGTGTTTAGTCGTTGTTTTAACCACTAATTGGAAAATTACTATTTATATGCTATTAGGACACACATTGTTAGTTTAATGTCTTATATAAGCAATAACACTGTTTTAATAATTTTCTCAAATGCCAGAAGGAATTAACGAGGTCAGTTATTAGAGTGATATCAGTCTCATATATAAATGACTGACATTTCATCCAGTTTAACTGTGTCCTTTTGTCCAACAGACAGCAATGAGAAGTGCGTTTTGGGGCAGGGTGAAGGGTACCGCGGCACATGGAGCATTAGCCATTCAGCGACAGAGTGCATCAACTGGAACTCCACGTCTCTGAGAGGAAAGAAGTTCACAGCCAGGAAGCCCGACGCCAGCCTTCTCGGACTGGGCAACCACAACTTCTGCAGGTATGTGACTATTGTGATCAGTACTGGAGAAAACGGCAAAATTATTCCAAAGATTAGAAGGATTTAAAAATGAGGTGCATTGCAAAATCTTGTTCGGATAAAGCATTTCATCATCATCAATGTGTTGTATGTTTGCTCATTGTCCTCATTGTCCCCTCCCCCAGAAACCCCGACAATGACAGCACTCCTTGGTGTTACGTCTATAAAGGCACTCAGATTGTGTGGGAGTTCTGTTCCATGCCCAGATGTCCAAAAGGTACAGCTTTACAAAAGCCAATATATAGTGAGCTAAAATACTTCTCATTAAACCATTCATTGCTTTACACTTGGGTTTCTTCGTGTGTTTTGGAGCAGATAGGAACCAACAATGTGTGCTGGGCTCGGGTCAGTCATACAGAGGCACAGCATCTGTCACTAAGAGCGGCTCTCGCTGTCTGCCCTGGGACGCTCCTTCTATTAAACGCAAACTCTACAATGCCTGGAGATCTGATGCACTGGAGCAGGGGCTGGGCAGCCACAGCTTCTGCAGGTAGATATGCCAGCACCATTGTTCATTTTCAGAGGTTCCCTTTCTGCATGCAGAAAGATTAGAATAACAGTATTTATTTTCCCTATAAAATAATAGGAATCCAGACGGTGATGCAGGTCCATGGTGTCACACCTACAAGAACATGCAGCTGACCTGGGAGCTGTGTGACATACCTAAATGCTGTAAGTTTCTTACTTCCATTGTTTAATTCGCAATGCAGCAATGTGCTATCATATCTTCTTACCCATGCTTGTCTTTTTTTAGCAAGACGTCCATCAATCATCAGCACTCTCGGTCCACGTGCCCCCACCACTAACAACAATAACAGAGGTAGGACGACTTCAAACTTCATATTCAATAAAAATTAACCACAGGCCACTTCCTGTTATGATTTTAGTTTTTGGTAATTTTACATTTATTTAACCATCATCTTGGAACCTGTCCGCCTTGTAGCAACATGTGGGCAGCGCTTGGACAACACCTTGAACCGCCCGTCGTTCCGCATGTTTGGGGGCAGAGAGAGCGACATCACGGAGCAGCCGTGGCAGGCGGCCATTAACGTTTACCAGGCCCGCCACAGAAAACACTTTCACAGATGTGGAGGTGTCCTCATTGACTCCTGTTGGGTTCTGTCTGCTGCACACTGCTTTGAGGACAAGTAGGAATGATACTCACACAAACGCAACATGCTAAAATGTATCACGCTTGCCATGAAAAATTCCAACATATTTCCTATCTTTTTTCAGTGATAAGGCTGAAAAATTGGAAGTGATCTTGGGAAGAACATTTCGGAAACAGAATTCCAGCAGCGAGCAGATTTTCAAGGTTGAGAAGTACTGGAATCACGAGAAATTTGACAACGAAACGTTTGACAATGACATTGGTGAGAGAACATTTCAAGAAACATTTATCACAAATGTTCACTGTTTTCCTTTGTCTTCATAGACTATTGTATTTATCACTGTTGGTACAGAACATTTTGTGTGATCAAAATGCCAGCTTTTTATGAACTTATAAAAAACACAGTTTTGGCATGGTATTTAGTGAATGATGACATGTTTTCCCCCAGCAGTGATAATATGGAACCTTATGTGGGCCGCAAACGCTTGTTGAAACTCTAAATCCTCCCTCGGTCTTCATCCAAATTTTTCCGAGTGCCTTACCCTGACTTTTCCTCTGGTCATTTTCCACTTGCAGCTCTCTTGAAGCTAAAGACGGACATTGGCATCTGTGCTGTAAACTCTCCAGAAGTTCTCCCTGCGTGTCTGCCGGCCCGCGGGCTTGTGCTGCCCGACTGGACCGAGTGTGAGATCTCAGGCTATGGAAAAGACTCAGAGTGTAAGCAACATCCATTCTTTTTTGATGGCACTGTCATTTTGTAGAGCTGGCTACTGATTTGGCAAATGTTTCTCTCTCTTGACTGACCAGGAGAGGGCAGTGCTTCCATAAAGCCAGAATGTATTTGCTTTTGGATATGATATGCCAGATTAGTAATTCAAAAGCTCTTTCCACAGTTTCTGCAGAGTTCTCTGAGCGTGTGAAGAGAGGTTACGTTCGCCTGTGGCCCAAAGAGCGCTGTGTCCCAGATGTGTTGTCTCAACGCACAATTACCCCCAACATGCTGTGTGCAGGCGACACCCGGGGCCTGGATGATGCATGCAAGGTAAGTCACTTTGTGTGTTATGGTGCTAAACCATTCATTTATGACGGACAATTCATCTGCAACTGTTTTGATACATTTAAAATCAAATATGCCAGATCTTTTCTGGTTACAGCTTCTCAGATGTGAGATTTGTCAGCTGAATATATTTTAAGATCTTGGTTGTCTTATATATAATTTGTTCTCTCTCTAAATTCTACTTCTTTGCACTTCCCCACAGGGAGACTCTGGTGGCCCGCTCGTCTGTCGGAACAACGACAAGATGACCCTGATGGGTGTGATCAGTTGGGGCGATGGGTGTGGGCAGAAGGATAAACCCGGGGTCTACACCCGCGTCACCCATTACATCGACTGGATTAACAGTATAATTAAGGCAAACCCAGTCTAAAGTAAGAGAGACTGCAAAGAAGATTTTAATAGATGACCGTACCCACAAACACAGTGGGTAGAACAGCAAAAGCAGATATGTTTATCATTGAGAAGATAGACAGAGAGATAAACAGGACTCTCACTCTGTTGTTTATCTAAATGCAAACTAATTGAGGTTCTAAACAAGCGGGACCACAAGAACTCACAAGAAAGACCTCAATCACAGTTTTCATGTTCAAAGTAGCTCTGTGTTTCATGTTTTTCTGTTCCTAACTGTGTTAACTGTGACAGTACAAATGGACAAAAACACAGGACAAACTCTTTTTGCTCTTCTGGGTCATTTCGAGTTAAATAATACTTGTTGTCTCTTCATGTAATCAGAGTTAATGTGTTTCTGAATATTTCCTCCAACAAAATGGAGGTTGAGGTGAAAAAGGGAATGTCAGTACATCCCTCTCTTTGTGCCATTGTATGCAAATAAGTCAGAGCGGTAGACTTCAGGTCAGAAGTGCTTTTAATCCAAAAGAATACTCCACTTAACCCAATACATTTACTTTGCTCAGCGCAGTTAGTCACATAGGAAGGAAGGCTTTAAACCAATATTGTATTTGAGGTTATGCTGGCGTTATATGTTTTGATGTCAATGCAAGTTCTGCATCAGTTTACTTTGGGGCTTTAGGGGATCCACACCGAAACACAAAATGTATCTGCTGGCTCAGATTCTGCTTGTTTTCACAGTTTGAACTCCTGTTAGCCTTTTAAATGGATTACATTTGGGACAGGTGGAAACAAACAGATACTCTTTTACAAAAACCTGTGCCATGTTCATTGTTCTCACTACGTGTTTTAAAATCAGATTCCCAGAGCACTTCTCCAACAGACACCTGGGTTGAGCCCAGCATGTACATAGCCTAACATGTATATTGTCTGAATATTGATTTTGTATTGTTCTGTTCTCTGTTAAACTGCTTATTGACTGCAAAACATAATCCATTTGTTCTGTGACTGGGTTTTAAATGTTTTTTTACTAAGTTAATATTTATGTGTGTTTTATATTGTATTAGAGAAAGTCATTTTTTGCTGTGTGTAGTTTGGTAATTTATTGTCTCTGTCATTATATCCACATCTGGCAACATACTCCTTTGTTAATAAATAATATTTGGAATACATCTTTATTTGCATCCTGCTTTTTGACCTTGTTGTGTGATTTTATTAGCTTCGATTAATCACTGAAATATTAACATGGTTACAAATGAGTGAAGTTCAGTAAGGTAAAGAAGACTCAGGCCTTAACCTTTGGAATAAAATAGTTTCCTAAAGCACATTCCTGACATGACTGATGATATTTTCAGCGTCTTGGAAATTAAGTCAAAACTTGATATAAATGATAGTGATGCTGTAATTGCCAAGATATGTTTATTGTTAAAACATAACCTTACCAGAGATAAAAAAAACATGTTTCCCATTATAAAAAACTGTATCCAAAAGCAGCATAATATGAATCAGCAAAATATCGAAAGGTTAGAGAAACCTGGACATAACTTATTTTGGTTTTACTCTGTGGGTGCTTTGTTCCCCACCTCCACTGTATTTGTTGTGTATTTTACCCTTGTATCAATGACAGTAGCTTACTTGCCAAGCTTAATAGCGTGTGTGTGTATCGGGAGTTAATAATTAATTTCCACTTTTTGTTTGCAGATAGAATACAAAGGAGATGTTATTTAGCAGTTGCAAAAAAAACAGATATATAACTCAGTTTGTTATATGGCCAAAACCAGTTTAGGGAAATGTGGAGCCATGTTGGAGCTGCGTGAGTCGGAAGCTTATTTAAAGGCAGAGCAACAGGTGAGGCAGCCTCACTCAGGTAGGAAATGCAAATTAGATCAGTTAGACTGAGCTGCTCTTCACATTCTCTCTGTATCGTTCACTCGCAATCTTCCAACCATTTGCATCCAAGGTCCGAAATAAAGACATTTCCACATGACTTGAGCTGCAAGACTCAACCCCAAATCATGACAATGGTAAAGTACTGTTTTCTTTTTGGTCAAATGTTGGTTTACATCCTGATAACTTTGAGCAGAGTGATAAGGAAGTGGTCAGTGTTGTCGATGGCACAGTTTTAGGTTTTTGTAAATGAGTTCTCTGTAAACCTTTCATGAAGTAACTTATATTTCAGGTTGTTATCTCAGGGAATTCTGAATAAGGTAAATGTTATAATGGCAGCATCACTGTTAAAAGTTTAGATTGTTTTGAAGTATGAAGGCAAACTTGAGTAAACACACATACAGGTATCGGCATTGTGCTTTTCTTTATAGATAAGAGTTCAAACAAGTTTGTTTTACGTTGTTTTATGTTTGTTCTTTGCTGAACACTCCATAAAATCAGTTTCTTGGTTGACTAAATTGAATTTATTACATTTGTATTATCCATGGTTTAGTGTAAATTTGATGACAACATTTAATCAGAATGAATACAGATGCAGATAAGTGTTGTCTTATCAGGCATGAATCCAATACATTCTTTTCTGAAAATCTATCAAGTTTTGGAAATCTAGCAATTTTCAAATAGTGTCACTTCTACATATTTGCACTCATAATCCCAATCTTCATATCTGATTTTAATATTTGAACTTAATCATTATTTGAAATGTAATAACTTGAGTTGAGTTGAGCTGTTTTAGGAAAAATGTACTGACAGCAAAACAATAAGTCAGACTGGTGGTGATCTTTTTTAATAGATTCAATTATTGTAACTCGTGCAAATGTTGTCAAACTTCTCAGGCGTCCTTGTAGAGACTCCAGTGAGTCACAGACATGCTTTATTTAATTTCACATAAAGAATATGTCTGATAATGTTTGCTCATCTAGATGTTTGGAACAGTAAATGGATATCATTGTAAATAATAGTGTCTACAGCAGTGTTTAAGAAAACAACAATTGCCGATAAAACGCACTCAATCCGTTGTGGAAAAGGCAGAGAAAACGTGGTGATCAAAGTATTTCCCCATTAAATATAATATGGACCCACTATTTATATCTGAACAGTAAAACATTTGAATAACGTTCAGTGTGTCCTATCCTTGTTTGCATCATAATTCACTTCATGGTTACAGGACTTTTCCTTTTTCCTCCTGGGACCCTGATATAACTTTTCACTGAAACTTAGGGAGGCTCATCAGAGAGAAGTAGCTGGACACAAAGCAGTCATTGTCACTGCAACTTGACCCATTTAAATGCAAATGTTTTTTGAATTAATGTACTGTGAGAGAAAAAGTCTGTAAATACAGTAGTTATCTTTGTCCTTTGTACCTCTCAGCTGCACCTCATTTATCAATATTAGGAAGCTGTTATCTAACATTTTATGAACCAATGTGTAAGAAATAGAAACTCTGCAGTCGGTCACCTTCGCTCTGTAACTAACACTTCCTCTATAGCTGCCTGGCACTGTGGGAAAACAAAAATATATCCCTCTACTTCCTGATTTCACCTGACATGTTTATCTCCTCCTCCCCCTGCCAGCCTCAGCCACACACCTGCAGATGAACTCTTCTGTGTTTTACTGATAATGTTCATTAATCTCTGCTCCAAAACAGCCATTGTGATTAAACAGTAGCTTAAAGTCACGGAGATACAATCCTAAGGATGAGATTCACAAATAATAAATACATTACAGTTAATATACTAAAACTACATACTGTAAAACTAATGTAAAAACACCTTTAAACTTGCTTGTAATTGATTTATGTGATATTATTTTGAGAAACAACATGGTTTTGTTCCACTAAATTGTGTTTAACCAGCACTTCAATTCTACATTTTTTCTAAGGAGGCTTTACATAGATATTTAGAATATGCATACTGTCCATTACCACCTTTAAAATGTACAATAACCTAATAAATTAACAATGTTATATTTATTTCACTAACACCTAGCCTTGTTATAGGTACAATGGTGTGCACATAACAGAAACATTTTGGACTTGTACTGTACATACATACAGAATGTGTTACCTAGTATTCTGGTTGTTTTTACTGTACTAAATGATCTTGCTTACTAAATAAAGCTCTATTGTCCATGATGTGGATCTTCCCCAAAGAGCAGCGTCTGAGTCAGGATGATGAAGCTGATTTATAACTAAAGTCAATACTACCAGCAAGTAGTGAAGTTTATTTCGCCTCTGTTAATTCTTTGGATACTCATCTGCGATTTCTCTATTTTCAGAGCTTCTTTGGAAAACTGAAGAACCGGTAAGTATTGTGGTCGTTTGTTAAAACTCAGTAGTGTTGCTGTTTATGAAATAAAATGACTGCAGCATCTCACCTGTCCTCTCTCCCTCAGACACAGTGGACCTCCAGCTCCACCCAAAAGGGAAGGTGAGATTTGACCACACCGACAAATAAAGGGGAATAGTTTGGGTTCCTTCTGTCTTTGTTTCCTCACTGTGGACTTTTTCTTTAAGTTGAATGTGTTTTTTCACAGATGACAGTGCAGGGTTTGGTTGGCCGCAGGATGAGTTTGTGAGTAGAAAGACATCAAGCTTCTGAATGTATGCTAATATCAAGGGGTGCTGCTTTATTAAACATGTTTCATCATTCGTATGCTACAGTTATGACATTTATCTTAAAGCACTGTTGCTTCTTTTTGTAGAGGGATACAGTAAAATGCTACAGTTTAATATAACTAAACTTCATACTTATATTCTCAGTATTATTGTGCTGATGAGTATTTGTGAAAATGCACCACTATATTTTCTAATGGCAGGATGATGAAGATGGTGACACGTATGAAGTGCCTCCGTGTGAGCTTTCGCCTGCGAAGGTCCCACAGACACAAGTGGAGGAGAATGTTTATCTGGGTAAACACATTGACTCAATAAAGCATATAGGGTTAGGGTCTCAACAAGAACAGAAAGGCCTGTTTAAATTCTGTTACTCTTTGCAGAGAGGACATCGCCGCCTCCTCCTCCTCCTACTCCACAGAGGAAGGCTGCTCCTCCACCCAGGCCAGTAAGAACACCTCAGTGTCCTGGAAGTCTGTTTCTGTGTGTCTCTGCATCCATCAAGCCTTCTACAGATACTCTGCATTTCTTTTTATTAAAATAATGCTCTGTCATCCAGAAACCTCAACAACGCACTGACGATTTCTTCCATGATCCCAAAACCAAGAAACGTTAGTCTTTCATCTTTATCATTTTGCTGTTCATAAACATGCTGGTGCTTTATTCAATTCATAACCCACCTCTCTTCATTTCTCTAACCTATGTTTTCAGCACCGGAGGTAGACAGAAATGACAAGCCTGGAAGAAAGAATAAGGGGCCTCCTCCAGACCCCATTGACGAAGGTGCTATGATCACTTCTACACACACAAAGCCTTTCATAGAAATTCTTTATCAGTCTGTAAATGTATGTTGACTGAGAGGAGAGTATATATCAATAAGGTGGTATGACAACCACATAAATACATGATTTGTTTGTTATTAGTCATGTGCTAGCTACAGAAACAGTCAACCCACTCTATGAAAGACTTGTCCTCTATCTGTTCATCCATCTTTCCAAGGAAAATCTTTCTGCTGCACAATCAATGTTTAATGTTTCCAGCAGCAACCGGCTGTTTGTTTGTGATCAAATATAATAAAAAAACTGGGTAAGAGGAGATTGAAGCTGTGACTGAAACAAAGAAGAGGGTGCGACCTGCTGTTGTATTGCTGAACTGCACTCTGAGACTATAGGCTTTATTGGCAAACAGATCTGAAAGAAGAATGGGAAATGTTGCCAAAATCAGTATATTTACAAGATGGGGAACTTTGTGTCATCCCAATAGTGGATTATTTTTGCATCCTCTGGCTTTGCCCAATTGTGCAAAACTTAAGGTCAAAGGTCATGAGCAATATATCTTTATAATGTAATTAGGTAATGACTGAATCACAGAGGTAATAGATCTCCAATAATTTCTTTCTGCATTTCAGATGTGTATCTGGATCCAAATGAAGAACAGGTAATATATACGATATTCTTTAACCCTGTCTAAAACATTAATACCTAAGGAGAAGGCAGCAAAAGGCCATGGTATCAGATTGTTGTTGGTATAATGGGTAAGAATGGCCCTGACTGTTAACAGCCACGTACCTTCAAATGATTCAGATATGGTCACAAGCCTGACTTCAGTTATCTGCATGAACTGTGTATGGTTTATCACTGGGCTTCAACAGGAATGATTACCCAACACATTACTCCATGTGTATAGAGGAATACACTGCTATGTTTTATGAAACCTTGGGATTGCTGTTAGCAATGAAAGGTGCTTTATAAATTGAATTTATTATTATTATTATTATTTGTCATTCTGTGTTTCAGGACGACAATGAGGAGCTGTATTTAGAACCGACAGCTGGTAGGTTGCACCACACTTCACAAGAACTTGCTCCGTACTTTGCATGTTCAGTTATTGGTCTGTGACTGATAATCGGACTGTATTTCTTCTCCAGATGATGAAAAGTCTAATAAATATTATAAATTCCTTTCCTCCTGCTCCTCAGCTTGCTCCCCTCCCCCTCGTGGGCCGATGAGGATGCCTCCTTCTCCCATACCCATGTCAGTGCACTCAAAGCATCTTCTGATGATTTGCACCAACCAATGATACAATCTGTCTGCATGGCTTCATACTACCTGTCACACCAGACAATAATGCTGCTGTGTTTTACATTAAAATGCAAATATAGCAGATAATGTTAGTGGCAACACACAGTCAATTCCTAGTACTAAACATGCCATGAAAATGAACATCCTCTCTATTTGCAGGTCGAAGCCACCGGTTCCCAGAGCTCATTCTGTGAGTGTCTATTCCTCTCAGTGCTTAGTTGTTATCATTTCCTTATGCTAAGCTCTGTCCCTATTTAAATAAAGAATGTCAAAATAGAGGCTGAATCAGAAATGGAGGTTTTTATTCATACTCTTTTTCAATTTCCTACGTAGGAAATGAAACTCATCAGTATGACACAGCAGAAACTTTTTATTTCCCTTCTTTCAGAATCCATTCCTGCCGTTCCCTGACTCAAGTACGGGTAAAGACCAACAATTGTATAATTGTGAAACACTAATCAGTACAAACTACATCCAAATAAATAATTGTGATCATTATGACAGCGATGACTCCTCCAGTTGAAGCAAGACGAGGCACATTTCCTACCAAACTCCCTTTACCCCCCACCAGTGTGAAGCCCCCTCTGCTAGCCCACCTGAAGGAAGGAAAACCCAGGTAAGAGGTGAAAACTACAAAGTCATTTCTAAGCCATAAGAAACACGAGTTGAACATTAAATGGCAATGATTTACATAGATTTCCAGCTTGTTTCTGCAGATGATCCCACCTGAAAGTGTGCACATACATAATTATTAAATTCAATGTTTAACATGAGATGTATGGTCTTTATTCTAGCCTTGCACTGTTGCCAGACACTAAGCCTGTGGGTAAGCTACATTTTTGTTTATTAAATAGTGTTTTTTAAATCCTGAGAAATGACTGTGATCATTTGTGGTCTGCATATATATTTGAAGAATTACAAACGTTGCATGGACTATACTTTACATCTATTTAAACATGTTTGGGAATATGGATTTACTAAACCTGCGAAAACACACAACATGTTGTCTGTCTATTTGAAGTCTCCTCTGGTGGCATGAGGGCGACCAAACAGTCTGGGAATGAGGTAAGATATCTATGCACGCAGAAAATCAAATACAAAATAGTGAGGAATGATTGACTATTGTTGACCATGTGATGTTACAGGACAAAGAATGGTTTGCTGGAGATTGCAACAGAAAGAAAGCAGAGGAGCACTTACTGAGGGTCAACAAGGTAAAGTTGAATTTAATGTGGAGATAAAATGTGTTTTTTTCCATTTAGTGGTTTTAGGGAATAATGATTGGAGTTCATTCGTCATTTCAAACATAATAACTTTTTGTTCAGCTGAGCTAACACAAGGGCTTAAGGCAAGGGTGTTGCTCAGACATTGGGGAAATTTGCTGCGTGTTCATGTGCATGTTTTTGCTGACGCTCAAATAAAAGTGAGTCACACACCTTCAGGGCCTCTGTGAAGGTGAATTATTTCCCAATTCAACCACTTACTCTGGAAAATATGGACAATGTTTTTACATCACCCTGAATTCTTTATCCATCCTGCACTGTGATGTGTAAATCTTGCTTGGATTTCCCCTTCTCTTTGTCCTCATTGTAGGACGGTGCCTTTCTTATCCGACACAGCTCAGCTCAGAGCAGCCGGCAGCCGTACACCCTCGCTGTGCTCTACCAGCAAAAGGTGTACAACGTTCCCATCCGCTTCATTGGGGAGACACAAGGGTATGCCCTTGGAAAAGAAGGCAAGACGAATGAAGAGGTGATGGCAAATTAATATTTAAGAAAGGAGAGTGAGCTGTAGGAAAACACAGAGTGTAGAACGCAACAAAGAGAGCAGGGTTCTGGATGAATGTTAATCTTTTCATTTATTACATCTCTCCGTTTATCTTGCTGTCCCTCTCTCAGATATTCAACTCCCTCGACGAGATGATTTCTCATCACAAGAATAACCAGCTTCTTCTGATCGACAGCAAGAGCCAGGCCAAGCAAACAACTTATTTAACCCATGCTGAACGCCCTTAAAACCACACTAGGAGCTTCTGTCAGGTTGTATTCAGGGTAAAATAATGAACATTGTACTGTTTGAAAGTTTCTGTAGCTACACTGTGTGTCACATGTGTGTATTAAGTTTAACTCTATGAAATCAGTCAGCTAACGTATGGTTTCCTTTATATTGTTTACAGATAGGAATAGCTTGTAATGCACTGGAACCTTAGCAGATATCATATTTCACCAACAATTTCTCCAGAAAGTAGTCTCAGCTTCTGCATGATGTAAGAACAGCATAACCTTACAGTAAAGTTTCTGTTGGTTCGCAAAGTGATATTCCTGTGTTGTCATAACTTTAGCAACAATTGGCTGTGGTTAACAGTTTTTTTGTGAAAAGGAACATATTTCACTATTTGTTTCCGCCTTAAGATAATGGTGTTAATGTAATATTACTGTATATTTCAATCACCTTTCTAGCATTACAGTATATTTCTGCTGTGTAACAGATGCCAAACCACATCACATTGCCTCCCAGGTTGCAGCTTAACTCTTCACTTTGTGCCTCCTGCTCATTTCCATTATGACGGTGGTCATGTGTGATGAACTGTTGAGATAAATGTGACCATTAATCAGACATTTTTATTACAGCAGTAGAGAGTTGTTGTGAGTCTTTCCCCCAAGTTTAGTTTGATAGCTTTAAAATGGTTTGATATATTACAATTGTCTTTTAGGATGTGATATTGTAGATATTGTTAAATACAAAGACACAATGAAACTGCTTTACTTTGTTTTTGTTTCTTTCTTTTGCCACAGTTTCGCTGTTTTTACAGTAACAGCCAGTTAAACTGGACCATTGTCTTTATCTGATGATTGTGTTATGTGTGTGGCTCATGTACAGGATTAGATAGATAGATAGATAGATAGATAGATAGATAGATAGATAGATAGATAGATAGATAGATAGATAGATAGATAGATAGATAGATAGATAGATAGATAGATAGATATATATATATAGATAGATAGATAGATAGATAGATAGATAGATAGATAGATAGATAGATAGATAGATAGATAGATAGAGAAATATATCACAAATTATACGCTATATAAAATAACAGATTTAGTGTTTAATAAAAGGTTGATGTTTGATGAAGTCTTTTCAGTAAACTCAAACCTCCACTGCTGTCAATCTGCGTCACTGAAGGTCAGTGTGGTGAGCGCAGGGTTTGTGGGTTTAACTAAAAATCAAGGAGCTGTGTGTGTGTGTGTGTGTGTGTGTGTGTGTGTGTGTGTGTGTGTGTGTGTGTGTGTGTGCGTGTGCGTGCGTGTGTGTGTGTGTGTGTGTGTTTGTGTTTGTGTGTGTGTGCATGTGCGTGTGTGATGTGTGTGTGTTCTTCCTTCCAGTGGCACTGACCAGACATTGTTGGTAACACCTGCTTCCTGTCAGGGTGAAACCACCGTCTCTGTGGCCAGAACATAAATCCTGGGCCTGCCAGCAGACAACAGAGTCCTGTGTGCATGATTTGACTAAAAGAGTGGAAACAGCAACGTTATAAACATATCAGAGTTACATCTTAAATATGTTTTAGAGTGATATCGGCTCATTAACTGGGAAAACTAAGTAAGGGAAAAATTATGGCTATAATGTGCCTGAAGTCATGATATTACTTACAGGAAACTTGCTGTTGGTACCTGTGCATGTGGATAGTTATGTAAATTGTAATCCCTGTAATGCTACTGTATGATGTCCTTTTGTTGCTCTGTTATGTTTTTAATGTTTCATGTGGAACCTACTTGAGCAGGTCTCCCTTGAAAAAGAGATCAATGATCTCAATGGGATATAACCTGGATAAATAAAGGTTTGAAATTAAATGAAATGAAATGAGGAAGGGGCATATTATGTATTTTTGTTTTTAGAATTTACCATTTTATTAAACCAGAAAAACATATACGTTTTTTTATCATATTAGCTGGTAGATTTGAATACAGGCTGAAAGTGTAGAGCGAGTTCGACATTTGGCTGTATTTACATAGGCCACTGTGTGTAAATGAGTACGAAATAACTTCCTGGAGCCAGGGTAATTTGGCAGGTGGGTGTAAACCATGTTGAAGCTCTGTTACAGGATTACTGCTGGGATGAAAAACAAATGTATCCTCAGGATTCCAAACCCAGACAAATGTGTGTGATTTGCAACATAATTTGTGTAGCAGCTCACCATACATTTAGACTAAAATCTCTTTAAAGTAAGAAGGATCTTTTTTATTTGTTCACTCAGACTCAGTTCCCCACAAGCTTAGGTTTATTTTCATTTCATTTTTAGGCATTTTAGCCATTATGAGGTAGTGCAAGTAAGAGGGGTGACAGGAAATGAATGGGGAAAAGGAGACAGGATGGCATACAGTAAAAGATCCCTGAAAGGACATTTCAATTACATAGCGAGCATGCTAAAGCCACCGGGTAGCCCGAGTTAGAACATTTATTAAAAAATATAGAATTATAACTGCAATAATTTTACTGCTTTATTAGATTTAAAAAAGATACTGGGAATATGTATATTTTTTCTTACAAAGTTCTGTGTATTGATAGGGTCAACTATCTATATACAAGGTGATTTAATCCTGTTGTGCCATACTAAACGTTTTGCATAGGGCAGAAAGTTTGACATTTAATAACTGAAGAAGTTAAAACTGTAGTGTAGGTCAGATCCTGTCCACATCCTGTGTGTAATACTGACTCACATTAGTGGTCTAAAGGCCTTTGTGGATTTTAAAAGGAAGTATTTGTCAGACCAACCGCAAACAGCTGACAGGTCTAAATGATCAAATTAGTTTAAAACACTAAATTATTTTCTATTTTTCTGCGTTGTGTCCTTGGGCAAGACACTTCACCCTAATTTGCTCTTGTGGGTATTGTCCACAATAATAACTGGTCCATGTCTAATATGTGTAATGTGTAATTGTAAAGCGCTTTGAGGACCTTGAAAAGCGCTCTACTAAAAATGTAATGAATTATTGTTATTATTATTATGCATTCAACATTTTGTAAGAACATACGTTTGTCAAAATAGCATCTGAAGGGCATTAGGTGATGTTTAAAACCACATAGCATTTTTATAACTGTGCACAACCTGATGATGATAGTGTCTGTATACGTCAAAAAAGATGCAGTTTCAGCTCTTTGGGGAAAAAAAGGCTGCGTCATCCTTAAAAAAAACACATATTTACTTAGAGTATCATTTTAAAGAAATCATGCAACGGTGGGGCGTTTTGTCACAGGCCCTGATTTCGAAGTTGGTGGGCAGGAAGGGGGAAGGGGCTGCGGCGGAGGGGTACACACTGCACATCCGACCGCCTGCATTGACAGCTTAGAGAAAATAAAGGAATTTACGACACAGGGAACTCACGAGAGCTCATCACTTACAATGAGTCAGCGTGGATTTTTTTTGCACGCCCCTCTATCCTTCTACAATTCTCTTGGATCACACACTAGTTGAAGAGGACTAGTTTTCTTGGCGGAGGTGCGGAGTTTTTGATTCAGGACTGCTGTAGGGGGGCTACTGAATGGGAGCAGTCACTGGATTCGTGTGATACCAACGCAACACACCAGACTACCTTATACTGCCCATCGGATTTGACTTTTTGGGACGTTTAGGGCACAAACAGAACAAGATCACCTCTATTTCTCCGGTTGTCCCCTTCCCCTTTCCTTTCTCACGGATTGTTCTGAAAGAGAAATCCTGCAGTCATGGCTCAAATACTGCCGATACGATTTCAGGAACATCTGCAGGTAAGCAGACACAGAAAAGCCCTACAAATACATTTTTGCTCGTTTGTTTTTGCGCAACTCCTTTTACCCGTGTTGGTCCGCGCACACACGGCACATGTCGCATTTAAATATAATCTGAAATGCTGCAGGGTGGTGCTCAATATAGCTACAGGCCTAGTTTTCTCCTGCCGGACAGATGATGACTTGTAAAAATTGACCAGTGAGATCTCATAGCCTACAGCTCCACTGCGGACCGGTGTGTGTGTGGATACGCCGCAGTTTTCTCCTCCAAGTGGAAAAACGCCGCTGTCATTTTCGATCAGCGTCGATGCAAACTGCGGTGTCCTGACACTTCATGCTGCAGTCAACTGAGCTCAGCTGTTGGAGATAACATTGTAACTGAGACCTGAATGGCACTTGCACTCCAGCTTTGTGGCTACCATGTTGTTGTCATTCCCTGCAGCAACATTTGCCTACTTTTTAACCTTTAACAACACCGGCAGGGCGTCTCTTCAAATGCTGTGCATAACTGACACCATTTTATATTTGTTAGGTAATTATAAGGTGTATTTACACAGAGTCTTTTTTGGAAGTGTGTAAAGAAGGGTAAGAGTGCATTGAAGCATTTAGTTTGCTCTAAACCAGTTAATGTTATAATGTTCACAAAACATCAACACATTATGGAGCAATGTCTTGATATTGCAATAATCCAAACCCACATGGGATCTAGTTTCATATGAGAGCATCAATACAATAGTGATTTGATGTAACCATCTGCTCTTCTTGGTGGTATTTTCATGCCAGAGGCCCATCTGTGCAGCTTTAAAATGACCAGCATCAAAATGCTAGTAGGAAAGGTTCTGTAGTCTTTGGTTGGAAGTCTGTTGGGGAAGAAAAACACACACCAAATGACCCTTTTACTATATGTGACAAAAAAACTAAACAAACAACCAATTCTTTGGTAATCTGTGGAAGAAATGTTCCCACTATGGCCCCTTTCTGTCCCTGGTTTGCACTTTATTAATCATTGTCCCATAGCAGCCCCAGTGCTTGGTGCCTTGCAGTCAAAAGAGAAAGTTTGTGACGCACCCCTCCACCTCCCCTCGTCTGTAGCCTGTTGTTATGGTAACAGCAGGCAGTGAAATGGCCTTTCACTAGAAAAAAAAAGAGGCACAGAGCCCCCACCCCCCTCTCTGCTCCCTTCCTCTGGCCAGTAGCCCCACTTTCGTCAGCCAAAGAGCCTTTATCCTCCAAAAAACTGTGCTGGCCAAGAGAGCTTGCAGCTAACCAAGCTCCTCTCCTCACTGACAGGCCTGGTGCTCGCTGATGGAGGGCAGTGCACAGCCTGGCAATGTCAGGGTTATTATTTCAGATTGCTCTCAACAGCACATACCTTTCCCTTAAACATCTCCTAAGAAACCCTCGCCTTGAGACAGTGATAAGCAGCAGACTGCTTTACGTTCCACCTCTACCGTGAAATCCCAGCTCTGCCCCTCTGTGAATCTAGGTGGCTCCAGCCGAGTGAAAAATGCTTGGAATTTGCAAACCCAGGACTTTGGGCCTCAAGATGTTTAGCCTTTTCCTTTTTTTCTCCTTGGATTGGTATTTACAGCTCTGTGTCTGCAGTTAGAGACGGGAGTCAGGGGTGTAACGTGGGCCCATCTTTATGATGAGGTACCAGCCTTCAGAGCTAGAGGTTGCATTAGAGAAAGAGCAAATCAAATGCTCCTAATATCTTCATTATTCCACTCAAAACTGTTCTTTAATACTGCTGTTTTTGTTAAATCTGGACGTGAAAATGGTGTAGTGAGTTATGAAAGTGCTAAAGTGAGAGTCATTTGTAGCTTATGTGGCTCTGCAGCCTACGTACTGTAGCAGCTTGTGTAAGTGCAAACATTTCCTGCAGCTCATTGTCCTATCTAGTCGAGTTAGGAGAGTCCAACCTGCTTCTCTGCGGCTGTTTACAACATCATGGTGTGTGCTGCTGTTTCTGTGCTTATGAAATGATGCCATCACGTCAACAGATGTGACAGGCAGATGAGGTAAGCAGGCCCTACTTAAGCCTGGCAAATCACATCAGGATAGGATGCAGCATGACAGTGTAACAGGACACATCTGTGACCGCAACCGTGGCTGGTGGGGATGAGCGTCTGTGTTCAGTCACCAAAACTGAATCATGAATGCATTAAAAGAGCAGTCATTCACACATACAATAAGTACATTGTGTTCTTATGTACTGTCATACAAGTCACACACATTAAACCTGCATTAACTGGACTGTAACTGATTTTTATTTTCCATAACAATTCAGTTGCAGATTCTATTCTAGATTTGATTAACTGTTTTGTCTAGGCCCCGGCTCCACGAGGACAAATACGGCAAAACGCATCGGAGTAACGCAAATGCAACCGCAAAAAACCTTCCGTCCCCACGCAATATACACCGGATTGTGTCAAGCTCCACGAGACGGCTCCGTTTACATCCAAACGCTGGAAAAGCTGCAGTACATATGCCGAACCTGTACGTGGCGCTGTAACTTCCTCCACAAAAGCAGCAACTTCCTCCACAAAAGCAGCGAAGAAGAATGGTTGTCATGGCTGCACTTCTGTGTATTCTCCGCGGTGGGGGCCGACAGAACCGGGCAGAGTTTTTCGCCGTCAGCGTGTGTTAAAGTTTAAATCTTCCGGACAAAATTATAAAAGTGCCGGTCAAAGGTCTTCATTGTTATTTATTGAGCTTTAAAACAAATGAATAACGACGATATAATGATATATAATCATCAAATACACGGAGCCTGTCTCTTTTTCCTCTCTTCTGACAGCGTCAGTGTCTGTCTCATGCAGCAGCTGATCCTGTAATGAGTGACCCGACAGTAAAAATGAACATATTTATAACTAGTTTAGGTAGTTTGAGAGGTAATTAAAATAGCTAAGGGTGATGATCTGACTTGAAGTGTGTGTTTTGCTCCCGCTGCATCACAGCGGCAGGAGCTGCGTGTCTCCGTCCTGTCAGATTAGACTTCACTCGCGTTTATGTCCATATCGAGATAAAGATAAATAATCTGAATTCAAGGAGGAGCTCCTGTAGATGTTGCACAAAGAACTGTAGCATGGTCAGTAGCGACTGGAGCACGATAGCAACCCTGCGGGGGAGAGGCGGGGCTATGAAAACGAATGACCGTATAGGCGACTCCACGGCCCCGTTGGACCCCCCAGAGCGCTCCGTTCCCAGATCTATCCACCTTTGGACCCGTTGTCGTTTGCGGGGTCTGTTTCTACGTTTCCCTTACGGCGTCGTCGAGCTTAGAGGGCTATACGCATGAGAAATATGCGGATTCAACCCGTTTTCGTCCCCGTGGAGCCGGGGCATAAGTGTCAGAAAATACTGAAAGCTGTCTATTAATTACTCACAGCCTAATGTAAAATCTAACCAAGGCTGAATGCTGCATTTTCTGCCATTTGTGCATAACTAATGACTTTTTATGATAACTTATGTCAGTTGACCCATTGATTAGTTTAACGATGATACAGAGCAACATTAGCATTCATTTAGAGTCCAGTTTCTAACCACTGATGAATGTTAGTTCAACATTAGCTCTTTTTTTTGGTTAGCTAAATTGTGCCACACATCTACTGTTTATTCTTAGAGAGACTACCTAAACAGAAAAAGTTGAAGGCCCGAAAACCAAAACAGATGCTATAACTCTGTACAGCTGAGGGGAAATGTTCCAGTTCCAGTTTTCTGTGTGTTTATCACTACTGATGACCTGCACATACTCATTTGATCTATTAATAGCAGAGCATATTTGTTGGAGCAGCTGTAAGGCTTTCATTTTCGGCTATATTATATACCTCATAATCTACAGGCTGCATACCTAACCAGTACCTGCTACCTGTGGAAGAAAGTGTGAAGTAGCAAAAACTTGCACATATTTTTTCTGCTTGCCTCAGTTTTAATTGTGCTTGTGTAATCTCCTGATGAACCCAAAGCCTCAGCTGCTGATGCGACGTGTCAGTGCCTCAGCAGTGCGTCCAACCAGCCTATGACTCACCAAATACCGTCAACACTATATCATCCGTGAACTTCTGCTGCCTTTGTTATTGTGATATGTGTGTGTCTGTTGATCCCAGCTGCTGAGGAAAGAAGACTATTGTGTGTGTGTGTGTGTGTGTGGAGACACTGGAGACAGTAGGTTGTAGTTGAAGTGTGATTTTAGTCTGGAATGTTCTACCAGGGAAGGAGTGTGGGGGGGGTTTACTTCCTGTCAGTTGCCCCACCCTGTGCTGTAGATTGCCAAAGGCCTGTGTTACTGGAAGTGCTCTGTACATACATAACTCTCATCCCTCCTTCTTTATTTCTCATGAAAGGTACATTAATCACTGTAGCTTCTCTCCTAACTCCCACCCTCCCTTCGTTTTCAGCAAAATAACTTGAGCTCCTCCATTTACGCCCATCCTTATCTTCATGTCTCTATCTTTATTGTGGTTTCCCTCCCCTCCCCTCTCCTCCCAGAGATAGTGTTGGCAGTCTTGAGGATATTCAGCAACATAGGGCTCCAATCTACCCTCAGGTTTTCTCTTTGGCCTTTATCTTGTACGTCCACTTAACTTCACAGAAACCAACCGTACATTATTCAATTATTTATATAAAAAGTCAAAAAGAAGTGAGAATTGCTCACCACAGTTTCCCAGAGCACAAGACAACATCTTAAAATTGTTGATTTTGTTAGACCAATAAGTCAAAATCCAAACATATTTTGGTTATAATAAAACTGAGAGGAAAACAGCAAATCTTAACTTCTTCAATTCTTAAGAAGCCAGAAGCAGGAACAGTTTTTTTTCTTTTTGTCATCGTAAAGCATCACTCGCTCACCTCATGGAGTCTCCAATTATTGCATTTATTAGGGTCTGAGCAAGTGTGGGACTGCAAAATGCACTATTGAGGAAGCAATGAGCGTACTATTAGATAAACAAGTATAATTTTACATTACAAGTTATGTGAGAGTTTTTTAATAGAAGTTGTGTACACAGCTAGCATTTGCTTCAAGTTATCAAGAATCTTCTTCTCTTTTTTTCAAGAATATTTTGTTTGATTACTTTAAGAGAATAATTTATTATCAAAACAAACTCTTTATTGCTTTAGCTTTCTATCCACTGATTTATGGTTTAAGCCAATACAAATCCAATAAATTATTGTTATTTTGTTCTCAGCTTGCATAGAGAGCAGATTTTGAACATTAAAATCAAAAGATCTTACCATTGCAGTGTATGCTTTAGGTAAAGTTGAGAATTGATAATAGCTGTTTGTAGGTCATAAAACCAAAACAGTTAGCTGTTAGAGTTTAAAAAGCTTTATAGATGTTAGAAAAATATCACTCGTCACCGGCTTGAGCTTCAAATATCAGGATATATGTATTTATTATCCTTGCAAGAATGGAAGTAGTCATCACATACAGAGCATTTGGGAAAACTCGTTCCCAGTACATGCTTACATAGAGAGGGTGTTACCCAGTCACAAGATGCAGGAATACCGGTTCAAAGCAGTATACAATGTTTAGTTTAGATTAGCGAAGACCCACGTCAGAAATGATCATGCTTGTCATATGTCTATCTCTACTTGTCACATAGCTATCATATGCCTAAAACAGTGTGTCCTGACGCTCTTCTAGGTAATCATACATCCTGTTACGTACACAACTACGTAGGGCCTTTGTTATCATGTGCTACTCTGATATTGGAAGAGTACATTCAGTATTTTCCCAACAATAGAGCTTAAAGCAACTTAGCTCATAACATTTCTCTGTAGAGGTACCACTGAAAACCCCCTCTTGTATTACAAAAACTGATTCTAAAGGGATTTCTAAAATAACAAAACATTGATTACCACAGCTTTATCCTAGTGTGACTGAACATCTAAGGATGTATATTTTTGGATATAAATTAAATGTAATTATTTAATAACTATTTTTGCCAGAGAACAGCTTCTTTCATTGTGACCCCCCTCCCCCCCACTGATGATGATGATGATGTTTCATCCTTCCTCTTATGTGAACGATTTAAAGGGCTCAGCGGTCATGATCTGTTGTCCTGCTCCAGCAGCCAACTGTGAGATAGTACAGTCCTTGTGATGAGCGTCAGGATTCCTTTCCGCTTGCCTCAGACTGCATAATGCACTGTTCAGTCATCAGAGGGGGAGAGAGAGCTTGCTTTGGTCTGTCCTCTCAGTTCACAGTTAGTTTGACAATGTGCACAATAATTCCCTCTGTTCAGCAGCCGTTTAACCAGGTGGAGAGTTTCATGTTGGTTAGTTCTGCTAAGCTACTTATTTCTCTTTAGAAAAGTAAATATGCTGAATAATGGATTGGATTTGCTGACGGTGATTTAGTAAAAATATTCAAATGTATTCTTGACTTTAGAGGATGTCTATTTAGGACTTTCTTTAATGTTGTCTCAGACTGGTTTCTGCTGAATAATCTGGTGGTGATTAAACCTTTTTTCAGCAGACTGGTCAGACGATTAAATTCAGAGTCAGCTTTTAATCACAGCCTTCATTGAAATAGAGTAACTCTTTACTTTTTTTATAATTGAGATGTCATGATGGGATACATAATAGCTGTGAAAGTAAAAAAAAAACCTTCTTCAAACTTGGTTCTCAAAATGTTTGAATAAATGTAGGAGATTATTAGCAGCTATATTAAGAGTGTGTGTGCCCACACTTGTTCCTTGTACCACTAGACCTTCTGTCTGGAAACAACCTTTAAGACTATCCCTGGAAAACTGGAGCAAACCTGCTCTTATTTTAATCTAAACACTGTTTTGGTCCACTACTTGCTTGCTGCTTTTTCCCACTGCAAGGGAAATGTCAGCTGCTGCCAAGTATGTTTTCCCAGTGCATTTTTTGTTGCTGTGATGGAGAAGTACCTCCTTCAAAGGCCTTAAAACTCTGTACAGTTGGAACATTACTTCTAGCTAAGTTTAACTTTAAGTCAAAATGTAAAAAAAACTGTTCACACACTTTAATGGAAGTCTTTTCTTCTTCCCTTTTTTGTAATAATTCAACATATTAGTGGACCATTACAACTATGAGTTCAGTACCAGCTCATCCATTACAGCAATTATTTGGTAACACTCTCCCTTTTTCAGAATTGAATGTATATAGTATGTAGAATGTAGTTTTAGGCATATAGATACATGTTATGCTTATGTGTTTTATATTTGTCAATAGGTTATAGATGACAAAAGAAACAAGAATAAGCTCTCAAAGTATTAGTTGAACTAGGGATGTTTAGTTGATTATTCGATTAAACCTTGCTATCTGTGCTAGCATACACCATCACTAGTTGGTCAAACTTTTTAGCAAAATTATCATTACTTTATTGATGTACACATTTAAAATAATCTATTGGCATAATTTGCTCTCAAATGTCATGTCTTTCTAGTCAAATGTTGCTTTTAAAAAAGCCGCAAATGGCATACCAATAAAACACCTTTTACATATACGAAAGATATATATATTTTTTGTTTTACTTTAAGACTGTTTGACTGTTCTAATGAGTCGTTATGAACATCCCTATCTACAGCTACATTATAGTGGGAAATACACAGTTATACCGCTTTTGAATGAGACATAGTTTAGCAGTGACTTTACCCCACTAAAGTAATGATTGTCATTGTTACTGTGTTTAATATTTCCAGCTGCAGAACATGGGCGTGAACCCGGCAAACATTGGGTTCAGCTATCTGACCATGGAGTCAGACAAGTTCATCTGCATCAGAGAGAAGGTGGGCGATCAGAACCAGGTGGTCATCGTGGACATGTCCGACCCCACCAACCCCATCAGGAGACCCATCTCTGCTGACAGTGCCATCATGAACCCCGCCAGCAAGGTCATCGCTTTGAAAGGTGAGAGCATGTATTGTGAGACCTACAGCAACACACCCAGACAGCCCCACCACTCACTATTACAGTAAATGAGAAATACTGTGTTGTTGTGAGAAAAAAACGTGCGCTGGTATAATTTATGGCTTTATACCAAGCGCTGAGTTTTGAATTGTTGTTCAAATTCCCAGGATGAAGTGTGTGTCTAGTTCTTACATAATTAGCCATCTTTTAGTATTGCTGAGGGAATGCCATGGTCTTGCAATGACTAATGCTTTGATGACGCTGTGAATATGTAGAGTGCACTCAGATCTATTGCCTGAATGTACTAAGTTGGTTGTGCAAATTGATTTTCTGCGCTTGATCTAGCTTGCATTTTGAGCACAAACACAAGCGCTGATCAGGATGATTTGCCTATAATGCTTCTCTGTCTCCCCCCTCCTCTTCCCCCTCCCTCTGAGGATTACATGCCCCATTTGCCCTTTCCCTCTAGTCTATCTTTGTCTTGTCATTCTTACCTGATTGACACTTTTGCTTTTTCTCCCTTGCTTGCTGCCCTTTCTCAGACGGTGAGTTGCTTTTTGTCTGTCTGGCACTTTGTAATGTTGATACAGTAGCCATGTCTCTCATAATATCTTGCCACATGCGCCTCTCAAGTACACAGATCTAATTTGAACACTTATCATTTAAAGGACAAACAACAGTTTAAAATTACTCCTATTGCTAGTACATTTTAAGTCCCTGTACCAACCTTATCTGCTGGCACATATCCTTCTACTCCGATGATAAGAATACATGTGTTAGCATGACTTGTTGTATTCTGCTGGAGTGTGAGTGTGTGTGTGGTATGCATCATCAGATATTCCTCACTGAAAAGAGTTGAGGCACCATTTGTGTCTTTGCAAGTCGGTTTGAGCGTGTGCCAGCAGCCATATCAGATCCTTCCTTAGTGCATATAAGGGATGCCATTAATGTACAGTCATCATAGCTGTGTGTGCTGATGACAGTTTGTACAACAGCCACCTCACTCATACATTACTTTATACATTACCATTCACTTGTCTGTTTCTGTGTCACTTTATTGGTAAATTGAGGTTTGTACTGTTCATATGAAGGACTGGCAACAATATTATAAAGCGTAGAATTGTTATGGTTTAGCCGAAGGCGCCATAACTACAAATGTAGCCGTCATGACCTTCTTAGGGCTGCTGTCTCCTTTCTGTAGCCAGAGGACAGCTGTACCCAGGCTGGTGTGTACAGAGGGATGCAACATTAGCCCAACAAACACCCATAACCAGAATAACAAAAAACAGACTTTCTCTGTCCTCTAGTTGTACCTCGCTATGCAGATTTGTTTTATTTGTATACATGTTTTACTAAAATCAAGGTTAATGTGTGCTCATGGGTAGTGTGTTCACCCACAAATTCATTCATAAATGTTGATTAAAAAAGTGATACGTTTTTTTCCGTAATTCTTTTAATACACTACACAATAAAGTGGGTTGAATCTGCTTTTACTGTACTAAGAAAGATAGCCCATAATAAATAGTTAAAAGCACAGAAGAAACCTATTTCAGTAAAAAAAAAACATAATGATTTTGAGTACTAGTAGTTCTTCTAAAAGCCCATAAAGCCAGTAATTACATTGATAGTTTGTAACCAGAATTAATTAATATATCATTAATACATTATGCCTTTTTAATTACCCTCTGGGCTAAACTCTGTCTCACTTCCTCTCTGTTGCTTTACTTCCCTCAGCTGCCAAGACGCTGCAGATCTTCAACATCGAGATGAAGAGTAAGGTGAAGGCTCACACCATGACGGAGGAGGTCATGTTCTGGAAGTGGATATCGGTAAACACCGTTGCCTTGGTCACAGATACGGCCGTCTATCACTGGAGCATGGAGGGGGATTCCCAGCCCACCAAAGTATTCGATCGGCACGCCAGTCTGGCCGGATGTCAGATCATTAACTACAGAACTGACGAACAACAGAAATGGCTACTGCTGATCGGGATTTCTGCACAGGTATGAATACACAGAGGGACATGCTTACTCACACAGTAGAAGTGCATTTGACAAAACAACAGCATGATCTTTCCTCTCTGATCACTAATGTATAGCATCAAGGAACAAAAAGTCTGTCTCTCAGCTTGGAAAATTATAAATGATGTGTTCTTTGTGAACATCAAGGTTCAAGGTTCAAGGTTCTTTATTGTCAATCTGACATAGCTACAGAGTAATTATGTAGTTGAAAATCTTATGTCACAGGCTTCTCCAACAATGCAACATAATAACATAATAAAAATAAGAGCAAGAGCAATACAAAAAGAAAAATAGTTATAAAATAAAATAAAGTGATGATGTGGAATAGTGCAGTACGAGTCTATATACAAGTTATTGGAATGATATATATATATTAGGTATTAGATACATACTACTGAGTAGCAGATGAATGTTTGAAGTTGTTTCAACAGTTCAATTTTTTAACAGTCTCACTGCCCGCGGGAAGAAACTGTCTCCGAATCTTCTTGTCCTTGCCAGGATGCTGCGGTAACGTCTGCCAGACGGCAACAGAAAGAACAGTTTGTGGCTGGGGTGATGGGGGTCTTTGATAATCCGTAGTGATTTCTTCCTGAGCCGCTGGGAGTAAAGGTCCTCCATGGATGGCAGCTCCGTCCTGGTGATGTGCTGTGCAGTTTTCACCACCCTCTGTAAAGCCTTACGATCGAGGTCGGTGCAGCTGCCGTACCAGGCCGTCATGCTGCCAGTGAGGATACTCTCTATCGTGCACCTGTAGAAGTTGCAGAGTATCCTGGAATCCATTTTGAACCTCCTCAACCTGCGGAGGAAGAAGAGCCGCTGTCGAGCTTTCTTGGTGATGGTGGTGGTGTGAAGAGACCATGTCAGGTCCTCAGTGATGTGGACCCCAAGGAACCTGAAGCTTTTGACTCTCTCCACCGTAGTCCCATTGATGGTGATGGGGGCGTGTCCCTCTCTCTGCTGCTTCCTGTAATCCACAATCAGCTCCTTGGTTTTGCTGATGTTGAGATGGAGGTTTGTTATCCTGGCACCAAGATGTCAGGTTTTCGACCTCCTCTCTGTACGCCGTCTCGTCATCGTCTGTGATCTGGCCGATGGCGGTCGTGTCATCAGCAAACTTCACGATGGTGTTGGAGCTGTGTGTGGCCACGCAGTCGTGGGTGAACAGGGAGTAGAGGAGAGGGCTGAGCACGCAGCCTTGAGGGGCACAGGTGTTGAGAATCAGGGTGGAGGATGTGATGTTTCCCACCCGCACTGCCTGGGGTCTGCCCGTCAGGAAGTTCAGGATCCAGTCACAGAGGGCGCTGTTGAGCCCGAGGTCTCTGAGCTTGATGGCCAGCTTGGAGGGCACAATGGTATTGAATGCTGAACTGTAGTCAATGAACAGCATTCTCACATATGTGTTCCTGTTCTTCGGGTCCAGGTGTGAGAGGGCAGTGTGGAGGGTAAGGGCTATGGCGTCGTCTGTGGACCTGTTTGCTCTGTAGGCAAACTGCAGGGGGTCCAGAGAGTCAGGGAGGGAGGAGGTGATGAATGATGGCTCAAAGCACTTCATTATGGTGGAGGTGAGTGCTACTGGGCGGTAGTCGTTGGGGCAGGTGATGATTGTCTTTTTCGGGACAGGAACGATAGTGGAATGTTTGAAGCATGTGGGGACTACAGACTGCAGCAGGGACCTGTTGAAGATGTCTGTGAACACCTCTGCCAGCTGAACTGCACACACCCTGAGAACATTTAAAGTGATTTGTTTTATTGGGCAAAAACTGAACAAAATATTGTATTAGTTGATGCTTTAAAGAGGAAGATGATTGTTTGGATCTCATAGAAATAGTTTGACATTTTGAAAATACACTTATTCACTTGACTAGAGACCTATGAAAAATATGAAGTTGGATCCATAAGGCGCTTAGCTCAGCTTATCATAAGTCATGGAAATGGAGGAAAAAGGCTAGCATGGCTTTGTTCAAGGGGTACAAAAAGTAAGCCTCTGGGTACCTTTACATTGACAAATAAACATGGTATGTCTCATTTGTGACCCGCTCTATCGAAATCAGTCGGAAGTCGCAACGGCTCATTTAAAAATAAACGTGGATTTGCGTAAAAAAATAGTTTTTCCGGGTTCGGGTGTTTTGTTTGATTTTAAATAAACAAAGTCTTGGCTTTTAGAATATGAAACTTTTATTTCCAAAATCACACGATAAATACATGTTTGAAGCTTGTAAAGGGAAGATGACAGGCACCTCTCCCTCGCCACTCTGCTGTTCCGCAGCGCAGCTTCCCCTCCCTCCGGCTGAAATTATGAATGTAAGGCGTATAGTAATCATAGATAACACGGCAGGGTCCGTTACAGTTTGTTTTCATCTGATTTCAATTAAAGAAAGTCTTGGCTTTTAGAATATTAAACTTGTTTTCGGCAAATTCAGATGATAAATACAACTTTGAAGCTTGTAACGGCATAATTACAAGCGGAGAACGGAGTAACTTGACGTCACAGCAGGCATAACAACAGCCGGTGTTTCTCGTGAGTGTTTTCCCCGGGAAACAAACAATACACACAAACGCAAAATTACACAAACACACACACACACACTTATACACACACTCGCGAGCTTCCCCCAGACCAGTAATGCAAACGCAAATATCTTCCCTCCGTACTACTTTGATCATTTGCTAATAATCAATCAGATCGATGGATTCCAGAGAAGAGGAAACTTTAAAGGCCTTTTTCTCAAAATGATGACTCGGTGACAGTCATTATATAATGTGACATATTTTGCTTAATATCTGGAGTACAAAAACAATCCTGATATCATTAGAAAGCTAGGAATCTCCTCTTTCCAACAGTGTATACAACTCAAAATGTGTCTTCGGGTCAATGCGACTGATTTCGATGGAGCAGGTCACATTTGTTTACTCTGCACAAAAAGTGCAAAAACAACAAGTTGTGCTTTTAAAGTTGATTATATGCTGGACTATTTTTCTCTCATCATCGTGAGTTTGCCAGAAACGAGCAGAGACTTCAGGCTAGAATATTGATTTTCTTGTCTAACTCTTGACAAGCAATCGATTCAGCGCATTTCCCCTAATGTAAAACTTTGCCTTTGAATGTTAATGACTTTACTCACTGCATCAATGACTTCTTTAACTCTTTGTCTCTTTGTCACGCAGCAAAACCGTGTGGTAGGGGCGATGCAGCTGTACTCTGTTGACAGGAAAGTGTCCCAGCCCATCGAGGGCCACGCTGCGGCCTTCGGGGAGTTCAAGGTGGAGGGAAATGCCAAAGCATCCACCCTCTTCTGCTTTGCTGTGCGCTCACAGGCTGGGGGAAAGGTGAGGGCCCCGAGACACGCAGGAATTTCACTCACGATGCTATCACACTGTATTTGTCTGAACAAAGATATCTGATTTGCAGACAAAAGTTATTATTTTTGTTAGGATTATAGGAAAACAATGTTTATACTTTGTGCTTTTTGGCCAAAATAGCTCCTTTTGGTTGATGTTGCTGCTGTACTTTGGATGTCTGCCTAATGTGGTCATTTATTTTCTCCAGTTGCACATCATTGAAGTTGGTCAGCCAGCTGCAGGAAACCAGCCATTTGCAAAGAAAGCAGTGGACGTGTTCTTCCCTCCAGAGGCCCAGACAGACTTTCCTGTTGCTATGCAGGTAGGGAAGGACCCCTGCTATTTATTGGTTTGGAGTAAACTACGGGTGAATGCTTATCAAATCTCTTTCTCTGATTATTGTTTTCAGATTGGCAACAAGCATGGTGTAATATATTTGATCACAAAGTACGGTTACATTCACCTGTATGACCTGGAGTCTGGAGTGTGCATCTACATGAACCGAATCAGTGCAGAGACCATCTTTGTTACCGCCCCTCATGAAGCCACCTCAGGAATTATTGGGGTCAACAAGAAGGGACAGGTGAGAAAGAAGAAGGCATTTTATGCAACGGCTTTATACAACATTAATAATAGATCTGCTTTGATGTTATGTTTAAATGTTATTCTGGCCTCAAAGAACCAATGTATTGAGCACTATATGTTTATTGTTCTGTCTCCAGGTGTTGTCAGTGTGTGTTGAGGAGGAAAACATTGTCAACTATGCCACCAACGTCCTGCAGAATCCTGATCTAGCCTTGAGAATTGCTGTGAGGTCAAACCTCGCTGGGGCCGAGGAGATTTTTGACAGGAAGTTCAACACTCTGTTTGCACAGGGAAGTTATTCAGAGTCCGCAAAGATTGCTGCATCAGCACCCAAGGTACGTCTGTATTTGCTGCTAAATGGTAGTGTTTGCACTTCTTATACATACCAGATGCTTTGGCAAAAAGTCAGAAACAACTGTACGAAACGGTGCTTGCACACATTTCTACATTTGTACTTTAAGTAGATACATTTTTGAATGTATCTGGTGATGATTTAGTTATACTCACTGTAGTTCAGTATTGTAAAATATAAAACATAAACAAATATAAAGGGTGTACTAATATCTTCCATACGCATTGTATATTGGTTTGTGGATATTCTGCAAAAAATGTAACAACATTTATATTCCTACTCTCTTTGTTTTTTCTACCCATAATTCCTCCATTGTTTACCACCCTTCCTCCCCTCAGGGTATCCTGAGGACAGCAGAGACCATCCGTAAGTTTCAGAGTGTCCCTGCCCAGCCCGGGCAGGCGTCTCCACTGTTGCAGTACTTTGGTATTCTGCTGGACCAAGGCCAGCTCAACAAGTTTGAGTCTCTGGAGCTATGCAGGCCCGTCCTGCAGCAGGGCCGCAAACAGCTGCTGGAGAAATGGCTAAAGGAGGACAAGGTAGGACCAGAAGAATAGAACAACCTCACCTGTAAATCTGTCTTGTTCTCCACGTTGTATTAAATGTGCTTTCATATGTGCTGTAGCTTGAGTGCTCAGAGGAGCTGGGAGACCTGGTGAAGGCCTCTGACGCCACCCTCGCTCTCAGTGTGTACCTCAGAGCCAACGTCCCCAACAAGGTCATCCAGTGCTTCGCTGAGACGGGACAGTTCCAGAAGATAGTGTTGTACGCTAAAAAGGTAATCAAGGACTCAAATAACTTCTTCGCTCTTCAAGTCCTTCATTTAATTATGCATCAAAAACATGTTTATTTCTGCATGTGAAAAAAACACTACATGATAATAATTTGCGGAAAACATATTGCAGTAGAATGTTAGTAGTCTAATTTAAAAAGTTTGTATCATTTGTACAGAATATAATATTCTGTGTCTTTGTATGATTTCTATATAACCTTAAAAAGAGAAATGCATTTATTATCTGCTTTATCAATGGTACTTTTGTAGGTGGCCTACACCCCAGACTGGGTGTTTTTGCTGAGAAATGTGATGCGTGTCAACCCAGACCAGGGACTGCAGTTCGCCCAGATGCTGGTGCAGGACGAGGAGCCGCTGGCCAACATCAACCAGGTAACACATAGAACAGCTGATGGTCTCACTCAGACATACTGAGTCACTTAGCATGTCTACAATCACACTCAAACACAACGTCCAGTGTGGGAGCTTCCATCTGTGTTTTTTCAGATGTGCCAACAATGCCAGGAATTCCCTGAGTCAGTGACCCCCTCCTCCCTTTAAAGCCACATCATTGCTCTGCCTCTTAATCTGGACTAGAGAACTTGATGCTCCTTTGAGCTCCACAGATGTCCTTAAATAAGGAAAGCTGAAACATCTGGCTACTGGGCCTGTGATTCCTAATAGTGTGTGACTCTAAACTCACCATGCATGCCAACTCAAATCATTGTTCACAGATGGGAGGAATTCAAAAATCTCATATTTTCCCTTACTTTGTTGTTTATTTCATTTTCTCTTCTACCTCTTGCCTATTGCCAGATCGTAGATGTGTTCATGGAGGGAAACCTGATCCAGCAGTGCACCTCCTTCCTGTTGGATGCACTAAAGAACAACCGCCCGGCCGAAGGACACTTACAGACACGCCTGCTTGAGATGAACCTCATACATGCTCCCCAGGTACCAAAGTCTCTGCCCTGATTGAAGAAAACAACTTCACCTTTGGTAATATAAAACACAATTAGTATTTTCATGCGTGCATAAACCTTTTTCAGGTAGCAGATGCGATCCTGGGGAACCAGATGTTTACCCACTATGACCGTGCCCACGTTGCTCAGCTGTGTGAGAAGGCAGGACTGCTGCAGAGGGCTCTTGAACACTTCACAGACCTGTATGATATCAAACGGGCCGTGGTGCACACACATCTGCTCAACCCTGAGGTACGCCTGTGGCTGTTGGGTCACACACAATATCGCTCTCTCTGGAGCAGCGACTTTTCATTTGTTTTTTAGATGATGTGTGAAAATGACCTCCATCCTCCCTTCTTGCCCTGCTGTTTCACTTTCTCCTTAGTGGCTGGTAAACTTCTTTGGATCTTTATCAGTGGAAGACTCGCTGGAGTGTTTAAGGGCCATGTTGTCGGCTAACATCAGGCAGAACCTGCAGCTGAGTGTCCAGGTAGCGTCTAAGTATCATGAGCAGCTCGGGACCCAGTCCTTAGTGGAGCTCTTTGAATCCTTCAAGAGTTATGAGGGTAGGTGTCACACGTGGGTGAGGGTTGGGGGGCAGCTCTCGGTCATATTGAATGTGTTAAATTCAGGTTTAACTCCATTGTAGACTGAGCTGACTTTTCTGCTGTTTCTCCCCTGCCATCTCTATTCAAGGCTTGTTTTACTTCCTTGGGTCGATTGTGAATTTCAGCCAGGAGCCTGATGTTCATTTTAAGTACATCCAGGCTGCCTGCAAAACAGGCCAGATCAAAGAAGTGGAGAGAATCTGTAGAGAGAGCAACTGCTACGACCCGGAGAGGGTTAAAAACTTCCTCAAGGTACAAAGATGTCAAAAATGTTTATGATTGATTTGATCTTTCAGCAGAAATTCAAGTAATCTGTTTTTTTTTATATTTGTTCAACCACAAATTAACCTTCTTTCTTCTCTTCGTAGGAAGCCAAGCTGACAGACCAGCTTCCTCTCATCATTGTGTGTGATCGCTTTGACTTCGTCCATGACCTGGTGCTCTACCTCTACCGCAACAATCTGCAGAAATACATTGAAATCTACGTACAGAAAGTAAGATCACTACTTTATACCTATCTGGTTTCCACTCAATCTAAGCTTTATTTGGGCTGTCTGTATTTACAATGTGTTGCACTTGTTTTCAGGTGAACCCCAGTCGTTTACCGGTGGTGATAGGCGGCCTGTTGGATGTGGACTGTGCCGAGGACGTCATTAAGAACCTGATCATGGTGGTCAGAGGGCAATTTTCCACTGATGAGCTGGTGGAGGAAGTAGAGAAGAGGAACCGGTAGGACCAAAATATGAATGGCTTCCTCTATTTCTTGTTCATTTTTGTTTCATTGGATGCAACAACTGATTACTACTTGTGACTAGGGATGGGTATCGTTAAGGTTTTAACGGTACTACTACTTTTATCGATACCGCTTATCGGTCCGGTCTTTTAACGGTACTCTTATCGGTTCTTTTGGAGAGAAAAATTAGGTAAACTAACTATATGTTGTATGTCAGGGACTACGGATGGAAATTAGCTCAAAGCTAAAATCCGGCATATTTACACTTGAAGCATTATTTGTCTAAAGTGTTCATTAATGTGCATTGTCCCTATTCAAATAAACAATTAAATGAAAATTAACAAATTGTGAACAAAACTAACATTGCTTTTTATTTAAATGAAATACATAATATTTCACATCAACAGAAACAACAACGTTTTAACAAATCATATTAAATAATCTGATGACAGAACTGTGAACAGAATGGCTGAAACTTTAACAAACTAAATAACTCAGTTCCCTCTAATCATTAACCCATGTTTGAATCATTGAGTTAGCTCCGTGTGTTGCTGCTAGCATACATAACACCTGACGTGGAAACGTTACTAGTGGATGGGGCTACAGAGCTACTAGAGAGACAGTCGAACCCGGTGCATTTCTCCGTCTGAATGTGGTGCACTTTTGCTAAATGTTTAGACAAATTGCTCGTGTTACCGCCCTGACATGCTAAACTCTTATTGCACTTTAGGCAACGAGCGAGACGGGTAAAGTTTAACCACACCTCGGAGCGCGTTCTCTCCGCCATCTCCTCCGTGTGTGTGTGTTGCTGCATGTAGCAGCTGCGTGTGTGTAAACTGCCCCGCCCCCTCGCACACAGGCGGGGGAGAGAGATCTCTCGTCTGGATTGGAGAGATCGAAAATACAAAAAATGACGCATTTTGCAGTCTTTTTGCATATTAGAAACGGAGTTGGCGACACTAAAACTGCAATATAATGTTTGTGTAGCAATAATACACATGACATATTTTTTAGATGTCTCCAGTACCGATAAAAAGACCGATAACGTCGGAGCTTAACGGTACCACGGTCTTTAATAATTCAGCCCCGGGGCCCGTTTAATACCGGGGCTCGGTACCCATCCCTACTTGTGACTTTGTGTTGCATATTTATTTGTCTCTGTAGGTACCTGATAGATGTTTAACCAAACCTCCAGAAACAGCATAAGAGAGATTAATGATCTGCAAGTCACAGTAGAAAGAACATGTTAATAATGACTTCAAAATAAAAATATCTTTAAAAATAAATATTGAGATAATCAGAAGAAATTAAGTTAAAGACCATGCTAGCAGAAATTGAAATATGTAATAGCTGATATACATTTATAAATCGCCAAATGCATCTACACACAAAGAAAAGACAAACAGAGGTGACTGAAATATGTGAATACATAAATATGAGGCAAAATACAGGCTTTTTATTTTGCTCTTTATCACTCAGCAGTTTCTGCACTACAGAAGATTACATTACATTACATTTCATTTAGCTGACACTTTTATCCAAAGCGACTTACAATTACCGATTACAGGGACATTCTCCCTGGAGTAACTAAGGGCTAAGTGCCTTACTCAAGGGCACACTAATGGTGGTGTTCCTGCCGGGATTTGAACTCCTGAAGATGTAACGTATATTTTTTTAAAGCACAAAAGGTACTTCCAAATCTTTACAGGCATTTAGTGGCCTGTGTTTAAAGCAGACACCTCTAATAATGCTAAGAAAATGATACCTTCCTTATCCAGTGAAGCTACTTTCACTGTAATATATGACTCTGTACTAGAACGTGAATACGGGAGATTGTGAACATGAATACAGCATGACTGAACAGTGCCATCTAGTTTTGTGTCAGTGCAAATACACTCCAGAAACAGTAACCGTCTGACATCACCCCAGAGATATTACTCAGGCTTTATACCACCAGGAAGAAGGGATATCCAATATTACCCCATGTTAGTTAATATAGTTGTATAAATGCTGTGTATTATATGTAGATGATATTTAAAAACAGTGTGCTATCTTCTTAGGTTAAAACTTCTATTGCCATGGCTGGAGTCCCGTATTCATGATGGATGCGAGGAGCCGGCTACCCACAATGCCCTGGCCAAGATCTACATCGACAGCAACAACACACCTGAGCGCTTCCTGAAGGAGAACACGTTCTACGACAGCGCCGTGGTCGGGAAATACTGCGAGAAGAGAGACCCCCACCTGGCCTGTGTGGCGTATGAGAGAGGAGAGTGTGACCTGGATCTCATCAAAGTGTGTGGATCACGTTATGTATCATTTAGATCATGCATCATTCTAATATAGATCAATTTTCCACAAATGTACATGTTTTTTTTTCTCAGGTGTGCAACGAGAACTCCTTATTCAAGAGTGAGGCTCGATATCTGGTGCGAAGGAAAGATCCCGAGCTATGGGCGAATGTCTTGGAGGAAAACAACCCGTTCAGAAGACAGCTAATCGACCAGGTTAGATATCGTCCAGCTGTAATCCTGAAGCGATGCAGGATGTAAATGAGTGGTATTCCAAAGTTTATTTTTATTTATCCTCTCAGGTGGTGCAGACAGCGCTGTCGGAGACCCAGGACCCAGAGGAGGTCTCGGTCACAGTTAAGGCCTTCATGACGGCAGACCTGCCGAACGAGCTGATTGAACTTCTGGAGAAGATTGTTCTAGATAACTCTGTCTTCAGTGAGCACAGGTACAGCAGGCATGCAGCTCGCAGCATAAAAATGTAACCCCAATACTTTCCTCTTTTTAAAAATCCTCTCTGCATCTGTGCTATTTTTTCAGAAATCTCCAGAACCTGCTCATTTTGACGGCCATCAAAGCCGATCGCACTCGTGTGATGGAGTACATCAACAAGCTAGACAACTACGACGCTCCAGACATTGCTAATATTGCCATTAGCAATGAGCTCTTTGAAGAAGCGTTTGCCATTTTCAAGAAATTTGATGTTAACACATCAGCCATACAGGTACAAACAAATGTATACACAAATAGTATTAGTAAAGATCCAAAAACAGTAATTGTATTTGGTAAAGTTGAGATTTAATCAGAGTTTTTCTTTTATTTGACATTCAATACTATTAAAAAACATTATGTGTATGTTATGTTCATGGTTTGAATGTATTTTGATCACATTTTTTGTTATTCTGCAAGGATTTTCCTGTCTTACTTGCCTTTTTAGCAGTTAAGGCCATTATTGTATTGATCTTTTTTGTAAAACAGGTAAATTCATTTGAAAATGTTTAATATTTAGTATTTAGAATCAGTTTTAGGAATTGATGCTGCAGATTGTATCAGTGTATCTCTTAACTACCGTTTAGTGACATCAACTCCTGCTTATTGCTGTAAATCAATCTGAAAATATAAATGTTCAAACAATATTATTCATTGTGTTTTATCTCCTGTCTCCAGGTATTGATAGAGCACATAGGGAACTTGGATCGTGCCTATGAGTTTGCTGAGCGCTGTAATGAGCCCGCGGTGTGGAGCCAGTTAGCCAGAGCTCAGCTGCAGAGGGATCTGGTGAAGGAGGCCATCGACTCGTATATCAAAGCCGTTGACCCTTCAGCTTACATGGAGGTGGTCAGCGCAGCCAGCAAGAACAGTAAGCCTTCGCTCTGCAGCACAGTTACCCCTGATCGTCTCTCCTGTGCGAGTTGATTTCTGAGGTGTTGTGTTTTACAGATAACTGGGAAGACTTGGTCAAATTCCTCCAGATGGCTCGAAAGAAAGCGAGAGAGTCGTATGTAGAGACAGAGCTGATCTTTGCTTTAGCTAAAACAAACCGTCTGGCAGAGCTGGAGGAGTTTGTCAGTGGGCCCAACAATGCTCACATACAGCAGGTAAGAAACACTTCACAGTGTTGAGAGGAAAGATAAATGCATGTTGTTCTTTCCCGTACTCTAGCTTGTAACATCATACATCTGAAAATGTCTCCCTCTCTTTCTACAGGTGGGTGATAGATGTTATGATGAGGGCATGTATGACGCAGCCAAGCTCCTGTACAACAATGTTTCCAACTTCGCTCGCCTCGCATCGACGCTCGTCCACCTCGGGGAGTACCAGGCGGCTGTGGACAGCGGCAGGAAGGCCAACAGCACACGGACATGGAAGGAGGTACCTGGCACACAAACACCTTTAACCTCTGTTCAATGAGCTGTTCTCTCAGCTCTTCTTTTGATCATTAAGATTAACATTAAGATATATTCAGTTGTTACTTCATGGCAGGGCTGTCAAACTCAATTTCATTGCAGGCCACTTTAGCATTATGGTTGCACTCAAAGGGCCGGTTGTAACTTTAAGACTATATAAATATACATATATAAATATATAATATATAAAATAATGTATTATATTACATTATTGCCTCTGCATTGGATTACTATCGGATAGGGTAATAACTCATTGCAAGTCTCTTCAGTGCGCATGCCACAAAATGAGATGCATTGTGGGGCATGTAGTTTATGGGCAACGTGCTTCTGTAAAGTGGCATGTAACCGTATAATAAACGTATTATATTCTTTACAAGCTCTTGCGGGCCACATCAAATGAGTTTTGACACCCCTGCTTTATGGTCTAAGATACTTATTTATAAGAATATAGACAAAAGACTTGAGAAACTTCCTCTCTTCGATTTACAGGTGTGTTTTGCGTGTGTGGATGGCGAGGAGTTCCGGTTGGCACAAATTTGCGGCCTCCACATTGTGATCCACGCTGACGAGCTGGAGGACCTGATCAGCTACTATCAGGACCGCGCATACTTCGAGGAGCTCATCGCTCTGCTGGAGGCTGCGCTGGGCCTGGAGCGCGCCCACATGGGCATGTTCACCGAGCTCGCCATCCTCTACTCAAAGTTCAAACCTCAGAAGATGAGGGAGCACCTCGAGCTCTTCTGGTCCAGAGTCAACATCCCAAAGGTAGATTTTGTTTGAGTGTCTAATCTATGTGTTTTAAAAATAAGTGGAGGCTGCTTGTGAGTCGTGAACTATTTGCTTCTTCCCCCCACCCTAGAAAGAAAGTAATAGTGAGCACTAAGACACTTTGAGTTGCTTTTTTCTGCCTTTTTTAGATATTTATCTACAGATATATCGGAATAGGGACATTCTTCTAAGATGCTAAAATTGTCATTCAGGTGGTCAAAAGTCTGTGTACCGTTTTTCTTATTTTCAAGAACCTTTTGAAAGCTTACAGACAAGTTTTTCAATCAAATGTGCCTATTACAAAATCATACTCACACGGTTTCTTGTTGTGATAAGTAATGAGTTAAAATAAATAGATAAATGCTGTCTAATTTGTCAGATCTAGTTAGGTGTTTTCCTTTTCAAAAGTATTTAAAGATTTTTAGAAAATAGTATATATATATAATGTTATTTATTTCAAGAAATTCCAGATTTTAGTGCATGAATTTAAGCAAAAAAACACTAATTTATTACTTGACATGAATGAGTGCTTCAATTACCTCAAGAGCTTTGAAATGATTGTTTCTGTGTTTGTCAGGTCCTTCGTGCAGCAGAGCAGGCTCATCTATGGGCAGAGCTGGTGTTCCTTTACGATAAATATGAGGAGTTTGACAATGCCGCAATCACAATGATGTCTCATGCCACAGATGCGTGGAAAGAAGGGCCATTCAAGGACATTATTGCTAAGGTAAAAAATGTGTTGTGACTGAACATTTCATTTCCCTTTTTCATTGTCTTTACATCTTATCATCTTTATTATGTTTTCTAATCATATATTTATTTTTCTCGTCAGGTTGCCAATGTTGAGCTGTACTATAAATCTCTTTCCTTTTACCTGGAATACAAACCCCTCCTAATTAATGACCTGCTGACCATCCTGTCTCCGCGGCTGGACCACAGCCGAGCCGTCACCTTTTTCAGCAAGGTAACCAGCGACGAGGTCAACCTCTGTCAGCTAAATCTTCTGTATTTGTTGACCTTTTGTACGCTGTACGTAACACGGTTGACATGATTTGGGTTATTTCTGCTCGACTAGATGAACCAGCTGAAGTTGGTCAAGCCTTACCTGAGGTCTGTCCAGAGTCACAACAACAAGTCCGTCAACGAAGCCCTCAACAACCTGCTGACAGACGAGGAAGACTTCCAGGTCTCTCAGCTTTTCTTTTTATTGACATGGGAGTCCTGACACTTGCAATAGAAAATATCCTTAAATCAAATAGAGATATTAGAACATGACCAAACCTCAGGAAGAAGAAAGCAAAACCTAATAAACATCTATAATTGTTAAACATTTCAAAAACACTTAATAATGACAGAAAATGTTTTTAAAAGTTCCTAAAAAATAAAAGGAAAACTTATCCTTGATGCATCACCCACATAAAACGATCTGTTAAGAATTCATCCAACTTCCTGAAATGATTGTGTTCACTATCTGGGTTAATTGCACAGTTCATCAGTGTTCCTTCCTTTTATTTGATGCATCAAATATAATATGGAAAATCAGTTCACACAGTCATGAATGTGTCAGTTTACTCAAAAGTGGCAACCCACTGTTGTACATGCCTTTCGAAATTATTAAATGTATACAGTACTGCAGAAAGTACAGCTCCTTTGGTCACTAGGTGGCGCTGACTGGCATCACTTTGTTTTGAATCCGTGGTGTAATATTCTTTTTGTTCTGTGTGTAATTCACAGGGCCTGAGAGCGTCCATTGATGCCTATGATCACTTTGACACCATTGACCTGGCGCAGAGGTTAGAGAAACATGAGCTGATTGAGTTCAGGCGCATCGCAGCGTACCTATACAAAGGCAACAACCGCTGGAGACAGAGTGTGGAGCTCTGCAAGCAGGACAAACTCTACAAGGTAATGAACATGTTTGAGAAAAGCATTTTCATGTACTTCCATTTTCCTGTAGATGGCACTGTTTGTTTGTTTATTCCTTAGACAGATATACAGTGTCTGTACAAACCATAGATACTGTACATGGACTAAAACATCAAGTAACGACAGGAAAAGCAAATCATTACCTCTCCAGAAGCCTCCTCTTCACCGAAATGATGGCTCAAACTACTTCTAAAACTTTCATTAAGGCTTTAATAATAAAAATGATTAAACTGTATTTCTGTTTTTCCCAGGATGCCATGCTGTACGCCGCAGAGTCTAAGGACGCAGAGCTGGCAGAGACCCTGCTCCAGTGGTTCCTGGAGGAGGACAGGAAGGAGTGCTTCGCAGCCTGCCTGTTCGCCTCCTACGACCTGCTGCACCCGGACGTGGTGCTGGAGCTGGCCTGGAGGAACAACATCATGGACTTTGCCATGCCGTACTTCATCCAAGTCATGAGAGAGTACATGACAAAGGTTAGTAATCAACGGAAAAACCGTCAACAGAGTTGTTGTTCTTCATATTTTTAGTGTCTTCTTTATCATAAAATCAAGTTTACTTAGTGTATTGTTTTTTAGAGGAAACAAGTTTTAAATTCTGCATTTTGACTACTAAAATGTATTTATTTTTCTTAGATGGACTGTAACATTCCCTGCAGGTATTAAAAACCAGGTCATACTACTGTATGAGTTTAATCTAAACAGATATAGCTTTCTTAAAGGCAGGATGAGTGGGATTTCCCTAAAAAACAGAAACCTGCAGCCATCTTCCTGTATTTCACCTTTTGAATAGGTTAGTTACCGTTACCAGGTTGTGAGCACACATCCGACAGGAACCTAGGAAATGGCAGATACTGCAGAAAAAACAAAAAACAAACATTAGATATCTTCGAGCCGGGCATGAGGAGCCAACTTTGAATGTTGTGTCTGCAAACTACGCAAATGACAAATCCTTCTCCATCTGCCTTTAATAGTAGTGAAGTATATTTGCCAGTGAACTCCCTCTGGTCCCGATGATTTTCTAAAATGCTGACCTGTAGACATGAGAGGTCACTTGAGGTCATCTCTTTGGGTTCTCTTCCAGGTTGATGAGTTTGCAGCGAAGGTGACGGTCTCTGGCCCTCTTTTTTATTTCTCCTTTGTGTTCTGTGTGTTTTTGTTGTAACTTATCTCTTAGGTTTCTGATGTAGGAACCTAGCATGGACTGTAGACTGAGTACGGCCTCACTAGCTCTGGTCTTGGAGAGCTGTAGTGGTTTGTGCAGGCTTTTGTTCCACTTCAGCACCAACACAATACGTTTTACATTTTGAGTATATCTGTATAGAGGCAGTTTCTAAATTATCTACCTGGGGTACGTCATTGTCTCAGTTGTATTGCTAATGAATGTTAAAACAAAGGCTTTAATTAGTGATGCAGAAACAAACTAATGAAAATATGAATAACGGAGTCAACAGTTGGATTAGAGCAGTTTCTGACTCAGATTGGATATATGAATTGAATGACTATAAGGTTTAAAGAAGCACTATATCAATATTTATATGATAACAATGGAAATAATTGCACTAGTTTGGTACGTTTGAAACTGTTCCCTTTGAGCTCCTAACTGGCCTCTCCAGATTTTCGTAGTATCCAGGAGGTTTAATGTGGTATAAGGAAATGTCTAAGAGCTGCTGTGTTGATGGCTGGAGCCAAAGCCTGTGCACCATCTTGTTCTTCAGGATTAGTCTGTCCTGGCCTAACAGAAACCTCTCTCACCCTCTATCTCCTCTCTCTTGGGGCTGCATCTAGTGTTAAGTAGCATTCATTAAATCCTGACAACTTCAGTTGTGCTGATGCAAAAGATTGATGATATGGTACAATATAGAGTAATACAAGGAACACAGTGATTTTCCCTCCTGGCTAATGCTTTATAAATATCAGGAGAGCGAGCCACTGTTAACTTGTTAGATGCATCCCCATGTTTCTAACTCCTGGTTAACAAGTGTTGGTTTAAAGTATGTACCTGTTATTTAAATGCAAGGCTTCAAACACTAACTAACGTTTATGGAGTGCCCTTTCCTCTTTCTGTCTCTGGGAAAGAAATACGTATTTCTTTGCTAAGTAGTGGCCATTCAGGAAGTGAAATACCAACTTCTTGTACATTGAAGTTTTCAATCATATACTAGGAGACAGAGTTTAAGTTGTACCAACATGTTGTTGTTAGTCTCACTGTTGGAAATCAACAAGCAGCATAGCAAAATAATATTTTGTTTTATGATACAATCATATCAATTTCGATTGGATGATTACTGTATTTCAACTCTTTATTATCACTCCTCATAATAATTTGTTATAATGTATAGAAAAGTGATTCACAGTGCAAGTGCTGTTTTACCAGTTCAGTCCTTTTTGTTTTTTTCCCTCATCTTTCAAAATTATGACTAAACAGAAATTAACTTGCAACAGATATTTGTTCTATTCAGCTGCCTCAGCAGTTGAAGCAAAAATGCTTGATCATTGATTTGCACTTAGTGGGTAGGACTATTGGCAACAATGTCACTGCCCAAACACTGATGCCTGGCACAGATCAGCCTAACCTGTAAGCTTCTCACACGTAGCTAGCAATCCGGCAGAATGACATATTCTAAATGTAGTTCTGTCAGGAGGGCCTGCGCACAGGATGCATGTGGAAGCTGTGATTGTCCTTTATTGATATGGGATTGTTAACTGGGAATGTCTGAAATGTAGCATCAGCACATAGGCATGTATAGCTTCTCCTTTACTTAATACAACATGTAATATTTCTTTAACCTCGAGTCCCACCACTATTGTTTTACTTTTAAAGGGTCAGTTTACACAAAAAAACAAAACTACCTCCCCCAAGGGTATCTAGCCACGAAGCCATGATGTAGATTTGGTTTTATTTGCTGAGTTTTAAAGGTACATGCCGATGCTTTATTTCTGTTGCTCAAAAAAAAAATTAAATTAAATTAGGAAAATAAAAAGCATTGAATGACCAGATATGATGTCCTTGCTATCTATCTTGTTATTTATAATGTCCCACATACCTTGTACACTTTTTTCATTAACGACTATTTTCAATTGAGTGTATAAAATAGTGACGACTGTTGATAATGAAGTCTGTGAACTTTTTATGATAAAAACGGACATCCTATCTGGAAAAAGACATTGCTTTGGAGTTCACATTTTTCAGTGCTTCAAGTAACATTTTATTCCACTTGATTGAATTAGGGTGATCGTAGTAATTAAGTCTCAGCAGTCACTATCTGCCTGGTATGATACCACTAGGGGTTAAGTAGTTATTTGTTTTTTGTGACTGGGGTGAACGGGCCCTTTAATTGTTGAATTAACATTTCTACTGGAAGCTGTTTTAAAATGTCTCACCAAACCTGCATGGCATCTTCTCTCAGGTAACCTGCACTGTGGAGTTTCTGTGTGTAGTTTGTCTAGAAGTTGATATGATACATCTACAGTGTTAACAAACGTATTCATCACTATTTGTTTTTTGAATTGAAAGAGAACTTTAGTCTTACTGCTGAAGCATTTAGAGTTTAGGGTATATTGCGGAACATTAAATATATTCTTGTAAAAAAAAAAAACAGGCACACTGTGATCATACATCGTACATTAATATAAATATTTTTTTTAATTGAAAGCTGGCATTGTTTTGTCTCATGCTACCAATAGGACAGGGGACATAATCTGACATTTGTATTTAGTTTACAGACTGCAAAGCAAAGTACATGGGGTCACAAGGTTTCTGTAGGATACCTTTTAATATATTAAATCAGACTGTCTTATGAGTTATACTCGTCTGAGCTATCCTCTTTTTTTGCCAGGTGGACGAACTGGAGGAGGCAGACAGCCAAAGGAAAACTGAAGAGGAGGTGACAGAGCCTCAGCCCATAGTGTTCGGTAAGTTAACCAGAGGGTTGAGATTTCTAAATAGGAGAAAATGGCCTGCAGTTTTTTTCGGAATAAGCCCAACTGTCTGTAAAAGACTTGGTGGAAAATGGCTGTTGGATTTGAAATGTAACACTACCCAAACATATACTGATTGGATGAAGGTGAAGGAACTGAAACTTTAAGCACATAGCCAAAAACGATATCGTCGTCGTTGTTGTCAAACTTTGACCATTTTGTGCACATTTAATTAAAACCAGACAGACAGAGGAGATCTGTCATTTAACTAAACAACCTTTTGTCAAATTAGTTTACGCCCAAAAGAAAACAAAATTATTCAAATTATTTCATTTGAAGTTTGCCCTAGGCAAGTTTACTGATAACAAAGACACCTGTTTGTATTTAAACCATCAGCAAATTCAGTATGGGCTTTTATCCTATGATATTTTTCTTCATGAAAACAATTTAAGCACATCATCTGGGAAAATCAGGACAAGGGCATGGCTTGTGCCCAAAAATAGATTTGTTAGTAAATCATAATTTTTGGGATTATTTTCCACATAATGACCATGTTACAAACAAAGAAAAACCTAATGACAAAGATATCAGTATTGGTAACAAAATTACTAAAAAACTCTTTGACAAATGATATCTAAAGCAACATGCATACACTTGTCCAAAAGTTGAGATCTCGTCAATTAGCATGTAACCCTGTGTGTGTGTGTGTGTGTGTGTGTGTGTGTGTGTGTGTTTGTGATCAGGCCAGCAGCTGATGTTGCCTGCCTCTCCTGCTCCGGTGGCTGCCCAGCCGCCGTACCCAGGCTACGGTTACCCAGCTGCCCCGGCGGGCTTCCCTGCTCAACCTGCCTACGGCTACAACATGTAGAGGCTTGACCCCGCCTCGTCCACCCCTCTCCCCTGCACATACTCGCACACCTTGGACCTAAACCACACTGAACCGTGCTGCTCTGGGTCTCAATTGGCAGCACGGAGACCCCTGAAACTGACCTGGTCCTTCATTCCCAATGAGACTGAAACTGCAATATAAATCCATCATCTCTACTTCTCCACACATACTGCAGAACGACCCCCTCTTACAAGATTGCTGTACCCTCCCCCCCTTTCTTTTTTCCACATGGACAGTATAATTGCATCCCTGATCTACACAGCATGAAGTCACCTCTCAGCTTCTAGAGGAATTAACACACCGAAGAAAATACGAGTCACACTAAACCACCCTGACCTGTTGCTGTTCCATATAGACTTTATTAACAATAGAGCTACTTTATTTTCAAAAAGATTCAGCACTGATGAGGAAGAGACTTGTTACCGAGGAGAGGAGGGGGCTTGGGTGTGTCTCCCTGGTCCCTTCTAAAGCACTGCTACGGCCTTATTTACTTTGAGGAGGCGGCAAAAAAACTGGCTCATTTGTTCATGTTCAATTTCACAACTGTCTCATGCTCTGGTTAGACAGATGGTTACTGTGCAATAGTTTTGTTTGTCTTCTCACAACAGTTACACAAGTGTTTGCTGTATATGGACTGAGAACACTTGTTTATGAGGTTATGGTACTGTCTGTGGATGTGTGTGTGTGTGAGTGTGTGTGTAGCCTCTAAAGCTTTTGAGGGATACGTCAACAAACCAAGAGACACTCAATGAAATGTCCATCACCTGCAAACCTTTCAGAGCTGTTGATTGCGTCCATCGACTTTTTGGACTGCGGACATCTGGATTTCCAGTATGCTTGTGACAACAAGAAAGAGGAAAGAAAGAAGGTGAAATAATAATAAAAAAAATGCTATATGCTGTAGTCTGTGCATGTGCTGCCAAACTATAATGCTGCAACCAGGAGCACAATTTTCATGTTGCATATATCAAGTATTACTAATGTTGTGTGTGACGTTATATGAAACTTTCTCACCCGACTAACAGAAAACGGTGATGAAGCTCCTACAGACTCGAGTAAATTAAAACGCTGGATCATTAGCTCACATCCTGGTGCCAGTTGATTCACAAAAATAATCATTATTGTACTGAAAACTGTATAATTTAAGCTATATTGAAATACCTAACTAATCAAAGAAGTCGGATATTATGGAATACCGTATGTATTGTCTATAGTGTGTTGTTGTAGTCTCAAAAAGCATAATGATTTTTGTAAGAAAATGACAAAATGCAAAAACAGCAGGTTAATAAATGGCAAAGTCTTGAGGCAAGGCTGCTCAAAGTGACAGTTTAGTTGATTGTTTACTTCCACTGCTTTCCGACAGTCCCTGTAGGATACACTGAGGTCTGTCCCTCCGTGGTGTCAACTTTGGATTTGTCAAAGCAAAAGCTGCACACGACTGACTCCCTTTATCTGCACAAGTCGAGCATACAGAAAGAGGAATAAAGTTTACACACAGTAGTGTTGGTGCATTTTTTTAATTCCTTCACATCTTAGGAAATATTAACAAGCTCTCTGTTGTTTTCAATGTCTATGTTTTGTGTTTCTGGAGGTGTGAACAGCTGGGAACATTTATGCCATGGTTTCTTTTGCTGCACCCTTTTTCCATCCCTTGCTACACTGACATTTTGGTTACCAAGCTGCCAAGACCCGATTCATGGTTTCTGTGTCTCTTTGTTCGGAGGGGGTGTGGCCGGGCTGTCTCGACCTATCACTGGCTGCTGTTGGGAAAACACGGAAGGTTTTCGTAGTAAAATATGTAATAACAGGGGAAACCGATTTTATTCTCCCTATCTGAGCTGCATTTAAATGGTAATGCAAACCCTGAGAGGCTGCGCCCCGCCCTTTTTCTGTGGTGGAATAAAGGTGGCCAGTCTCCTCTCACTCCGTGACCCCTGTCAGTCGCACTACAGGCTTGGTGGTTGTTGAAATGCACTTTTGTACACGCGGCAGATACGGAGAAACTGCTCCGGCCGCGCCTCCTTGCTTCCGGGTTGCTTTGCTCTCACCTACGCGCTTCAGTCGTGATACAGCGTTAGTTACCATGGCCACACATCGCAGATATTGGCTATAGAAGATCCCAACTTCCTCGATAGTCCCGGGTTCCGCCCACTGTCAGCAGATCAGCTGGAAGCTCCGCGCGTCACCGGCATCAGAAGCGCACCAGACAGCATCCGTCCATGTGTTGCGCGCTCCAGCCTACTTGGGAAAACAAACTGCAAGCTACCTAATAGATTAAAAACATCACAAGACTAGATTTCTAGATATTACTGTTCATTTTCCCGTCATCATGCAGGGTAGAGGCACATTTATCAGCCCTTTCCCCAGACCCCGGTGTTTGGCGGCCGCGGCTCCGGCGGGGAAAGCTAAACTGACCCACCCGGGGAAAGCCATACTGGCAGGTAAGTTAATTAATTGTCAAGCGGAAAAGTCAGAGTTGGACAAAATGTCACTGGTTAGAATGCTGGGTGATTATAACTTTATTGTAATTATTGTTGAATATGGTCATAATCTGTGAAATTATGTTGCAACAATAATGCATATACTGGAAATATCTATAAAGGCAAAACAGGTAACCATTCAAACTGGACTGACTTAATGGTAACTTCATGTAGTCACACCCAAAGAAAGTCATGTAAAGTCAACCATTTTTTTACATTTTGCACAAACAGTTTTTCATTTGTAAAATTATAAACGTGATGTTAGTTATTTGTTACGACTGTGCAGACGTTTTGTTTTTTTCCATTTCGTTTTATCTCGAGTCTGTTTGGCTGCACGGATCACATCCAAGGCGTTTCTCTTCCTTAATGACACGTTTCACTTTAGTTAGTGGAGCTGCACAGAGGAAGTATGTGAGAGCTGCAAAACATGTTTCTCAAGATAAACGATGAGCTGTAAAACGAGGTATTTCAACAGTGTTACTAGATCGTCCACCAATTCCTGATTCTGACCCCCCTGACCCGTGAAATTATTTTTAAGAGCTTATTGCCCCAAGAAAAACAAGAGTTTTCTTACTGACAGTGCCAGAGGCAGATCTTACCTGCAGCACTGATGTGATTGTATCCATCTAATCTACAGATCACCTCCAGTGCACTTTACGTAATGGTATTAGAGTGGTTTGATGCATGCAGCAGTGTAGGGGACACTTTCTCCTGAGACAAGCACTAGAACCATTTAAACAATGAAGGTGAGCGAGAGGACAGACCTTTAATGTTAAGCATTTCTCTTGATCATATGATTTCAGACATCAACCAAATTAATCTCTACCATAACTGATCGCAATCAATTTTTCTGGTGTACATAATGTTATGATCTAAAAGTCCCTGAGCAGCTAATAAATGGACCTCGTAGTTGGATTACTTTCTCAAATATAAATGATGTGCTGTAGTCTCTGTGTCAGTACCAGAAAATTCTGCAACTGGAAAAACAATATTTTCATCACAATCATTTAAATAGAATATAATGGGTTAACTCTATAGTCAATAAAATGTCCAAAAATATTGATATGACGTACCCAGAGAGTGACCAGACTTTCTTAGTTTGACAGTTTAAAAACAACCCACATAAATAATTTGTTATTGTACATAATATGAAACAGAATAATAAAACAATCTATGAACTGAAGCTGCACATTCAACTAATATTAAGTAAAACATTTTAACAAATCTATGAATTGACTTTTTGGTTTAGCACCACTTCAGCTGCTTGTTTTAGACATACCTGTGATTAATCAGTTTATCCCCGCTGAGGTTCAGACTCTCCTCTCCTGCTGCTCCCCCCTCTTGTGTTGATGATCGGGTGCAGCAGATCCGTTGATGAAGCGCAGAGATGCTGCTGTATTAAGGCCACATGCTGATATTTGGCTGCACTCTGTTGATTTCAGTCTTGTTTTCTGGCACCAGATACATCCTGAATATTTTATTGTTTTGAATTAATTACTTTTGATTGAAGATTGAAAAAAACAATTTAAAGCTGCAACTTACAGTTATTTTAGTTTTCTGCTGTTACTGTTGTCAATTGAATTGTTGGAACCAAAAGTCAGAAAAAAGTCAAAATGCCTGCATGAGTCCTCTGAACCGAAAGGGACATCTTTAAATTACTTGTTTCACCTGGCCAAGTGTACAAACAATTCAACATAATATATATGAGAAACAAAAGCATCACATCTTGAGAAGTCTAAACCAGCCAATGTTTAGTATTATTTGCTTGAAAATACTAATAATTGATTTATCAATCATCAATTATTCCTTTAAACTCTAAAGTGTTTGCATACATGCTCAGTGTAGTCATATGTTAACAGTAACATACATGCTGCTCTGTCAGCTGCTGTAAATGGGAAACATTTGCAATGCCCGATTCAATTTAGATTTAGATTCATGTTTACATGATGTGGCACACAAGTAACATATACCGCATCATACACAATGACAAAAAATAAAGAATAACAAATACATTTGACATTACAGACCGTCTAAATTTCCATCAAAACCTATATCCACATATGCTTTTTACCTTCCTATTCATATGATAGGTACTTTAATTCAAAATAAAGATCATGCTCTAATGTATTTTGGAACTCGTTACTGTACGCACCAATCTGCCCTGTCAACAAGGTGTATCCAAAGAGATTCAAAGAGGATTAAAACATATAAAAACAACTGTTGCATAAATTATTTATGTGTTACATGGTAGAGACGAAGAGAAAAAAGTCCCTCGACAGTCCCTATACTCGTTTCGTCCTGTCAGCCACAGAGGAATGGAAATGTGGCCGTGGAGAGACCTTTCCCCTCCCCCCCAGCCCCGTGGAGCCTGATTGACTGGAAATGGCCCAGTGTTGCTCCCGGTGTCGTTCAGCTCGTCTTCAGCCTGTCTGTCCAGTTTTGCAACAGCAGCATGATTTCATTCTTCACTCTGTCTCAACACGGTGCACCCTCTGACTCCTCCTGATCAAGAAAGCATTGATTTATCACTGTCTTCCAAAGATGTTGGAAATGACAGTGTGTGTCAGTAGGACTAGTTTAATGATAGTACATTATAGGCATGACTCAGCAGTAGATTAACTCTCTTTTGGAATCTGCCCTGAGATGTCGTCTATCAAAAAGCTCAGCTAATTGTTTACATTGTCTCGATACCAAATCTCCTCACCTATCTGTAGCAGTGCATAAATCCAATTGACATGTCTCACAGTGTTGTGACATGCTAATGCTACTTAAAATGTATCTGTCATGTTTAGCAGTATGTCTGTGTGCAGATAGCCAGCCTTACGCACATGCCCAAAGGCTCTGTGTAGACAAAGCAAGAAGTAGAAGGTCAAAGCCTAATGGATTAAAGATCCCACATAGACAGTGGTTGTGGAGGATGGGTGCACATTTCCAAAGCTTTTAGAGGTCTGTGAGCTCTCGGCTAGTTCAAGTCTTCCCTCAACAGTCAGTGGTGATGACTGAAGTTCAGACACGGAAGTAGTGAGAGCTTTATCTTTGTGAAGCCTTAGGGAGAGAGAGCGCTAAATGGGTCCCTGGTCCTGATTCACTGTCTGCTGTGCATTCATACACTGTTCTATTGTGGCATTCATTTATTACCCCTCTGAGAAGAGCCTAGAAAGCAGAGGGATGGACAGAGAGGGAAAGTATTTTCATTATTATCTTGATAACAGGATAGATTTGATTCTCCACTGAGACAAGTGTGTTTTTATGTCACTTTTCCTGCTCTCTTTTCGTCTTTTCCTCTCCTCCGTCTCTCTCTCTGGCCTCAGGACAGCCTGTTAAATTCTCTGAGTGGCTGTCTCCTCTCAGGCTCAGAGGGTTTGTCAAACTGTGCGCTTACTCCATGTTGCCTCGGTGACGTACACAGTCTCCTCCCCTCCCCTGTGCTGATGCCTGCACACCCTGAGTACCAGGAGCTGCTAGATGATAAATTACAGTGCACCCCTTTAACACCTCCCCCCGCCTGTCAGCTACATATTGGTGTTATGCATCCACACAAACAAATAGCTGTGCAGAAATCAGCACAGTAATTTTAAATATATTAGACCCATGTGACTGCCGACTTAATAATACATTAGTTTCTTAATTGCTTGCTTCATTACCGCACTACACAGATGCTTTTAGATGTTTGCCTTATCATTTTCGCCAACAGACTGAGAGTTTTTATATATATTTTCTCTTTCAATTAGCCACTGGTTTTAATTGATGTCACTATTGTGTAGAGAAACTGGGCTTGTTTGATATAATTAATCAGGGTTGTCAGGTATTTGCTATAATTTGTCAAAGTTATATAATCACAGCAGGGTCATTCATTTTAAAGTAATTACCTTAGTGAAACACGTCGTAGAGTTGAAAGATGGTCGCCCAACAACAATCTTTTAAAGGCCTCATAGTGTTGTTCTCTATCTGCTTCCTACTGAGTGATATAGAAGATTGTTAGAGAATTTTGACAAAAAAACAGTTATGAATCAGTGATGTAAAGCATGGAAAGCCAAACGTTTTTATTCTTTATCTGGTAAGAGCCTTGCAGCTTTGTCTACTACTGTACACAGTGTCATATCAACCTGTGGGCAGTTGTCCCGTTCATTTAAATCAGCGAACAATCTGCATGCTGCAGTTAAAACAGTTCCTATGTAAAATTAATCAGCATCCTCCCAGTAATTAAACATCAGTGAAGCATTAGGGAGTGTTGAGCGCGACAGAGGAAGGCTTAAAGGCCAGACGTCAGATGAATAATTCTTTTCATGTTTTGCTCTGGGCAAACAGGAATATGACGGCTCTCTTATTAGGACACCTCATGTTTGAAGTACATCAGTCCTCTGGCTATGTTCTCCGTTTGGACTGGAGATATAGACTTAATAACATCTTCCCCCTGACTCCAGAGAATTTAAAGGAATCTAAATAAGGAACATCTGGATGAATAATAAATTGATTATGCTGGAAAACTGCTTATGAATCTGCTGGCACATACACCAAAAAACACACGTACAGTAGATACACACTGTTGACTGTTGGGATGAGTTTGTCTTAGCCGAACATGGAGTCACTGAAAAATAAATCGGTACCACTTTACAATAAGACTATACCCTTATAAAGGGTTTACGAATAGTTTGTAATTAATTAATTAATTAGGTTATGAACACTTTATAAGTCATTCATAAGGATAGGGAGGCTGTGGCGCTCCCCGTCGCCTGTGAGTCGAACTCATTCTTGGTAGCGACAGCCAATCACGTTCACGTCTGCTACCAAGATTCTACCAAGAATTGAGAGCTCTGGCCAATCAGCGCCCGTATTGCTACCAAGAATTGCCCCCGCAGCAACCAAGAATTGACCAATCAGCGTCTCCGTAGGCGGGCTATACTCTGCGGACGCCGCGAGAGAGAGATTCACTTTTTCCCAACATCACGAAAGTAAGTACATCATCCTTTAACTATGTTGTCAACGCTTATAAACTGTCATATTAGATGTATAGATATATTTTAACTAAACAACATGTTGCACAGGGACATTTAACTAATGACTAGCGAACCGGACATGTCCCGTAACCGTTCCATGTATGCAGGGGCGCCACCAGGGATTTTGGGCCCCATGAAAAGATATCACATTGGTTACTTACATTTATTTTTCTTAATGTTCTAAAATTGTTCGGGCCCCTGTCAGTCACGGGCCCTTAGAATCGTCCTAACTTTTCACCCCCTCACGGCGCCCCTGCATGTATGTGATGTTTACCGGTAGCGGATTATTATGTAGCCTACATGTATCGTCAATTTAATGTTGACATATCTGGCTAAATAACATGCCTGTTTATGACATTACCCAGTTTAAGTTAAGGACTAACATAACTACGAGCTAGAGAGAATCTCGGACGGGACCGGACGGGGCTTCTTTTATTGTCTTTTTTTTCTCCGTCACCGGTGGCAGCGACCGACGTGTTTTAAAAGGGAATTTAGTCTTTAAGCAAGCTTTAACAGCATGATATACAAATAAAACAAGAGCAAAACAAATCTTGCCCTTGACTGTAACCGGACACCTGTTTTTATTTTACCATTCATTTAAATACTAAACCTCACTTGTAAACAATGAAAGTCCGGGGGGGACAGTGAAGGGAAGTTACAATGCAGTTAACACCACCTTTTATTATGAAATACTTGTACTTGAGTAGGCAGGCCTGTTTCCATTGTAAGGTACTTTAATACACTATAATTGAGAGGAAATTATTAAATAGTTAGTATGAAGGTCGAGTTTTTCATACAAAATAGGCTATTTATACATTTCGATTGATTGATTACATTTAAATGCATGATCTGCATTTGTACTTGTTTTTATTCATCTTTAATTTGTATTGTATGTAGTCATCAGTTTTTATGTAAATCAATACATAATAATCAATACATAATAATCAATATGTAATCTTTTACAGCTTGTTTATTACATTTTTATTATAAATTACATATTTCTCAGGTTTTCTAAATATGACTATTTTCTTATTCTCTAGATGGAACCACGCTTTCGAAAACGGGACGGTATTCTTAACTTGACAGACACTTTGGAAGCAACAAAGGTCAAGAAGTCTAACAAAGATATGCCGTGGATTCGACCTCTTTCCCCAGAGGAAGTGATGGACATAGACAAAGCTCCAGAACAGATCACAACCAGTGGCCATCTCCCAGGTCCCACCACCACCTCGATACTATGCTCTTCCCTTCCTTGCACCGACTCCACCCTTCTCAACACCATACATGGTACCATCTGTGCAGCTTCCTCAAGTGCCTGGACCCTCACAGGTTGTGCCTGGATGCTCTCAGATGATGCTTCTCAACATGCCATTGCCATCAGCTATTCAGGCGCTAACATCCAGTCAGAGTAACGTGCCGTACACCACACAGCAGCACAGGAAAAGAAAAGAGGAGAGGGAGCAATCTGGATCAGGCAAAAGAAAAGTATGTCAAAAAGACAGACGCCATCATTTGCAAAAACTGCAACAAAGACAGGAAGCCACCAGCCCACTTACAGTACTTTGGCAATTGGTACTGTAAAGAATCAGAGACCCAGTCCTATGAGGACTGGAGGGCTGTGCTGGAGCAAAGAGGGTATGGGAAAAAAAAGAGAGGGGATGCACCTTAAATCACCAAATGTTGTGAGCAGGTGCAACTTTTTCACTTTGTTATATTTTGCACAGTTTTTTGCACTGTTTTTATTGTCTAGTTTTATTTTACACTTTACATATTGTAAGAATTGTTGTTGTTATTATTACTGTTGTTTTAAATATATAAATACATATAAAACAAGTATAATGTTTCTGTTTTGAATATTTCATCATCATATTTCACTTTCATTGTTGTTATATTTACTTAAAGGAGAGGTGTCATGCTTTTCCGGTTATTACCCGTCCCCTTGTGTGTTATGAAGGTTTTTATGCATGTAAACGGTGTGCAGAGTCAAAACCCTCTAAGTACACCCTATAGCGAGTAAAACTCTAACACAGAAAATACCTCCCCAAAACGCCTCGTTGGAGATACGCCATTGTCCATTTGATTCTTCCGGGTACGGCATGATGTCATGCCGTACCCGGAACGAAATGGACCAATCCGTGGAGCCGGTACGTTACGTCCGCGGAGCCGTTACGTTAAGCCCCCGCTGATTGGTCCAAATTGACCAATCCACGGACTTCCTCACACACACATCTGTGTGCAGGGAGCAGGCAGCTCAGCTGATTGCTCCTCCCTGGCTGCAGGCTGATAACAGACAGTTGGGATCGCGGCGAAATTCTCTCTGCAGACCCATTCTCACAGCGTTTATCAACCTTTTCCTTACTCAATATCAAGCCACACTTATTGTTTTTACTTCGGCTGTGAGTTTGTGTGTGCTCAGGATGAGTTTGGCTGTGTTTCGCTATGTATCTTAAACAAGGAAACAACACCTCCACGGAGCTCAGCGCGATTCACAACGTCCCGACCAATCAGAGCACACTGTGCTCACAGGGAGGGTGGGGGCTAGCTATTGGAGCTACAACGAGCCGTTAAAGGCAGAGAGTGAAATTCAGTGAATACACGTAGTTTACAGAGATGCTGTATGAGAAACCAATGTGAGTTTGGAAAAATGCACAATATAAATCTATTCTAGTATACCTCAACAATGGAATTATGATCAGTGGAAATGGCCATGACACCTCTCCTTTAATACTTTGTTCTTAAGTTTTAATACATTTATTAAAAGTTGTAATTATAATAATAAATGCACAAAATAACAATAATCCTCATATTTGTCATATTACTTATATTCTAAGTACTATTCTATATTAAGTACATCTATAGAAGTACTGTACAATGATGTACTTCCTTGCATGCTCCTTAATACTTCACTCCATTTCAGAAGCAAATATTTTACTCTGAACCTCATTGATTTGATAACATGAGTTACTTTGAAGATTTAGATTCTGTTACAAAGTACAATAATATAAACAGACAATGAATCACGAATGATTATGGTGAAGAACTGAAATGATCCATTGATTTTATTCACAACCTACCCAAAAGTATGGTAAAATAATAAATAAGCTCCAACTTTACATTTATGCATGTTCTGACATACAAGGGATTGAACGGGATTCGAAACCGCGCTCGCAGGGTGTATTTCGGCTACTTCACGGTTATCAAACATAGACTAACGCGCTATGTCTTTGGCTCAGTGGGTAGTGTGCTGGACTTCGAATTAGGGGGTAGCAAGTTTGAGTCCCACTGCAGTCAGCATGTCGTTGCGTCCCTGGGCAAGACACTTCACCTCAAATTGCTCCTATTGTCCACAGTACTGAATGTATGTAAGTCGCTTTGGATAAAAGCGTCTAACAAGTGTCATGTAATGTAATGTGCTTTTATAAGACATGAGATAAACAGGGCAACTGTGACCGGTTGCTTGCCAAATAGTGAGCCCACATTTATCTGTACTGCTAAGTCTTATATTGGCTACTTAGCTTACTTCGTCTTCTTCATCAGCCAGCATCCTTGGTATCTGTTGCTCACTGAGTTGATTCTCGCTAAGTAGCCAATATAAGGCTTAGTCATCTTGCCAAATAGTGAGCCTGTGTTGATATATGAAAACTATGTTAGAACTGGGTTATAAATGGTTCTTAATAGGGTTTACAACCTAATTCATGACCTAATTATAAACCCTTTATGAATCCTTTATAAGGGTAGTCTTATTGTAAAGTGGTACCAATAAATCTTAGATTTCAGTTTTTTGCAACACTGCTTTAAAAATATTTATCTTAAGGAAAATAAAATACACATTTTCGAACCTGCCACATCCAGACACCATGCTAGATAGTCAGCTGATCCAAAAATAAATGTTGTTTTTTTTGTGGACCAGATGTGTTGGATGCTCATTAGAGTCACCACAGCAGGCAGGACAAGATTTCAGAGACAGTTCCTCCCTGTCAGCTGGCGGCCTCTGTGTCTCTCTTTACTGTGAGAAAAGTGGCTCTGAAGTTGTGTCTGTGTGTGCAGCATGCATCAGTAGATTTGTGGAAATGTGTTTACACATATATAACGAAGTATAAGCTGTTGGATGGATTGTAGTGATATAGAGATTTGTGGTCCCCAGAGGATGGTCTTGTAAACCTCAAGTGTCGCTAGCAGGTTGACATTTTCTTTATTTCTTTATTGAAATTTCTCAACAATCATTAGATGGATTGCTCTAAAAGTAACTAAAAATGTCCATAGTGACCAGAGGATAAACCTCAATGACTTTGACGATCCCCTGACTTTTCGTCCATCCTGTTTTTAACGTGACTCTAGTGCAAAATGCCAGGTCCATAATGCAATGGATTTTCAAATTTGGTATGGAAGAACGTCATTAGAACCCCAACCTTAACACCTTCACACATCTTTGGGTAAAACGTGAACGCTCACAGGCTCACCAAACATCAGTAGCTCACTTACATTCAGGTTGTCATCCATTAGAAAGAAGCTTTTATAGCAGCTTTTTAATCTCGTGTACGTAAATAGTATGTGTAATTTTCAAATACAGGCGTAATGTTCACATCTGTAGTGTTGGTAGAACTATAAAATCACTTTGTCCATGCACAGTGTTACCTTCTATACCATACATCAACATATAGTTTCCGATTTGTCAAACTGCTGCTTAGCTTGAGGTAGTTTCCAGTCTCCTCAGAGTCTGTAGACGCAGGCTCTACCTGTTTCCGCCTCCTCTGGGCTCTGAATATCACTCAAGCCATTTTCTATTTCTTGTCGTGTAATAGTGAGTGTCAAGGATCTATGTGGATGTATTGATTTTATGACACAGTGTGGAGAGGTGTTGCTGTGAGATTAAGGAGAGAGGAAAGAAGGTGCTGCTCATAGAACGGGAAGGAGAGGGAGTCTATTTGTGAAGATGAGGATTAATGAGCATTTTTCTCCTGTAACCCACGTTTCACGGTTGCACAGGAGTCATTTTGGGTGTCTGTAGCAAAATGGATGCAGGTAGCAAAATGAACTAGAAGACAAACAAACTGCTCCTTCACCACGGGGGCTGTGATTCTGATGAGGATTGATTGTGTGTGTGTTGCGCAGTCGCCGCCTCTGAGTGATTGCTGCTTGGTTTTCACGTGTAGCGTCTGGCTGAACACAGATGAATGAGGTTTATTGTTTCCTCTTCTCTAAGGTACACTGAACCACTGATCCAGGATCCGGGTCTGGAATGGAGCATTGCAAAGCTCGTGGGATTTATTTTATGTCTTAGCCCCCTAACACTTACAGTATACTTACAACTCTGTTAGGATTCAAAGAATTACAGCTCACTGGCCTGTTGATTAAAGTGTGTGTGTGTGTGTGTGTGTGTGTGTGTGTGTGTGTGTGTGTGTGTGTGTGTGTGTGTGTGTGTGTGTGTGTGTGTGTGTGTGTGTGTGTGTGTGTGTGTGTGTGTGTGTGTGTGTGTGTGTGTGTGTGTGTGTGTGTGTGTGTGTGTGTGTGTGTGTGTGTGTGTGTGTGTGTGTGTGTGTGTGTGTGTGTGTGTGTGTGTGTGTGTGTGTGTGTGTGTGTGTGTGTGTGTGTGTGTGTGTGTGTGTGTGTGTGTGTGTGTGTGTGTGTGTGTGTGTGTGTGTGTGTGTGTTGATTCAGCTTAGTGGTGCTCAGTTTTGTATCATTTAGGGATCATTAGTTTGATCAAGGTAAAATCAAAGATGGATGATTAGCAATTTATAATTGTGTGCTGACTCACATGTTAAAGGACCATGTTTATGACATTGATTCAGATAAATGGCTGTTTTAAGTTTAGGTAAACCAAATTTTATAGAAACATACATTCAAACCTATTTCAGATGTCATGCTTTAAAACATTTTGGTGTGGATTTTAACTAATAGTTGAATCACACAATTTCAATATTAGAATTTGGCCCTTTTAGTATTTGTCCGCAATAAGATCACATTGAGATAAATGACGCTTAATGATTATGTTAGATAAGTGTGCAGCCTTAAGTAAAAGCCATTTTCCTTATTGATTTCCTTTATTAAATCAGTCGCTCTCACAGAAAAGGGGGGCGCAGACAAAGAGAACACGGTGAGTCAGATGCTTTTAAGGCTTGAGCAAACTGAGACGTCGCTTATGCAAAAGGTCACGACTACTATCAGGAATACTGTTATGTTCATTTAGTGTGCATAGAAACTTTGGGTATTTCATTTGAATTGCACTGCCATCTACTTATAGTCCTTTAGTGTGTGTCCTGGGTTAAATATATGTTTTTATCTTAAGTGGAGGCTTGACTTTGAGGTGTCACAGGGATAAAGGTTGTGTTGACAACAGTGACGAGTGCAAAACTGCAGAGCTAAATCGCTCACATGCATGTTTAAACTGTAAGAAAGAACACTGCCTCACTAACAGATTTGTAAGACTTAATTTCCTTAAAACAAAGAACATTTCTGCCAGTAGTCTTAGTATGAGAAACGTCTTGAGTGATCTCATAACTCCAAACAAGAAACAAGATAAGATGGATAATTACATTTAAAAAATGTTTTGAAACTTGTTGATTTTACGTGAATTTATGTTATTCTCCTGTTTAAAGAAATAGGATTTTAGGACTCAATTATCGCCAAACGACTGGTTCAAGCTCTGAGTCATAGTAACACAAGAGACATTAAATTCCCCACAGAGAGTTGGAGGAAAGCAGCACATGAATGCACCAGTGTATCTGGATTCTCTACAAACAAAAACATATGCCATGAAAATAGTTGGAAGGATGCTATAATCACTTTAATATTCTTCACGAAGAGGCTTTGCTTAGGGTATTGTTTGTAATCGAATGGGAACTCTTGACTGGGAAGTCTTTTAAAAGCATCTGAGCTACTATTCTTTTCTTCATAAAACATCTCAACTGGTATTTCCCCAAAACAGATAGACAACCACTTCCTGTTGAAACCACTTCTCTTTGTGCCAGATTTAGACTGTTTATGGGACAGAAAAGGCATTTCAGTTTGTGACCATTCATGGGTTTTTGAATGTCTCGTGTTCTGACTAACACAAATACACATTATGTACTGTAACATTTTCCTCATAATGTTTGTTTTGTTTTGGGGGAGGCCTGTCTTTATGTTTGTGTGTAACCACCCGACGTCTGTGTGTATCCCTTGCCCAGTGCTTGTGTGCATGTATCATCGAGTTAATGGAGGGTCTTGGCCTGGGTAATGGAGCCCCTCCCTGCAGCCTGAGCAGATAATTAAATTAACGTCAGCCCTCTTTACATTCTCCCTCCCGGCCTCGTGACTCATCGTGTTGTGATTCGGCCTCGCGTTTGGACACTTGTCCTCATCCACTCAACTCATCCACTGTGCGGGTTTCAGGCTGAACTCTTACACACGCTTATTCATTCACTTCTGATTTCTTTCTTTTAGTGTATTTTCAATCTAGACATACGATCATTTGAGAGGCAGATACATTCTCTCACACAACCCTTTCCTCTCCTCTCAAACAGCACAGGCGCTGTGTAGTTTAGCCGTGGTAGGAACAGTTGATTTATCTTTGCTCTACTCGTTACTCTTCCTCCATCAGCTAAGACGCTTTTAATGTTTATGGAGGGAAAGCCATTTGTGGAGTCTCTGTAATGATCCATAACGTAATGGCACAATTCATAAAGGGGATGGGGAACTGAATCAGGCTTTCTTAGGCTGCAGCCAGGCAGGCATGGTATGATACGTTTAGGCAATATGTCAACAAAGCTTCCTTTTCCTGCTTGGGCATTCGTTTCTTGTTCACATTAAAGTTGATTTATACCAAATCTTTGTGTTCCATATATTAACAAACGATGATTCTCTGTGTTTTCCAGGGGGCCTTGCAGGTGGAATAGAGATCTGCATCACCTTCCCAACAGAGTATGTCAAGACCCAGTTACAGCTGGATGAGAGGGCCAAT